>NC_045796.1:7933214-8233214 GCF_009873245.2 Balaenoptera musculus
CGAGCCACAACTACTGAAGCCCACGTGCCACAACTACTGAAGCCCGCGCACCTAGAGCTCATGCTTCACAACAAAGAGCAGCCCCTGCTTGACACAACTAGAGAAAGCCCATGTGCAGAGACGACCCAATGCAACCAAAAATAAATAAATGAATGAATAAAAGTAAAAAATAAAATAAAATAAAACTTCAAAAAAATGGTTAAGTTATATCAAAAAAAGATGTGCATCCTCACTGTTAGTCAGGGAAATACAAATAACAATGAAATATTTTTCACTCATCAGATTAATTAATAAAATTAATAAAACTTAATAAAATTGGAAATATCAAGTATGGATGAGGATATGAAGAAACTTTCATGCATTGCTGGCAGGAGTATTGATTGGCACCTTCTTTAGGGAAGCAATTTGGCAGGGTCCATCAATAGTAGAAATGCACATGTCTGTGACCCAACAATTTCACCCCTAGGTATCTATCTTTGAGAAACACAAATGTGTACACAGATGCATCTCAGAGGTATTCATTGCATCATTTGTTGATGACAGCAAAAACTGGAAATAGCCAAAGTCCTTAAATATGAGGAATGCTTAAATAAATATGGTATATCGACTTAACGGTTAAAAAGGAATGAAAAAGATGTATATCTACTCCATAGAAAGACCTCCATGATGAAGGGCAAAGGTGAGTTTTGGAATAATAATGTAGGAATGATAGGATCTACATCTAACTAATGATCTAGGGGGAGGAGGAATGGGACTGGGCAGTGCACAAGGAAAGATTTTAGATTTTTCTGTAATTCTTACATTTTTATGTTTTCATGTGCATGTCCATGGCATGTTCATGCTGTTTTTAAAAATAAATGACTAACTCTGGAAAATAGTTCTGCAGTTTCTTAAAAAAACTAAATATGCACTCACAATATCACCCAGCAATTGGACTCCTGGGCATTTATCCCAGAGAAAGGAAAACATATATCCACACAAAATTCCATACACAATTGCTCATGGCAGTTTTTATCTATAATAGACAAAATCTGGAAATGACCAAGATGTCCCTCATACCAAGGAATACTCCTCAACAAGAAAAGCAACAAAGCAACAATACACAGACAATTTGAATGGATATCAAGGGCATTATGCTGAGTGACAAAAGCCAATCTCAAAGAAAAACTATTGAGATGGAAAACAGATTAGTGGTTAATTACGGTAGTGGTTACCTAAACCTACATGAGTGATAAAATGACATAGGTCCATATTCACATACTGCATCAATGTCAGTTTCCTGGTTTTGATATTATACTTTAATTATGTAAGATGTAACCATTGGGGGAAATTAGGTGAAGGGGACCCAGGACCTCTCTGTACTATCTTTGCAACTTCCTGTAAATCTATAGTTATTTCAAAATAAAATTTTTGAAAATAAATGATTAAAAGTACAATATTTTAAAAAATTAAATCCTAGGGGGGCCCAGAAGAGGCCATTTCTCTGTAGCAATGTTTCTTAAAGTTAGTGATAAAAATGCCTTTGAAATCCAAAGAAAACTACAGTTCCTCTCTCCAGAAAAATACATACCCCAAATTTGCATACACTTTCACAGGTTTTACCAATCCTTCACTTAGTTAAGAACTCTTGCTGTAGACACAGGGTTCAGTCCATAAGCCAAATCCAGCCCACTGCCTGTTTTTTAAATAAAGTTTTATTGGCACACAGCCACACCCATTCACTTCTATACCCTCTATGGCGGCTTTGCAGTGACAGCAGCAGAGTGAGTAGTTGCTACAGAGATTCTCTGACCCACAAACCTTAAAAGATTTACTATCTGGCCCTTTATGGAGAAAGTCTGCTGACCCCTGGGTACAATTCCACCTCTTGTAAACTGAAAGAAACATTGGAATAAAAACATAATAAGAGCACAGAGAGGGCAATACAATTAACATTCTAAAATCCGCATTCCTTTTTCTGTGTGCCAGGAATGCAACACCATTTTTTGTAAGCAGGCAAACAGGCAAGAAGTCAGATGAAAAGGTGGCAATTTGGAAAGAAGAAGAAGAGCTCACATTATGTCAGTGCGCTCGTGGACATGGCCCTCTTGTGGATCCCTCCCTATGCCCTGAGGTGGGCTGGGCTGCGACCTCCAGGCTGGACCCAGCGGCCTCGGGGTGTGTTCTGGGGGTGGTGATCCCCAAAAGCCCCAACACCCTTGAGGAAAAGAAATGGGTTGGCTGTGTAAACTGGGAGAGGCAGCTTGTGAGTGGAAGGGCAGGGGACCACTCTATCTGTGTTGTAAGATGTGATCAGCAGAATCCCCATTACCTAACATCCCAGTCATCAAAGACTATTATTTTAATTTAACCTAAAACAAAAAGAACATATTTCTATTTCTTCAACGACAGATGAAGATCTTTTCTTTAAGTGTAGGCCTCCTGATAGGAGTTCTACGTGCTCTTTCTTGCATAAACCTAATGCATTGTTTATGATTTGCAATTTGGGTCTCTTTAAAGTAAAGACAGAGCTCAAAACACTTTGAAACAACCTGAATCCAAAATCCCAGATTCTTACCACACTTTTTCTAACATTTGACTTGCCCACGTTTAGATGACATTTTTAGGTACTCATTTCACTGAATATCAAGAAGGCATTTAATTTACTTTAATCAAATTATAATACAAATGCATTTTCACCTTCCTATTTCATCAGGTTACATGATGTCATCAAATTAGGTAATTACAATACCAAGTTCAATGAGAAAAAACAGATATAGGAACAAATCTAACTGATCCTTCATCAGCCTGTAACTCAACTAGGAGATGCAGATGGGTGGGCACATTAGAATGTGGCCACCTAGACGAGCTGAGGGGTCATCAGCTGGTTTTGCTACCCAACACAAGTCGGTGTGCCCAACGCACAGTGAGGCCAAACAAACCGAAATGTCAGAGTTTGGAGCAGAGAAAGGTTTTATTGCAGGGCCAAGTAAGGAGAATGGGTGGCCCATGGCCCCCAACCCCCCCCCCCCCCAGCTCCCTGAAGGATTTCAGCAAAGCATTTTTAAAGACAAGGTTGGGGGTCGGGGGCAGTGGCAGGTTTGGTGATCAGCTCGTGCACAATTCTCTGACTGGTTGATGGTAAGGTAACAGGGCAGTGTCACAGGGCTTAGCATTGTCGGTCCTTAGGCGCCAGTAGGTCTGGGGGCTACATGATCATCAAGTAGTTAATTTCTTCTCTTTGGTGGTGGTTTTTAGCATCTGAAAAACTCAGGAAATATGCATGAGATACTATTATCTGGGTACTTCAGAGAGGAGATACAGCAGAGGATATGGGGGAGGGGGTCTGTCCCAGAAAGGCCCCATAGGGTCCTGCTCAGTTACAGTTTCACAGAGAGGTGGTGTGCCGGTCAGGGTTCCCCAGAGAAAACAGAACCAATGGAAGATATATACATATACACATACATGAAAGGAAACTTTGGCTTACACGATTGTGAAGGTTGAGAAGTCCCACGATCTACTGTCAGCAAGCCAGAGACCCAGGAAAGCCAGTGGTGCCATTCAGTCCAAGTCTGAAGGCCTGAGAACCAGGGGAGCCGATGCTGTAACCCCCAGTCCCAGCGCAGAAGACAGATGTCCCAGCTCAACAGCAGGCAGGAAGGGAGGATGGCAGGAGGGGACAACCCTCCCTCCCCCTGCTTCTTTTTCTGCTCAGTCCCTCCGTGGATTGGATGATACCCGCCCAGGTTGGGGAGAGCCACCCCCTTTCCTGAGTCCACTGCTTCCAACACTATTCTCATCCGGAAACACCCTCACAGACACACCCAGATATCATGTTTAATCTGGACACAAGATCATCACAGAGGGGTAATCCTGTAAACCGTTTTAGTAGAGGCTGGTTTCATGAGCTTCTCCTAAGCCCAATGCTGGTAGTTTAAACAAAACATAGAATTTTCTTTGTTTCTCTCATGCAAGACTCGACGAATAGGACAATGTGTATAAAACACTACTACCCGAACTGAACCCAAAGAATAAAACTCTCTTCCCTTTTCCCTTTTGGCAGCTTTTAGTACAAGATTCACGATTAACAAGGACTCTGAAGCCATGAGCTGGACTGACCCCCATTAAGTTCTGGAATCAAAAGTGACTTGGCAAAGACTTCTCTTCCAAAAGAGTCTGCCTCTACGTTATGTCATCAGACAAATGGGTCTTGGGCTCAAGTTCACTTTCAGATGTCTTTGGCAACAATTTCTTTAAGGCAGGAAGATGTGGAGTGAGAGGTGTACACATCCATCATTCTCCAGCTGCTGTAATTTTCAGGTTTGTGTGGTATCAGTGTGCCTTCACTCTGTGTCTTCCCTGCCTGGAGTCCAACACATCTTGCACCAGTGCTTTGCTTCAAGCATAAATCTCACAAACATACCACCTCTATCACGACTGGTCCTGGCAAAATTGAGGCATCCACGTTCCGGGTTCCCTTGTCCCTGGGCTGCCTCTCTTCCCTCCCCACACCCACTCTCCCTGGCCAATCCAGGGCCCTTTGACACCAAGCAATCTCCCCTCTGGTGCCTCATCGAAAGAGAGGCACTCTATGACCCAGAATCTTAGGGCTCTCCTGGGGAGCGACCCGTGGGGGCAGAGGGCATTAATCCTGGAAACCAGCCTGGCTGTGTTGTGGAAACTAGTGGTCTCCATCCCAGTGCCGTTGGTCCTTCAATCACTTCAGTGCTCGTGTGCCCGGAAACTCCTAAAAACCAATGACTCCGAACACCAGGTGCTGGCTGGGATTTCCAAGTCATTGGTCACAGCCCGGAACTCCCTTCCCAGCTCCAGATGTCCTGAGGGTTCCTTGCAGCCAGCATTTCTTTTTGAGATTTTACTGCCAATGACAAAAATGTTTATCATCTTTAGATTTTGATAAGAAGAAGAATTCTGAAAAGGTCCATATTCATATTTTGCTCGCACAATATATTGGCTCAGAAAATATTCATGTTTTCTAAGCCAACTCTCATCCCCAGGAAAACTTGTGGAATGTTACAGGTATTTACCCCCAAACAGATGTTCAGTGATGATTTTCATGTCAGGCAGAACTACAAGGGTCAGAAACCGTAGGAGGAGTGAGCCGACCCAGACGCTGAGCCCCGGAGGTCATAGCCCAGCAGGGGCCCAGTTCAAACACAACAAACAGGTGCTGTGTGTAGGACCGTGCCTGGCATGTCCCTCATCACTAGAGGGCTAGCCACGGGCTACGAACCACAGTGCAGTGCAAGTGTGCAGGTCTTCTCTACTTGGGAATTACGGGCTACCGAATAATGGCGCCAGCATGACCCCAGGCGTCGGGGTGAGATGAACAAAATGGATATGGGCTTTGACTTCATGGGCGATGGAGGAAGTAACCGGGTAGCGACAGCACCGTGTAGAGAGTGTGCCTGGGGACAAACAGGAAGGAAATGCCTGCGCTCCCAAAGTCAGAGCTGGGCCTGCTTCCTGAATGGAGACAGGTCTCCCTGGGGAGCTGACACTTAGCTACAGTTCTAGGAATCTGCAGACAAAGGAGAAAGTGCGTTCCATGCGGAGATGGCAGCAGGTTTGGGGAAAATACCCTGGGTGGTTGAGGTTCAGTGTGTGGCCAGAGTGGCCAGGGGTGTTGACCTTGACCTTGTGGGCAGAGAGTCGGGCAGGGAGGGTTGGGATGGGCAGCAGGAGGCATGGAGCCGCCAAGTGCTGGCCTGAGCAGGGGCTGAGAGAGGGAGGCAGATGAGAGAGAGATTTAGGGAGAAAAGAAAAAGGATGGCTATTAGATATGGGGCCAGAGGCTAAAGAGGCATTTCAGAAGAGTCTAGCAGTGTGACTTACCCCGTCACAATCTAAGAAAACAAACACACTAGAAACTAACAGCACATGCTCGACAGCCCCGGGACACTTCACAAAGGGGCAAACGTCCAGGAGCAGGTCTAGAGGTCCTGAGACTGTCGGTACCTTAGAGCACCACACAGCAATTTCTGTCCACAAAACAACCAGAAATCGTAAAAACAATTTCAAGTATTTTCAAGTACTCTTTCAGAAAGCAAGAAAAAATAGAAAACATTTTAGAAACACTTTGATCCAAAAATCGTTCAAAGAGAAATAGCATCAAGATTGAGAGTAGGGATAATAATAAATTTTCTTCTTCATAATTTTGGCATTTCCTCGATTTTCTGTAATGCATGTATTTAAAAAAAAAAATTTGTTAGGGACTTCCCTGGTGGCACAGTGGTTAAGAATCCGCCAGCCAATGCAAGGAACACAGGTTTGATCCATGGTCCGGGAAGATCCCACATGCCACGGAGCAACTAGGCCCATGCACCACAACTACTGAGCCTGTGCTCTAGAGCCCGCAAGCCACAACTACTGAACCCGTGTACCACAACTACTGAAGCCTACGCCCCTAGAGCCCGTGCTCCGCAACAAGAGA
The DNA here is from genome assembly GCF_009873245.2 of Balaenoptera musculus. Taxonomy (NCBI): domain Eukaryota; kingdom Metazoa; phylum Chordata; class Mammalia; order Artiodactyla; family Balaenopteridae; genus Balaenoptera; species Balaenoptera musculus. The sequence continues at coordinate 7,939,648 of NC_045796.1, forward strand.
AGCCACCGCAATGAGAAGCCCACGCACCGCAACGAAGACCCAACACAGCTTAAATAAATAAATAAATAAAGTTAAATATATATATATTTGTTAGTCAGTATTTGGTGCCTACAAACGTACCTATGTGACAGATGGGTCACTGATAAAGGTTTCCTTCCCGAATCCATTCCTGGTCCAGCCCCCATCACACCAAAGGTAACAACTATTCCAGATTTTGTCTCTCTCATTTCCTTGCTTTTAATGTTTATCACACACACACATGCACACACACACACACACACACACTCACGTATGTATGCATCCTGTTAGAAAACAAAATTCCCCCGAGTAAATTTTAAAAATCTAATTGGCTTTATTGAACAATTCATGCATCAGGCTGTGTCCCATCCATCGTGTAGAGGGGGCTCCAGAGGGTGACAGAAAGGGAAGGTTCCTAAAGGCAGGACAAGGGAGTCATAAACAGAAAATAGGATTATTTCAGATTAGGTCAACTTCCTTTGGTGAAAGAGGGGTCTTATTAGGTGGGCTACCTCACCTTCCTTTGGGGGATGGAGAGGGCCTGTGTGACAGATTCCCTCACTGGTACTGACCAGAAAATTCCTGATTGACAGGTTAAGGCTGTATTTCTGGGGGAGTTTGAAGCTTCAGTTAAGTTAGGTATTAAGCTCTGGTTTGGTGGCCTGACCTAGCATCAGTGACTCCATTTAGTGTCTGTGGTCTTCTTTTACCAGTTTCTTTTTTTTTTTTTAATATATTTTTTAACTGTATTGAAGTATAGTTGATTTCAATCTCTTTTCATCTCTGTTTTATATTTCATTACTTTCTGCTTTTATCTTTATCTTCATTTTTCTTACTTTGGGTTTATTCTGTGGTTCTTTTTCTAATTCCCTATTCTGAATAATCATTTAGACTCTGAGCCTCAACCATCATAAATAACTAGGATACTGGCTGATTCTTGTCTGGGAGGCTGCTCCCACCTGGGGAGCGTTCCCCACATCCCCACGTCCTGTGCCCCATGTCCCATGTTCCCTGGCTGGGACCCTCACACTCAGAACGTAACCGGGAGACAGTCCCAAAGCTCCATCCCCTCCCACAGGCTCTGTTAGGCCCCTTATCAACATGAGTTGGTACAAAATGCACAAAAATATTTTCCCACAGCCAACAATGTGGGTTGCTTTTTTCTTTGAGCCGTGCTGAGTTGGGAGGCCAGGAAAACATCTGTTCCTGGGTCTTCAAAGGAGAGCAGCCACTGGTGCTTTCTGGAGACTCCTCCAAAGCCAAGCCCGGCTGTCTCTAATTTCCCTACGTGGGAATTGACTGCCCCGGATGAGACACTGACACATCATTATCTCAGCTCAAACACGTTTTTTAAAAAAATAACAGTTTTCTCTCTTCTAGGGGCAAGAGAATGCTATTCCATGTGAAGTGCAGCGGAGATAGTAATTAACTTAATGAGAGGACAAAGGGAAACTCTAAAAAAGAGATTCCCCCTCCCTTCTTTTAAATTTGGCTCCAGAGAACGTGGCCAAGTTCAACTAGTGAGTGATTCTTTCTAAAGCATCCCAGAGAAGGGGGGATTGGTCAAGTGTCTCTAAGGAAAGGAAGTCCCACTAAACCACTTAAACAGGGTTCTCCAACAGATCAAACTAGGTAAGTCATTGCGATGGGGTGAATAGACAGTAGAAGATAAAGAGGGAAGACAGTATCAGAGAGAAGTGAGGAAGGCCAGAGACAGAGAGAGGCTTGACGTGTCTTTACTGCTGTTACTTTGTGTCTGCAACTGCAGTAAAGCTGAGGCAGTAGACAGGAGTGCTTAAGAGCTGGGATAGTGTAGAGATGAGAGTTTTCCATTTACTAGCTATGTGATGCACATTTAAAGACTTTTGCTGCATGTATCAAATTGTCCTTCAGAATGTGTTACAAATTAATTCCACCAACAGGCCACGGGAGAGTGTGCTTTTCCATGTCTGCATCCCCACACACAGTTTCTCTCTCGCTCACTCACTCTTTCTCTCTCACCCACCCACACACACACGCACCACTGACACACACAGTTTTGCCAAGTTGATCAGCAAAAGATCACACCTCATGGCTGTTTTCCCTGCGTTTCCTTGAGCAGTGAGGTTGAGCATGTTTTCATATTTCTTGGCAATTTTCTTTCTACTGTAACGTGACTATTTTTGTCCTTTGCCCGTTTTCCCTTTGGGATCTTCCACTTTTGCTTATTAATAGGCAAGAGCCTTTTATATATTAAGAATATTAACCCTTTGATTGGCATGGAATCCTCAATTTGTGTCTTGGAGTTGATCATTGGCCTTTTAGTTTCTTATTTGGGATTTTTCACATATAGAAATGTTTTTAAAATTTCAGTGGACAAATCTATGTGTGTTTTCCTTTATGGTTTCTTGATTGGTATTGTATTTAGAAGGTCTTGCCTAAACCAAAATTATATAAATGTTGGCCTATATCATTTTCTAGTATTTTAAATGGTTTTATTTTCCACTTTTAGATAATTCAACCGGAATGTATTTGATGGAAATTGGAGGGCATTGTTGGAATTCCCCACCTTCTAGGGGTGTTCAGGATTGTCTCCGTGCTTGTGGGGTAACTTTGGTGTGATTAGATTGGAAGGTCTTTTGTCTCGGTCCAGTAATTCTGGATATCACCATATCTCTGCCGTGTGGAAGGGGCTCCCTGCCCCACTTCCTCTTCCCACACTGCCAGCTTCGCCCAGATTCCATTCCCGAGCAAAGCACTCCTCTGCTTTCTGTGGAACTCAGACTAAGCCCCAAGCTTAGGGGTAAAACAAAAGGAAACTTCATATCGAATATTCTACATATGCGTATTGCATCGAGGGTTTCCGCTTTCCTTGACTTTTATCTTTTTCCTCATTTTGCTCACGTTGCCACACTTCTCCTCATTCTAGCAGAATTTCTCAAGCTCACCTCCTAATTCACTAATTTGGTTTTCTGTAGTATTCAGTGTGCTCTTTGTTGCCTCTGTTGCTGTTCCAGATGTTTTTCTTCTAAAAGTAATACAGTAAGTCCCCTACATACAAACAAGTTCCATTCCGAGAGCACGTTCGAAGTCCAATTTGTTCATAAGTCCAACAAAGTTAGCCTAGGTACCCAACTAACACAATCGGCTACATAGTACTGTGCTGTAGTGGCTATATAATACTTTTCACACAAACAATACATAAAAAAACAAACACAAAAAATAAAGAAAACATTTTTAATCTTACAGTACAGTACCTTGAAAAGTACACTAGTACAGTACAACAGCTGGCATCCAGGGGCTGGCATCGAGTGAACAGGCAAGAAGAGTTACTGACTGGAGGAGGGAGAGGAGGTGGGAGATGGTAGATCTGAAGGATCGTCAGCAATAGGAGACGGAGGGCAAGCTGCAATTTCACGCTCGCCTGACTTTGATGGAACGGACGTTCACATCTTTGAAAGTTCGCAACTTGAAGGTTCATATGTAGGGGACTTACTGTATATCTATTAAAAATTTCTTTTCCCTTTTCATGACTTCACTATCTTCGAGAAACTGGGAGAGGACATGAATTAGAGATTTTCTTGAATTTTACCCTTTTTGTGGGGGGAACTCTTTTAAAAGGAAACATTCGCTGATAGCTCACTTTTTGTGTTTGCCATTTTGGCTTGAACTCCTAAATCTTTCTAATGTTTGGTTACGTTTTCCCTGCTCATTTCTTTTTTGAATATGAAATCTACATTTTTTTTCCCTAGAATTAATAGCTAAGGTAGTTTCCTGGAGTGTGTTTCTTGTTATTAAATGGAAATGTCACCACCATAGTCACACACGCAGAATGTGTGGGTCACTCTTCAAAGTTTGTGGGTACAGGCAAGTGGATATTAGAACAGATTAAATTCGCTGCAAAATGGGTTTGCCCCCCATCTCCGGCCAGACTGCGCTTTGATTCTTTGGCTCACAATGAGATGGAAATGTCCTGGCATCAAGAGTGTGATGTTGGGGATTTCCCTGGTGGCGCAGTGGTTAAGAATCCGCCTGCCAATGCAGGGGACACGGGTTCGAGCCCTGGTCCGGGAAGATCCCACATGCCGCGGAGCAACCAAGCCCGTGCGCCACAACTACTGAGCCCCTGGGCCTAGAGCCCATGCTCCACAACAAGAGAAGCCACTGCAATGAGAAGCCCGCGCACCGCAACAAACAGCAGCCCCTGCTCGCTGCAACTAGAGAAAGCCCGCGCACAGCAACGAAGACCCAACGCAGCCAAGAATAAGTAAATAAATAAATTTATTTTTTAAAAAAGTCTGATGTTGGTTAAAGGATTCCACCCACCCATTTTTTCTGATTAAATGTGACACCTAAAGAGTATCTCAATATTACTTGAGTTGCTTTCAGCCTTCTGCATGGGGATTGGAAAATTACAAGAGCAGATGGGAGGCCCTGAGCTGTTGCTCCCACTAGAAGCAGACAAATAAAATAGTGTGCCCACTGCCTAGAGCTGAAATTTGGGAATTGGGGGCCATTCCACTCCAGCAATTGAAAGTTAAGAAGGCAGAATTTGTAGCTTCATAAAGAAATTCACTCACAGCCTCCCAGAGGTTTAATGTCAACAAATCTTACTGGACAAGAACAGTAAACTAAGACACAATTCTCTGTCTAAATAGATTTAGGAAGGGGTGTTACAACCAGGGGGCAGAAAAGAACGTCAAATAAAAGGATTTACATGTATTTTTAATCCTTCCTCAGAAGAGAGAAGGGATATACACTTTTCAGGAACCAAGGTATAAATGTATACATATTCTCTATCTGAGAAAAGACGAAAACATTTTTTACAGAGTTACTTAAACTAAATTAGCCCAGGGGGTGGAGAGGTTACATTCAAGTCTTTCTGCATCCAGTTGTCCTGTGTGACTTCACTTCCTTTGGAAATTACTTACATCATTTGTTTATTGGTTTAGTTTGTCTCCCCCAACTAGAATTTAAGTTCTATAAGAGCAAGAGATTTTATCTTTCTTCTTCTCTAACTGGATCCCCAGTACCTAAACTGTCTGGCACATAATAGATGGTTTGTTAATGACTGCTAAGTGAATTAATGGTGGATGGTTGGATTGATGGATTGATCAATTGATGGAAGCAGTTAAGGTACTTCTTGAGGCATAGTATGCCTTGATCTTGGCCTTTATTTATCCAAGACAAAATAAAAGTCTGGGGATATGGGTGAGAGAGGTCCATTTGTGCAGCCTGACAATAATGATTATCGGGTAATGATCCAATTCCTAGGTAAGAGCATTTTTACCTAGGGTCATTAATTCATTCACTGTATTTCTTTGGTGTTGATTTTTTTTGTCATTACCAAGTGCGTCATTTTTCTTTAACTTACAATTAATTAGCATCTCTGCATCCTTCTATGCAGTGGCTCTCACACATGCATTGCCAGAAACTATGCTACTTTGACTGAATTAACCAGGATTCCTGCACCAAATGTTAGAATTACCCAGCCTTTTCCCACAGATAGTGGTGGTCCAACATTGCACAACTGTCCTTTAGAGCAAAGCCAGCACAGAACAAGATTTCAAGGGCCACTTGTATGTCTTCCATGAGCCTTTGGGATGAGATGGAAATCCATCTTTCTTGTTAGAGGGCAGCCTTTGGTTTGGGACCTGGAACTCCAGTGGTCAGACGTGGTGGGTTGCGTCTCCAGCTTTGAACAATCACGACCATGTCAGGAGTAGCTGGTCCACAGGGACTGTACTGGAAAAGGAAAAATCTTCAAGAATCTCCCAATTTCAAATGACAGTGGGTCATCAGTTTTATTTCCCAAATCCCTGGACAATATGTTTCCATGCCTGTGAATTGGGTCATAGGTTTTTCTTTTTTTCTGTGTTTAATTTTTATTGGAGTATAGTTGATTTACAATGTTGTGTTAGTTTCAGGTGTACAGCAAAGTGAATCAGTTATACATGTACATATATCCACTCTTTTTTAGATTCTTTTCCCATATAGGTCATTACAGAGTATTGAGTAGAGCTCCCTGTGCTATACAGTAGGTCCTTATTAGTCATCTATTTTAGTCATGGGTTTTTCATCTTATTCTGCCCCTCCCCTATTAGCCTTCCGGCTAATTGTTAGTGGATTATCATCAAGTGAGTCCCTCAAATTTTCTGAAAAAAAGAAGAAGAATACATATTGTTTTAAGTGCACATGTCTGATTGTTATCTTCCAATTCAATCATCAAGGCAACAGTTCGGACTTGCTCCTCCGTGGGGTACCACGCAATCCCGTGAAGGTGGGCTTCACCAGGTCTCGCTGGGCCATGGCCCTTTCACTGTCTTCACCCTCCCTGATCATGTCCACAAGAGCAGGAGGAAGTGGGGAGAGCCCATGTCTGCAAAAATTTCAGAATTTTTCAGGGTGCTGGCCTGGGATTTATAGTGCCACTTGAAGGTTTGACTCTAATTACTATTAGAGTGTGATAGATAAGGTAGGAAGGAACAGTCTCGTAATTTCCATTTTTTCAGGATGAATTAAGAAATTGTATCACTTTGAAATATTATTATTATTTTTTTAATCTTTGAAGGTGATAATTCCATGACTGTTTCTGCCCAACACACAACTGGCTTGTTGGTCAGCCAGGCCCACAGCAGCAGCTACCTGTTGGCATTGTGAGTCATGGTTGGGGCAATGCCCATGGACCTCTGTAGCCCCTCTCCATCTTCCAGCCCTCCACCCCTGCTCGAGTCATCTTTTCCCATGTGGACCAAGCAAGTCTACATGCTCTATTCCTAACCTATCGTTCTCAACTTGGAATGAGTCCCTGAAAGGTTTGACCTTGGTTTCCAGGTCAGTTTAATTCTGGATGGCCCACATATTTTAATTTGAAATGATCAAACCATAGACATTACATATTTTAAGCATGTTTTCTTTCCTTCTACATCTGTTCCTGATTTATGATTGTTAACCTTGGCATTAATCTAACCCTGAGTAGCAAATTCATATTGTGTTGTGTTGAACAATTAATAGAATGCCTTATAAACTTTATTGGAAACTCATGTGTGCTTTTTCCTTGGCTCAATTCCTATTATTTGTTCCTTTTAAGTATTATCACGGATTGTGACGCTTTTTATAGTCCCAGCTTGTTCCAATAGACTCTAATTACTGTTTCTATGATGTTGAAATTGTCCCTGCTTGGCCATTATGAGCCCTCCATATGTAGGCATCTTTGTCTTTTTAGCGTGACCTTAGTCATCCCTGACAGTCTTTGCTCTTTGGCAAAACCTTCCCCCCACTTTTGAATTTTGAATTTTTCTTGTCCCTATAGGCCTAGCCACAGCAACTCTTCCTGGCATCTTAATTTCTTTCAAGCAAATTGTGTATGGGAGACTAAACTATGGGCGCCTGGAGTGCGTATGAGATGGTCCCACTGACTCTGTCAGCAGGCAGGGCAGAGGCAGCCTCAACCACGAGTGAAATTACAAGTATTTCCAAGACACTTGGCCACAAGTTCAAATTTGGACTGAGCCTAAGATTAGGCCACAAAAGCCTGCCGTACACAGGTCAACTACCAAATGTTTCAAGGGCGCTTCTTTTCATGAAGAGCTATTCTAGAATTTATTACTGATATTAATGTCTGGGACTGCAATAGCAGAGCACATTATAAACCAACATCTTTGGACAGTTAGAGACACACGGACCTTCGGACTGGACGGTAATCGCAGAGCGTAGGTTATGAGCGCCGGTGCTTGGAGTCGGAGGGGATGTCAGCACATGGAGCAGAAGTCAGAGAGATGGAGGACGCAGGGCCTGAAATCTAGGCCTGGAAAGGGGAGGAACATTTTAATACAGTTAGAGGGTCACTGAGGCGTAGATGGAACACTGAGAAGGTTTCTCTAAACTAGGGTAACTGAATGACCAAGTGTGACCCTCTAAATAGTCCAGACCCTCCCTCCAGGACTAGATGGAAACAAAACTAGCATCTGACTTGAAGAGGTTAGAAGATGGGCCCATGCGTCACCAAGCTCTGTCCTCAAGCTCTTGAAATACCCCCATTGTACCCTCCTGGCACCAGCAGAGAATCCTGACATCACCAGCCAGGGTGCGTGTGAAAAGCAGGCAGTACGTCCCTTTTGGAGCACTTAGCAGCTGCGATCAGGCCTCCTGTTCTCAGGCCACTGGGGGAAGCACAGTGGACGGGTGTCATGGTTGGGATGAGAGGATGCACATGAGAGCCCTCCTGACCTCTGCGGGGCGGGCCTGCTCAGATGTGAGCCTCATTCCCACATCTTCTAGCTTCCTTCCCTTCTTCTAAAGACCCCCTTTGTCCCTCTATTTTTAATCTAGAAGGCAGCTTTGAGCTTCCAGTTTTATAAATTACAGATTAGCCATCTCTTTGTTTTCTTATCTCCTTCCCAACCCAGCTTTCATGCCCAAAAGGGCCAAGGGAGGCAGATTTGCTAAACAAGAGGCCATTTGGTCCCTGGGATCTACGATGTCACTCCCCAAGGGGGCAGCAGCCTCGGGGACAGCGAGTCCCCCTCCCTCCATATTCCTCAAGGGGCAGAAGGTCAGAACACGTGCGCTTGCATTTGAGGGGTAAGTATAGTACCTAGTGGGTAGGGAGTTACTTAATTAAGACAGAGCAAAAAATTTAACTGAGATGTTTGGGAAATGTACCTATTGAGAAATTTCATATGCAGTCATGTACGTTTGGGATGATTTCATATGTAATGTAATATGCAATGTGAAATGTAATAGAGAGAGGGAACAGAATGATTTCATAAGATGAATCAAACCAGATTTGGTTCAGCAAGAAAAATACATTTAAGCACACAAAATGCTTAGAAGAGTAGAGATAGATTGTATACTGTTTGGACCTTCTGACAAACACCGGAAAGAGAAGGTGTTAAAACGGAGCTTGTGAAGGGTTTGTGGAGGATGGCCGAGTGCGGCGAGTCCTGGAGCCCATTTGCCCCGACTGGGAGGAAAAGCCTGGCCAGGAGGCAGTGTCGGGCCACTGTCCTGACGGCTCCCCGGCCACCCCAAGGAGAGTCAGGCCAGGCAGAGGGGGTATGACAAACGAGATGGGGCAGGAAAGCCAACAAAATCCCCGTCGTTTAATTGCCAGTGAAGGGGACAAAATTCTAGGAACAGAAATGGTTGAATAACTTCTCTCGCTCAGTGCATCACTATGCAGTCGTTAAAAAGACTCAGACCCATGTGGCCCGAAATGGAAGAATATTAACTTGCAGACCAATGTGTAGGGCATGACTCCACGAGTTCTCAGGCCATAAAAGTCAAACGTGTGAGAAATGTAATCTTGTTTTTCTCCAACTTAGTTTTTATCTCAATTCCCCACTCTTCCAGGAAGTGTCCTCAAGGGAAGCCTGTCCTCCACGCTGTGGTCCATCCCCTGCAACGTGTGTGCATGTGATGGGCACATCCCAGCAGCCGCCTGGGACCTGGGAAGCCCCGCTCAGCAGAGCAATGAGACGGCGGCACCTGGGCTCTCCCCAAGCCACCAACTAGCCCTGGGCAGGCAGCCCCGAACTTCTTGAATATAAGAAAGGAAGAACTTTTATCCAGTTGAAGCCTTTGATAGTTGGGGGATTTCAGTTACAGGCAAATTTAACCCCGACTAATGTACCCCCTGGGAGCTCCACCAACATCTTGAAGCATCAGACATTGAACCCTCACCTGCAGGGAGGAGGCCGAAGTGGGGTGAACAACAGGACACACTGCCCTTAGCAACCAGGCGCAGGGGGGGAGCTGGTCGGGTGGCTCGGTTCTTTCTCCAGCGGAAGCTCGGCGGGTCCCTGCAGGACGCAGATGTGGGGACCAGGTGGCATGGAGGCTGGGACAAACCATAAAATCGGTAGATGGTAGAGGAGGCCTGGGAGTCACATCCAGCTCATTCCAGGGTCGGGTCTCCTCTGTGACATCAGGCTGCTGCTTTATGGCCACGCGGTGCCCCAGGGAGTGAGGCCGACAGGGAGCACTTCCTGCCCTGCGGTCACCTGCCCTCTTTAGGCACCGTCCCCGCCCCTCCCGTCCCCACTCCACTCGGCTCCTACCTGGCAGGCGACCCCGTCCCCGTTGCTCGTTTTCTTCCATCTCAGTGGCTGGCTTTCAAGACCCGCAGGGAGAAATCTCTAAAGGTTGGGTTCCAGGCACTGAAGGAAACGTTGGGGCAGGACTGGGGAGGTGATTTTCGAGACCCTCAAATCCCTCCACCTGCTTAAAAGGTTGGCCCTGCTGACCCTCCTCATCTAACAATACGACCAAAATGGCCTCACAAAGGCTTCATTCCTACTGTGAATCCCCATGTGGGCGCTGTCCCCAGCACACCCTGCAGGCTGCCTTCGGCCTTTCTGAGAGCCCAGATGACAGAGGCATACAGCAGGCGCTCAGCACATGCTCGCTGAAGGAACAGGACTTCACTGCTGCCGGGAAGGAGGGGGCCCCTGGCTGCCACGCCCTTTCCAGGAGCTTCTTCTGTTTTCTGAGGCCTGAGTCACACCTCCCGGGCTTTGCAAGTATTCACAAGCCATCTGTGCCCTCCACCCTCCTCTAATGGGATTCACATTGGCTCGTTGTAGCCACAGCGAGGAAGGCAGGAAGGGAAGAGGCCCAACGTCGTCTCTTGACACATAGGAGCTGCTCCTGGGTCTGCAGACACGCAATCCTTCACTGTTTAGACAGACCACACTGTGATGCAAACCTTGTGTTGTTCAAGTAAAGCCTGACCTGCTTCTCTTCCAGAAACAGGGCCATCTAATTTGTCCAGACATGGCTTCTGAGCAGAAAGACAGAGGTTTCTCTCTTGTTTTAACGATGACCCCTCTCTGTCTAAAGCCTTCCTCAGGAATTTTGCCCAAGTATTCTAAGAAAGATTAGAGAGGGCATTTTTAATACACATTTGAAAAACTGATTCAAAGCCTGCAATTTACATATTTGTTACCAGTAAAGAGTATAATTGCGATGGTCAGAAAGATAAGATACAGAGTCAGGGCTTTGCTTGGGAGAAGCTGAAATGAAGCGCTAGGTCCCCTCCATGGGTCCAGATGTGTTTTTGTTTTGCTTATGTATTTATTTATAATCTTTTAATCGAAGTACAGTTGATTTTTAGTTTTTGTGGGTTTTTTGCCAAGGGCACGGTTTCAGGTTTCCAAGTAGCCCACGTCCATTCTCAAGGGAAGGTCAGATGCCATCCAGGACAGAATCCCGAGATCTCAAGTCCCCGAGGCCATCCCCTGGCTTAGCCAATCCGGCCATAAGTGTTTATAAAATGACCACAGGTCTTTGATCATGCCTCCAATTCACATTAGAATCTCTTTTCCCCCAATGTACTCTGAAGGGTGCCCAGTATGTTGTCTTTGTGGTTTGTCTCACACTTAAAGAAATTTAAGTAAAGTTTTTGTGTACTCCAGGAATGAAATCATTTCTTGAACCAGACCTTGAACCAGTTACTACTAACTCACAGTAAACTGAACTCCTCTTTTTGCTATATTTACTGTGATATTCCATAGTTGGCATGAGTTCACCTTCTAGTATCTCCAACAAGAACTAAAAGCAAAAGTGAAATTGAATAAAGTATTCTTAGAATGTAAGTGGCAGAAACGTCTTCCCTAAAAAGCTCACAATGCTCCTGGCCTTTGGATGAGGAGCGTTATGTGTAAGCAGGGCTGGGCTGGAGTTTGCTGGAGGAATCACCATGCTTAAAAACCAAGTGCCCTCCAAGAAATCTATATGTTGAAATACTTTTGCCAACACAGGCACCTACAAATACAAAGACATTTTCTTTCAGAGAGTGAATAAAACAATACTTATTCTAGGAAACCAGTTACGGAGGTCTCTTTTATAACAGTATTTAAATTCTATTGGACCTTCTAAATAATTTAGATAATTAAGTACCTGGTAACCACCAACAGCTCTCACTGGAAAGGATAAGTAGATAAAAGACAGCCAGGGCTCTGAGAGACTTAAAACAAAGAAAATAAAACAAAACAAAGCACACTTAGTGTTCTTTAGAACTGATAATGACTTAGGGGCAGGCAAGTAGGAGGAAAAGCTTAGGGCTTCCGAGCATTTCTTCAGATGATAACTCCGTCCTCATCTCTGCCACCCGGTCCCCAGCGAAGCATCTCTCTCGGGTGCCTGCGAGTTGAATTCTGATGTTTGGATCTGAACGTAAATCTTGTTTTCTTTGGGCTTTGCTTTCCTGTAGCAATCAAAAATTTAAAATCTAAGTTAAAACACATAATGGGGGACTTTCCTGGTGGTGCAGTGGTTAAGAAATCGCCTGCCAGTGCAGGGGACACGGGTTTGAGCCCTGGTCCGGGAAGATCCCACATGCCGCGGAGCATGAGCCCGTGCACCACAACTACTGAGCCTGCGCTCTAGAGCCCACGAGCCACAACTACTGAGCCCGAGTGCCATAACTACTGAAGCCCGTGCGCCTAGAGCCCGTGCTCCACAAGAGAAGCCACCGCAATGAGAAGCCCGTGCACCACAACAAAGAGTAGCCCCCGCTCACCACAACTAGAGAAAGCCTGTGCCCAGCAACAAGACCCAGTGCAGCCAAAAATAAATAAATAAGTAAATTAATTAATTAAAATACATAATGGCTTGAATTAAGAAACTGTTGCAAAGTTGTATACCCAGGAATAAGTCTCAAAAGAAGAGGTGAGAACAAGGACAGCAGGTGACAAGAAGAGAAGGGTCAGCAGAGACCGCCAGTGACCAGTTCTGGTTCTCTGCCTGTTTTGCTATGGCCTGTGTGCTAAGAACAGTTTCTTACATTTTTATATAGTTTTCGAAAATCAAAAATAAAATATTATTTCTTGACACTTGGAAATTAGATGAAATCTAAATTTCAACATCCGTAAATAAAGTTGTGCTGGAACTCAGCCATGCCCATTCGTTTGTGTACTGCCTGTGGCTGTTTCCGTGCTGAAAGGGCAGAACTTGGCAACAGAGACTGAATGTCCCCGAAGCCAGAAATATTTACTCCCTGGTCCTTTAACAGAAAGAGTTTGCCAGCCCTTCACACAGAGCACCTGTTGGGTTGCTGCCTCGCTCCATCACCTGACAGTCAACATTCCATTTTGAAGCTGGGGACTTTGAGGGTATCTGTCATTATTTCTTCCATCTGTAGAATGGGTATGCTAATGACAGGAGCTGCCTCGCAATGTTTTGAGAGGACGGGGTGAGAAGGCACCTGAAACTCAGTGAAGCTGACGCACCGTGAGCCCTCTGTTAGCTAGAGCTACCACTACTCCCATTCCCTGACCTTGTTTCCTGGAAAGTAAGGAAGAAGGTGTCATTGAAATGATCTCTCCGGCAATAGACTGTGGCCACTATTTATGGAATTAGGATAGTGGAGAAAACAGATAATGAAATAAGTGATGATTATACTTTGTGCAGGGCATTATCAAGAACACAGGGTGAACAGGGATGTGTTGGGCTCAGAGCAGAAGCCCCTGGCCTCACCTGGCAGGCCAGGAATGGCTATGACGATGGAGTGAAGGGATAAACACAACATCTTAAAAGATGACAAAGTGCCTATTAACAAATTATAATGAAACATTTTAAAATCAGGTAGTCAACCTTAGCTATATATGTCTACCACTTGGGACCAAAAAGAAGCTTATTGTCAGCAATTACAAAATGTGTTTACAGTTAAAATAGAGTGTTTGTCCCTTATCAGTACTGAGAAATGCAGATTTCCTCAAAGTGAGGAACACAGAGGGCCTGAACGGGTATCGACTGTCATTAAAAGTTCAGGTTTCCGGGTTCCCCCATTCATTTACCAAGTCAGAAACCTAGAAGGCCCAGGAATCTGCATTCTTCTGCATACTAAGTTTGAGAGTCACTGAGGAAATCACACCATATGCAGAAGAATGGAGAGAATCTAAGATTTATTGAATACCTACTATGTGCCAGGCAATGGATTAGTCGCTATCACCTACTTTATCTCATTGAACTTTCACAGCAACCCTCTCAGTTAAGTATCATTGTGGCTATTTTTCAGGCGAGGAAATGAAGGTTATAGGGTTCCATGACATTCCCAAAGTCAGTTGGCCAAGTAGGCGACCACCCCTGGACTGAACCCAGGCCTTAATGAGTCCACGGAGTCTACTCTCTACTTCCCAGGGACACGTGTGTCCTTACTGTGGGATCCAGAGAACCGAGCCTGTAACGACCACATCATCAAACGCTTTGTCTTTCTTCCTTTCCTTTTTGATGGCTTTAAGGGTAGGATCTGGGACTCCATTGAGCACTTGTCCCCGTCATAGGAATGAAAGTTTTAAGTCATTCTTCTTTGTGAAGAAAGTCACTAAGGAATCTGAACCAACAATCGCTAAAAAGACAGAAGATTGGTTTAAAAATAGCTTCCAACTCAGAGCTGTTAACTCTGGGGGTGACCTGGGGACCCTGGTGCACCGTGTGGCCAACATCACAGACAAATCGCTCTGTCTCACAGTTTAGACCAGATGACTGTCTGCCCCAGCGCCCAGGGCTCACCTCCGCAGGTTCTCCGCGTCCTTGATGGTCTCTGGCAAAGCGACCCCCTTGGTCTCCGGAAGAAGCAGCGTCATTCCCCCGGCAACCAGCCCCAAAGCCGCTACAGATGAGACAGATTTCACATGGAGCCATTAGTGCATGGTCAATACCATTTACATATGATGACAGCTAACTAAAGAGATGCCTAGGTAACACACGTGTGAGGGTCACTTTTAAAAAGTTGGGAACATCTAGAAAATTAAAGCAATAGGATAACTGGGGAAATGGCAGAGTAAGAAAAGGGAATATTGTCTTTGTTTTACTTCCACATAAGTATATAGTTCTACAGTAACTGATGTTTAAGTATTAGGGGGATTTATTGATTCAGGTACTTCAAAAACAATACGGGACTCAATTTTGACTAGTTACTGTATATATAAAATACTATATTAATTTAACATAATATAATGTAGTATTTGTATATACTAACCATAATTTATATATTATCGTTTATATTCAGTAACTATAATATATATTATATACAATAATTTGTTGTAATATATAATATATAATTATATAATACATACTTTATAACATACATTATATATAAACTATAACATTATATTATAGTTACTATATATAAATATTATGTTACCATATATACATTTGATATGGAGCCTAGGTGATATGTATGTGGGCAGTGTGGGCCTCTCTTGTTATTCATCACCCCCCGTCGCCCCTCGTGGGTTCGCCTGGGCCCAGGCATGGCAGCTTTCTACATGGGCAGCCGTTTTGCCCTCCTCCGAGTGGTAGGTTTGGGGAGAGGTGGGAGAGTCCCCGCCTCCTTCTCTAACCCAATATAATCAGTAACAAAGCTGATACTAAACTTTGATTCCCATTTGTCCCCTTGTGTCTGCTGTCAATTGTTAAGATCTGGAAGCAGAACAGGGATGATAATCTAGCATCTTCAAACCTCTAGCAATTACATGTTAAATACACAAAAATTGGGAGTCAAATTCATAAGAAACCAGGAGGCTATGTCAAATGTTCTCTCCGATTCTACTGCATAGAATGAATTATTGGACTCCAGAGCCATAGGACATAAACCTCTGGCCCACCTTCTAGGAAGAACATCTTATCTTCCCCGTGAAGCAAGACAGAGTGAACCAGGAGCCAATGAAAGAGCAGGCACCATCCTTCCCTTCTGTACACTCGCTGGGGGATATCATTTGCTCATCAAATAGTTCTCGAGTACTCACACTGAGCTGGAAAGAAGGAATAATAAATGTTTCATGAAGTCTTACCGAACAAAATGAGTGGTAAGCCTTGCCAATCCTCCATCAGCCTGAAGACCAGGAAGGGGGTGATGACCCCGCCCAAGTCACACAGGGAGGAACACACCATCACTCCAAGGTTCCTGATAAAATACAGAGAACAAAAAAGATGACATTTCTGTGAATCAATTTTCCAAACGGTAAACTTGTTTTCAAGCAAACACACCTTTCCCGAACCTCCAGGGAGGGGAGAGGGTCTGCAGATGGAGTTAATCACTGATGATTTAATCAATCACACCTACACAATGTGCCGAGAGGGTGGCACACCCCAGCTCCACAGGGACAGAAGCACCTGTGTTCAGGACCCTTCCAGACCTTGCCCTGTGTACCTCTTCATCTGGCTGTTTATAATATCCTTTATAATAAACCAGTAAACGTAAGGGCTTCCCTGAGTTCTGTGAGCCATTATAGTAAATTACTGAACTCAAGGAGGGGGTCATGAGAATCTGATTTATAGCCAGTGGTCAGAAGTGTAGGTGGATAATGTGGGGCTTGCAACTAGCATCTCAAGTGAGGGCAGTCACGTGGGACTAAGCCCTTAACCTGTGAAGTCTGCACTAATTCCGGGTAGTTTATGTCAGAATTGGATTGTAAGAATTGTTTGGAGATTGGAGAATTGGTTGGTGTCATTAGAGTTCTTTCTTTCACATAGAGGGACAGGGAAGGATAAAGAGAGGATATTAAGAAATGGAGGACAAAGAAAGCCAGAGGGGAAATGTAAGGAAACTGTCTACTTGAAATGACCTCCCTCTTCATCCCTGACAATAGTCTTTGCTCTGAAATCTACTCTGTCTTATATGAATATAGCCACTCTGGCTTTCTTTTTATTAGTGTTCACATGGAATATCTTTTTCCATACTTCTACTTTTAAACTATCTCTGCCCTTAAATTTAAAGTTAGTTTCTTGTAGACAGCATACAGTTGGGTCTTTTTTTTTGCCAATCTGATATCATTTTCCTTATCTCTGAAAGACTTTTACATTTTTTGTAGTACAGGTCTGCTTGTGATGAATTTGTTCAGCTTTTATATATCTGAAAAAGTGTTTATTTTCCATCCATTTCTTGAAAGATTCTTTTTTGCTGAGTCAAGAATTCTAGGTTGACAGTTTTTCTTTCGGTACATCAAAGATGTCGTTCTACCACTTTCTTGTTTGCATTGTTTCCAATGAAAAATCTACTGTCCTTATTATCTTTGTTCCTTTTTCTGATGTCTTTTTTCTCTGACTGCTTGTTAAGATTTTTGTGATGTGCCTTTCTTGACGTTGTGTGTGTGTGTTCTGGGTCAGTTTGTCCTGTTACACAGCATGCCACTTCAAATTATAAATCCAAGCATTCTTTTATTTTCAGACATTTTCTTCAACTTTTTTTTTTTTCTTGAAGTTCTTTTGTTTCATTATTTCAATTATCTTCTTGGGAACATATGTATAAACATGATCTCTAAGCCTTTTAAACTCTGCTTATTTCAATCTTACTTTGCAATTCTTAGGCCTGTCTTGCCTTTCCTTTACTATATCAGTTCTCCTTTGTACTGCTTTCAAAGTAGTTTTCATTTGTCAAATATTTTAATTTTCCTTTTTGTTTTTTTTTAGCCTGAGCTGACTTCATCTATTGTCTTATCACATAGTCTGCCAAGAACTTGCATCTCTGCTTTACACTCTTATTTTATACAGATGATTGATTCATTAATATTTTGCATTTAGTTATAGTATATTTGGCCACACTTTTTATTTACTTTCTGACAATATTTTCCCCTGTGCATTTTCTTCCTTTGCCATTTGCTTTTCCTCTTCCTTTCCCCCTTTCATCTCATGATATATTTGTATAGCTCCTGGGCAAGTTACTTTTTAATTTATTCTTCTTCTTTCAGTACTATGATTTCTTCCTGTATCAGCTATTCTAGAAGAATTTGAGGGGAGGGGCATGTTCTAGGCTACTAGAAATTTTCTTTCTGACCAGGGTTGTCTGTGATTAGATGCTTTGGCCTCTTATCCCTAGTCTACAGGGGCTGACAGTGCAGGACTTCTCACCCTGCAGGGTCTCTCTCTTCCACCCCACCTCACAGCACACTGCTCCCTCAAAGGTTCCTGAATGTTCTCCCACAGCCTTGCCCTCCCTGCCTCATCTCCAGCCACATAACACCCAGGGAAGGAAGCATATGCCCCCAGCCCTGCCTCCTCCCTGCTATTGCAACAAGGGCTTGTGGGTTAGACCCTTCAATGTACACGTCCTACTTTGGAAAACCACTGGTCTTGTCTCAAATCTGCTGTCACAGTGAGCTTCCCTGGAGTCTTCCAGACCCTCTTAGACTCACTGCATTAGGCAGCCCTTCTTCTTCACTATTGTCTTTCAGGGTCATCCTAGTTCCAAAAATGGCATTTGCATTTTTTTTTTCTTCTGTTTCTCATTCTTCTAATAGCGTTAGTGTGATTTCCAAGAGGAGGAAAAAAAGACACCATTATTTTTTTTACAATTTTAAGAAAATAAGTCTTAAAAAGAGAGAAAAATTTGATAAGCACACAGAAGCTAGAAGAAGTGAAGAACTAGTCCCCTTCTTTAAAATTCATATATCTGTGATACTTCATTCATTCATTCTACAAGCACCAGGTGACTCGTTAGTATAGCTACAGAACAGTTGCAGGAGGTACAGAGAGGTATGATATGTAGTTCCTGCTTTCAAGGAGCTCGTAATATAGTGATGAGGTAAAGATAGGAGGATGATTTTCAATACAAGGCAGAGCATACTGATGCCAAAATAATGTTCTTGACAATACATGTTGCAGACAGCTAGAAGGAGGGTGCTGTTCAACTCTAAAGCCTCCTGTGAATAAGAAGCAGGGTCAAAATGGTTTAACTAGAAACTGTTTGCACTTGAAGTGTTTATAAAGTAATAATCCCTTTTTTCCAATTTCAATTTGATTCAATTGATTGAAAATACCGAAACTTTCATGACTGCCTTACTTTTGTGTGTGGTGTGTGTGGATCAAGTTTAAGTTATTTCTGAACATCTGGCCTCCCTTCCTAATTACTGAGAATCCTCATCAAACTGACTCTCTGCACAAACGGTCAAGGGCTCCTTGAGGACACGTCACTTGGCCTTCCTCCACCCAGGGCCAGGCACTCAGTACCTTTGGCAGTTTACATTCTGAGCCAGTCCCCTGGGTCCAGTGGCCATGACAATGGAATTGTTTGGCCCGGCTATTTTAGACTCGGCTCAGAACTGCCAGATGTAGGTTTTTCTCTTTCATTTGTCTTCGTCTCTTTGTACTCATTCCAAGCAACCTTTTCCAGATGAGAATATGAGAGAGGGCCTTTTAACGAAGGGATGGGCAGGAGAGAGGAAAGAGTGACTCAGAGTCACCCTTGTGTCTCCTGGCTTAGGGAGGGGTTCTGAGAGCTTCCTGGTGTAAGAGGAGGATGGGGAGCTGGAATATTTCTTAGACTTCACTGGTCTGATGACATGGGGAGAAGAAACAATCTATACAGAGGGAAAAATGAGTTTAAGGAAATCTGCCAAGTTCTAACAAAGATCAGAATTAAAGCTTTAAATAAAGTGGTTAATTACTTTTACAATAAAAATGCTCTTCATTTAAACAAAGTCTTCTAAGATACAGATGACAATAAGTCCATGCAAAGACACTCAACATTATTAGTAATTAGGACAATGTAAATCAAAGTCACAATAATAGCTCTTTCCATGCCAATACCGCTCTCACAAACATGGTGAACATTCCTAAAACCCGCCGGACTTTCTGTAAGAAGTGTGGCAAGCACCAACCCCACAAAGTGACACAGTACAAGAAGGGCAAGGATTCTCTGTATGCCCAGGGAAAGCGGCGGTATGACAGGAAGCAGAATGGCTATGGTGGGCAGACTAAGCCAATTTTCCAGAAAAAGGCTAAAACTACAAAGAGGATTGTGCTGAGGCTTGAATGTGTTGAGCCGAACTGCAGATCTAAGAGAATCCTGGCTATGAAGAGATGCAAGCATTTTGAGCTGGAAGGAGATAAGAGAAAGGGCCAAGTGATCCAGTTCTGAGATTCATATTTTGTTTTGTTATGAAGACAATAAAAATTTGAGATTGTTTACTTCGTTTAGTTTCAACTGTTTATTTATTTATTTTTTTGGAAGGGAAATAAACTAGTACCATCAATAAAATTCTCCTTGGGGGGGGGAAGAAAAAGTCACAGTGATACCACCATTTCCAAGAATTACTTATGTTTTTAAAAGCTGGCGATACCAAGGACTGATGAGGATGTAGAACGACCAGCTCTCTCACGTGCAGCTGGTGGAACAGAAAATGGTGCAGCCACTTTGAAAAACATTCTGACAGTTTCTCATGAATTTAAACACACATCCACCACGTGACCCACTCCTAAGAGAAATGAAGACGTATGTCCACTCAAAGACCTGTATGTGAATTCTTACTGGCAGCTGTATCGTAATTACCCCAATCTGGAAAGAGCCCCAACCTCCATGAGCTGGGAAATGGACAAACACATCGTGGCACATCTTCCACACACGGGACACTACTCAGCAATAAGAAGGAACGAAGCGCTGATACACGCCACAGCGTGGATGGGTCCCCTGATGCCAAGTGAAAGAAGCCAAACACAAAAGGCTACCCTCTATGTTATTTCATTTACGTAACATTCCGGAAAAGGCAAAACCATAGGGAGAGAAATCACACCAGTGGTTGCCAGGTACTGGAGGTGGGAGGGGAGAGGATGGACCACAGAGGGATATGAGGAAGCATTTGGAGGTGATGGAAATGTCTCTATATTACATTGACTGTGATGGTGGTGAAACGAATATAATCAACACTAATCAAACTGTACCTTTTAGGGGGAATTTTGCTCTAAGAAAATTCTACCTCAACAAACCTGACTTTAAACAATGAGTTCTCTAGGCCTGTTGCTATGTTTACAGAGTCATCGTGGGAAAAGCGTCAGCTTCAAGGTCAGGAAGAAGCGGGTTTTTGGTTGCCAAGAGGGTGAGGGGGTGGGGGAAGGACAGACTGGGAGTTCAGGATTAGCAGATGCAAACTATTATATATAGAATAGATAAACAAAAAGGTCCTGCTGTAGAGCAAAGGGAACTATATTCAATATCCTGGGATAAACCATAATGGAAAAGAACATGAAAAAGAGTGTATATATATATATATATATATATATTATGCATAACTGAATCACTTGGTTGTACAGCAGAAATTAACACAACATTGTAAATCAACTATACTTCAATGAAAGAGAGAGAAAGGAAGGAAGAAAGGGGGGAAGGAAGGAAGGAAGGAAGGAAGGGGGAGGGAGAGAAAGAAAGAAAGAAAGTGGGTTCTTGTCTGGGCCCTGCCACTTTCTAGCTGTGTGACTCTTGGAAGGTCTCTTTCCCTTTGTAAACCTCAGCTTTCCCATATGTAAAATGGGGATCACAATGATATTATAGGATGACCTGCAGCCCATGTCTGGCAATGCTCTGTATGTCACTGTACAAATATGAACTGCTCTTAAGCAAGTTATGTCCAGAGGTGTCAGTGGAGCTGCGGAAGTTTAGACAACTGGTCGGCGCCAAGGACAGGGTTGAACCTCAGCCTCCCATGCACCGCCCAGGGCTCTCTCCTCTGTTCCAGAAACCTTTTCTCTTGCGCTGGCCCTCCATACAGGGCATGATGCGACCCTTAGCCCACTGAACCTGTGCATTTCACCTTCTCTACCAGATTAGGCGAGGGCCCTGTCTTTGATGCCCAGCCTCCATCTCAATGTCAAACAATCCACCCTTGGGGCATCTTGGTGGATGGTCCTCACGGAACCTGGCTGGCCCACAGCTCTGCCAGCGGCCACCCGGCCCACACCACCGTGCACTCACCTGAGGAACGTAGGGTACAACTCAGCGTTCACCAGGCACACCATCTGGAACGCGAGGGTGATTCCCATTCGGCCAACACAAGCTACCACGATATTCAACCAGTGCAGATCTGGAGAAGAAACACACAGAGGGTGTGGAGAGCAAGTGAGGACTGTGCCCATGGAGTTGCCAGGAGAAGCCATGAGTGGAACCTTGGACTTCAGAGCTGGAAGGGCCGGAAAGATTGTCTTATCTGACCCCTCCATTGTGGATACGTAAACTGAGTCCTGAAAGGTTTGGGGACTTGATGATGAGGGGGAGGCCCCGCTGGGCAGAGGGACAAATGTGCTTTTCGAATCTCAGCTCGGCCTCCCGTCAGCTGTGGGACCTGGCAAACGCTTTACTTCTTCTTCTTTTTTTAAAAAAATTAATTAATTTATTTATATTTTGGCTGTGTTGGGTCTTCGTTGCTGCGCACGGTCTTTCTTTAGTTGCGTCGAGCAGGGGCTACTCTTTGTTGCGGTGTGTGGGCCTCTCATTGCGATGGCTTCTCTTGTGGCGGAGCACGGGCTCAGTAGTTGTGGCACATGGGCTCAGTAGCTGTGGCTCACAGGCTCTAGAGTGCAGGCTCAGTAGTTGTGGCACACGGGCTTAGTTGCTCTGCGGCATGTGGGAACTTCCTGGACCAGGGCTCGAAACCGTGTCCCCTGCATTGGCAGGCAGATTCTTAACCACTGTGCCACCAGGGAAGTCCACGATTTACTTCTTCATGCTTCAGTCTCCTCAGCTGTAAAATGGGGATAATTTTACCCAGCTTATAGGTTGTTGTGAGATTTAGAGATAATACATGTCAGATGTGTGCCGTGACCACTCCCTAAGTGTTGGCTTTTTAATTATCGCGCGAGAGTGCCGTTGCTGGCACGGTGCCTGAAACGTAACAGGTCCCCAGCAGCATGGTTCTCTCGGGCAGAAGTCCTGGAGCTGGTAGACCAGACTTCTCATCCTCAGTCTAGTGCTCGTTTCCCAACACATTTTTTTTTTTAAATTTATTTATTATTTATTTATTTATGTCTGTGTTGGTCTTCGTTTCTGTGCGAGGGCTTTCTCTAGTTGCGGCAAGCGGGGGCCACTCTTCATCGCGGTGCGCGGGCCTCTCACTATCGCGGCCTCTCTTGTTGAGGAGCACAGGCTCCAGACGCGCAGGCTCAGCAATTGTGGCTCACGGGCCCAGTTGCTCCGCGGCATGTGGGATCCTCCCAGACCAGGGCCCGAACCCGTGTCCCCTGCACTGGCAGGCAGATCCCCAACCACTGCGCCACCAGGGAAGCCCCCCCAACACATTTTTTAACCCAAACATCTTTCAGAGCAGTCTGAGAATATGAGGAAAGTGAACCCTCGTCTCCTCCCAGCAGACTGCTCTCGGTTCTTGATTAGCTGAAGGTACAGGAAGCCCTCTCCTTCCTGGGGAGCCATCAGAGCATTAGGCACCATCATTCGCTTCACCTGGTTATTAGATGTTTAGCCAAACACTAAACCACCAGTGGCTCCTGAGACAGGCCAGCTCACTAACAAAGCCTCTGGGGTCACAGACGGCGTGTCATCTTGACCCTTGTCCCCATGAGCCGGCTACTCATGGAAGGCATGCTTCCTTCACTCCGCCAGCATGAGGCTCCCGGGAGAGCGGACCCGGTGGCCCTAGGACCGAGATGGCCCAGGGCCAGCATAGTCTCTCCAGGTCTCAGCTGCCCTCCGTCTGGTGGAGAACCCAAGCCAAGCCTTTAGTTATGGACCACACCTCCCAGCTCCCAAAAGATAGAAGATAAAGGAATTCACTCAGATATCTAGAGGGGGGACCTTGTCACAAATTCTGTAGCCTTTGATCGATTTGGCAAGATGCTCTACGGGACATGCACAGCATCCCTGCCCTCAGAGAACTGCGCTGCCTCTGCCAGGCCCCGGGCCACTCTCCTCAGCAGCCAGAGGGCCCAGTTAGAACCACAGTCCTGCCGCGTGGCCACCCCGTGCAGACCCAGGTGGTTTCCTTTCATGCTCGGAATAAAATCCACGCTGCCATCCCCTGCTAACTCCTGACCTCACTCTGGCTGTCCTCGCTCCTGCCTGCCCAGTCCGAGCACAGGGTCCAGCGGCTCCTCCCTCAATGCCCAGCTCTCCCCATCCAGGGGGTCCTCGCTCTTGCCGTTCCCCTGCCTGCAAAGCTCCTTCCCCGGATGTTTCCATGGCTCGTCCCCACTTCATTCAGGTTTCCTAAGGCCACCTTTGACCACCATACAAAGAATTATCGCCCCGTCCCTCTTCCTCCTTCTCTTTTTCATCTAGAACATAAGCTCCACAAAACAGAAACTTTCTCTGCTTTGCTCACATCTGAGATCCTAGGGCCGAGATGCCTGCTACACCAAGTGCATAGAAGGTAACTGAAATATTTCCTTGTTGGGGGGGGCGGGTGGCAGTGAAGGCTTATCATCTAATGTGATGGGGACTAAATGGGGGCAAGTGGAGAGGGTGGGCACTGGGAGGAGGGTCCTGGGGGGCGCAGGACAGAGGGGGTGATGCCTAAGCTCCCTCTCGGCTTAGGCATCACCTAAGGTTTATCCCTGAGGTGAGAAACAGTCTCAGACCTCAGGCTCCCTCTCAGCACTCCACGCTGTTACTAAAAAATAAAAATAAAAATAAAAATCTGCCCATTCATTCCATTTTACCAGCATTCCAGAAAAAGGGAGACGGGGAGAAAATGGGTAAAGTCGATTTCAGATGCACTCTGCCTCTTTTCCTGTCTTCTTTGTTCCCTCTCCGCGAAAGGAGGGAGAAAAAAACTTGAGTTATCTTTTTCCATCTCTTTAAATTTCCAGCCTGATCTATAGAACCTGGTTCTTAAGAATACAGATTTTACAGGACGTTTCCCATAATATCTTATCCAAAAGCCTGCCGAAACGACTCAAACCAAAGAGCTCAGAGCACAAGCAATAAAAACTGAGAAAATAGCAAATCTGCCTTCGTATTTTTTTAACATTTCCAAAAGTAACAGATGAGAAAGGCAATTTATGTACTTAAATTAAAACCACCCAAATGATTCTGCTTTGGCTTCTCTTGGATTGCTAAGAATTATGGAGTGAAGCACACAGGTACCAAAATGGCTAGTGTTAGAAAGACTAGCAACACCAGGCGTTGGTGAGGGTGTGCAGCCACGGGGATGCTCATGCATCGCGGTGGGAGTGTGAATTGGTCCAACCACATGGAAAGCTGTCTGGCTATATCTGCTAAAACTAACATACGTCCCCCTCACAGCAAGGGAAATGACTGCCCACGAAAAGATGTGCCCGAATGTTCACTGCAGCCTTAATCCCAATAGGCAGACCCTGGAGGCCACACAACTGTCAATCAACAGTGGCGTGGATACACAGTGGGGTATTCATACACTGGGATGCCTCACGATAAGGAAAAAGTACGAACTTCACTCTCGTGACAACGTGGACGAACCTCGTGGACGTAAGGATGAGCAAATGAAGTGAGGCCATACAGAGTACGCGTGGTATGGTTCCGTGTGTATGAAGTTCAAGAACAGTCAGCATTAATCTGCAGTGGCAGAGACCAGAGCAGTGGTGACCCATGCAGGGGTGGTGACTACTGATGGTCAAGGAGGGTGAGGAAACCTTCCGAGATGTTGGCAATGTTCTTTATCTTTTTGTAGGTCGTGGTGCCCAGGCATACATACACGTAAAAATTCACTGGCTTGAACACTTATAATGGGCTCATTGTACGTATGTTATACCTCAATGTAAATGTTTTAAAAAATGATTCTAGACTCAGGTAATGCCTTGTCTTTGTTCCTGTTCCAGAGGCTTATGAAAGAGTTAACACACTATTCCCACAATTCAATGACCCAGAAGATGATGAAAGTGGACCACTCACCGTGTGAGATAAAGATCATGAAGAAGCAGGCCGCCCCCACCACCAGATTGGACCCGGCCAGCGGGTAGAGGCGGCCGAAGCGCTCGATGGTGACGAGGATGATGAAGGCGGCCGGGAACTCGACGAGAGCAGAGTAGAAGAAATCCAGATAGAGGTTCCCGCCGGTGACGCCCATGTGCATGATGAGGCCCTGGTAGAGAACGGAGCTGGTGAACCTGAGCAGGGAGGAGAGGCCGGGTCAAAGGCAAGCTCCTCGGAAGAGGGGAGATTTAGGATTCTGGCTGGGAGGATAAAGGGCACTGCGAGCTGGGTGTAGAATGTTCTAGAGCAATATGAGAAGAGGGGGATCAAAATCAAGAAAGGTGCCCTTGAGGGGCCCTCGATGAGACCCTCCTTTCACAATTTATGTGAGGGTGTGACTTACACAATAGGTTCACGTTTTCGAGAAATGGCAAACAATGGTAGCTACTGTTTACTGCACACCTGGGTGCTGGCCCTGCTCTGAGCACTGCACGTGCCCTACCTCATCAGATGCTCCAACGGCCTCCAAGGGGAAGGGCAGGAGAAGGCAGTGGTGAGTGAGCAGTTTCAGGAATCAGACTGCTGTGTGAGCTGTGTGGTCTTAAGTAAGTTAACTAACCTCTCTGTGCCTCAATTCCTTCAGCTGTGAATCTGGGTTGTCTTGAGAATTCATGGAGGTAATGGACAAAAAGTGCTCAGTATAGCTCCGGGCACATAGTGGGCACTCGGTGAAGATGAGATTTTACTGCTGTCATTGTTGTCTTTCCAAGGGCGAGGATCCAGAGCACAAGAGGGTGGAGAAGTCGGCCAAGTCTTTCCAACTCCACAGTGGGCCTCCCTCCACACATCACACCATCTTTACCAGGCATTGTTCCCTTACTCTTTTTACCTCATATCCCGCTGCACGACCCCTTCATCCATATTCGAGGAGAGAATAGCCATGTTACAGAAAATGGCACACAGACCGATGGGGACCAGCACAGTCACTCCCACTCAGGGGAAAGTTTAGAGAGTCCCATGTGTCACTTTTGGTCAAACTACATAATTTTGGAACATTGGATGATTCTATTGGTACAGTTGTTCCTCCCTACCCTTTGGGGCTTGGTTCCAGGAGCCCCCAGGATACCAGAATCCAAGGATGCTCAAGACCCTTGTATAAATTGGCGTAGTATTTGCATAGAACTTATGCACATCCTCCCGTATACTTGAATTATCTCTAAATAACTTATTATACCTAGTATAATGTAAATGCTATGTAAATAGTTGCTGGCATGCAGCAAATTCAAGTTTTGCTTTTGGGGACTTTCTGGAATTTTTTTCAGATATTTTTCATCTGCAGTTGGTTGAATCCCCAGATGCAGAACCTGCAGATATGGAGGGTCGACTGTATTTACACTGTGAGAAGAGATTTAGGTGGATAAGAAATTATTTTCTTATAGACATGCCAATTGCCCATCAGCTCCAAAACTGAGATCACAGCGGACGTTTCTCATTACTATACCCCCTGGTTTTATAAAGCTGCACCCAGAGAAGCATGGGATGCTTTTGTTTCTAGTCCTAAATTATTCCTGGTTGAACCAAAGGGTCAAGAATACAAGAAGAGGACTTCCCTGGTGGTCCAGTGGTTAAGAATCCGGCTTCCAATGCAGAGGACGCAGGTTCGACCCCGATCGGGGAACTGATATCCCACATGCTGCGGGGCAACTAAGCCCACGCGCCACAGCTACTGAGCCCACTCATCCTGCATGCTGTAACAAAGATCCTGTGTGCCACAACTAAGACCTGACTCAGCCAAATAAATAAATATTTTTTAAAATGTAAATTAAAGAAAAAAAAAAAAGAATACAAGAAGGAAGGAACTGGCAGCAACTCAGTGAGTTAAGATGAGCCCGGTGGGGTCCTCCATGCTGGTTAGCTTAGCCGGTTAAATGGGAACGGTCACCTTTAACCCATAAAGAGACTGATCCAAGAGAAAGGAATGGAGAACCCTGATTTTTCTGTCCAAAAAGACCCCCAAAAAACAAACAAAAAACTAGCAACAGTTAATAAACGTGCAGGGCTGCCATCTTTTGGCAGGACCCATGAATTGCATGCACACATTAAAATACAGACAGCAATTTGTAGTTGTCAGACATAAGCCCTTTATACCTATTATCTCATTAATTCTTCCAACAGGCCTGTGAGTATCATTACATCCACTGGCTGATGAGGAAACTGAGTCACAGAGATCACAAAGCTTCCTGACAGTCACACAGCCAGGAAGTGATGGGCACCCCTCCCGAGATGCTGTGATGAATGGAGAGGATGGGTGAGGGGTGGGGGGAGGGGAGGGGACAGTAGGAGAAGGAGTCCAGGGGCCAGATCGCATGAGCCCTTGTAGGAAGGAATCTGGTTTTCTTCTCGGTGGATTAGGAAGCCAGTGAAGACGTGGACGAGGGGGTGACCCGGTCCGTGACCTTTGCCTGCTTTGTGAGCAGTTCCTGAGGGGGACAGGAGTGGGAGCAGACCACCAGCGAGAAGGCTACTGCAACAACACAGACGAGAGATTACGACACTCAAACAGGGACCTAAGAGTGCAGGTGACGAGAAATGGCAGAGTCTCAGTATATTTTCGAGACAGAGCAGAATCTGCCCAAGGATTGCGTGCAGGGGTGTAAGACAGCAGAGGGGACAAAACCGCCACCTTGACAGGAGTGCTTAGGGGATGGGAGTGAGCCGTGGAGTAATACAGGAGGGGAGCAAGCCTTCCTATCTGCAGCGTCCCGGGCCTCCACACCGAAGAGACGCTGCTGAGTCGGATACTGAGCGTCATGAGAAATGCACCAGGCACCTGAGGTGTTCGCAGAGGCCCATCACGTAGCGGGGCACAGGACTCCTGGGCCAGCCCGGAGACGCAGTGACCGGGGCTGCCAGGACAGGGTGAGGTTAGCCTGGCGTCTGAAGAACTTGGGATGGCTTCTGTGGAACAGTGGTCATTCATTCAACCTCCAGCAAATATTTACCGAGGGTGCCAGGGGCTGCCCTCTTGGTTGGAACCCTTATTTCATGGAAGGGCAAACAAGTGCAGGGCAGCAGAGCGGCTCCAGTGGAAGGGGAGCCCAGGGTCCAGCTACTCAGCCCAGGTGTTCGGGGAGTAACTGCATAACCTCCCTCGTGCTGAGGAGAAAGCCCTGATGTCGGGAGCTGAGCCGGCACCCCTTGAGGAAAGAAGGTGGAGACCCCATCTCCAGGTAGCTACCTGGGAGGCGGATGCAGCCCTGGGGGTGTGCCGGGGGTACGCGGGTGACGCAGCCCTGGGGGTGTGCCGGGGGTACGCGGGTGACGCAGCCCTGGGGGTGTGCCGGGGGTACGCGGGTGACGCAGCCCTGGGGGGGTGCCGGGGGTACGCGGGTGATGCAGCCCTGGGGGTGTGCCGGGGGTACGCGGGTGATGCAGCCCTGGGGGGGTGCCGGGGGTACGTGGGTGATGCAGCCCTGGGGGTGTGGCGGGGGTACGTGGGTGAATCTGGATGTGGATGAGAGTTTCCTAATCGGGGGGTGAAAAACAGCACTGATGCTCTCATCGGGGTCTATAAAGGTCTTAGATGCGAGGAAGGGCTCTTCCTCCTTGAAAGCATCAGGGGCCACTTCTGACGCTATGTCAAGACTCGGCTACTCCCCAAAGACGAGACGTGTGGGATTTGAGGCAACCTTGAGAACCCTCCGTCCAGCTTACTGTTGACCTCTCCTATGTAAGAATTTCTTCTTCCTAAAATGAGGCCCTTCCTCTACTATGCAATCCTCAAGGGAGAAATCAGGTGTCTTTTTAAGGGCTCTTTGACCACTGGAAAACCATCTGGAAATTCCTTTTCATGCCTCTCTTTTTCCACCTGAGTTGTTCCACTGCCTTTAACTTGTACCCGGGTATGCAGGTAAGCCCACCAGTTCCATGTGGGGACAGGCGTCGGAAAGGCCCCTTACCACAGGTACATCAGGATGAAGGTGTGCTTCCTCAGGTGCGGCGTGCGGAACAGGCCTGCAAACGAGGGGCTCAGCTTTTCAGTGACATCCTCTTCGAGAGACAGCATCTAGGAAGGAGTCAGGGCGTCAGCTGCATCCAAGCGGCCGTGAGCAGGAAACACCATCAGAGCCCCCTTTCCCGGCCCCCGCCCCGAGGTCGGTCCTCGCGTGGCTGCCCGCCACACCCATCACCCCAGATGTCACCAGTGCCCTCCTGCCTCCCAAGGCAGCCCCACTGGCATGCTCCAAGTCATAAATGCAACCCAAAGTTCAGTGACGGGAGAAACCCTTTGCTAGCTCGTCACCTTTAGATCAGGAGGAGGCAATTTCCCATTCTTTCGGGCTATGTGGTCCATTATCTTCACTGCTTGAGTGTTTCTCTTTTGCGATAACAGCCATCGGGGCGACTCGGGCACAAACCTGTGGACACAGATCACCACCGCTTCTCATTTTCTCCAGAGCTCATCTGACGTTAAGCCCCGATCAGAGCCACGCTGCTGCTCAGAGCAGCCTGCCCTCCTCACGCTGGGATTGTAATTCCTCAAGCGTGTGGTGGGTGAGGACCTGGGGCCACTGTGTGCTGGCCCAGGGAGCCCACGCAGGAGCTCTGTGAGTCACTCGTGCTCTTAGTGCCACCTGCTAAGATTTACGGACCAGAAGAGAACCATCGCTTCCTGTGTAGCCTTCATCCGGTGGGGCGGGGGTCCCATTCTCTCCTGGAAGCCAGCAGCCCTTCTCCCCACCCCAGGAAATCTCTCACACATAATAGATGCTCCACACGCCCCACCCCCTGCGATACAGCACATGCCTCCTTGTAAGACAGAGGCTATTGAACATGTCTCAAAATATTTCCAAAACAGAATAAACTACAGTCACTTTTTTTTAGCATCAGATACACCATGGTGTCTATTTCAAATGGGACAGGGATGTTATAAAATCAAAGATTGGGAATCTCTGGTCATCTGAAAACACACAGGTAGAGTCTCACCCAAGCCGGCCATCGGGACTGAGCCAGGGGGTCCCGTCGCTGGAGGGCCCCTTGTTTCATGCTGACAAGGAGGGAGCAGGCCCTTCCTGAACGGGAGTGTACTTAGAGCCACAGTTTTGAGAAACTGGGTGGACTCGATGCCGCCCACGGATAAGATCTGCCCGCAGCAAAACGGTGACAAAAGCTGCACGGACGCGATCGCTCTCTCCACACACCTCCCTGCTACCACGCACCCCCGCTTCCCTCTCCCACGATAAAAACTCATCTGTCTAGCTGCTTCTCCCTTCACCCTGCCAAGGGCTGACAGCTAATGAGATTAACAGCTCACTTGAACGGGTTTTGTTCATAACGGTTTAATGTGCGCACTCCCCAAAGATCCTTTCATCCCTTCACTCACTCGACAAACAGCAGGTGCCTACTTTGTGACTCGGTGCACTTCTGTCTACTCATAGCATCCCAGCCTCTGTCTTGGGGACGCGAAGTGAAAGAAGCTCTGTTTGAGGGCAGCGCCCCCGGGGAATGAGGGCTACCCTGGGACAGAACTCCCCAAATGACACAGATGGCTGTAAGCCCCAGGCCTGCGGGTAGGGCCGCCGGGAAGACGGGGTCCCCGCGAGGACACAGTACCAGTAGCACAGCAGGAGGAGGAAGGTGGGCAGAGAGACGGCCAGCTGGAGCCAGCGCCAGTGAGGGACCGCGTAGGCCAGCCCGGAGAGCAGCACGAGCCCCACCGTGAACGCCACCTGGTAGAGGATCGCCACCGTCCTTCTGTAGCCCAAGCCCACGAATTCTGTGACTGAAACAGGAGAAACGTCACTGGAAGCCAGGGGGGCGCGCCCCCAGCCTGCTCCGTGCCCTTCCCCCTCCTCCCCACGAGGCCCAGTCCTTTCGTCCCGGCTCTCCTCCAGCCGCCCCTTTTCTAAACACCCCATCTGCCGTCTGGAGTTTTCCTTTTCATGCGGCAGGATTCAGTCTGCCAGGCTCTCTTCCCCGAGCTTTCCTCCCATCGGCTCCAGGCCGAACTGGACTATCTTCCACGACCCCCCGGGAGCGCTCGTTAATTTCACGACCATCTTTGGGTGCCCGCCAGGGACCTGGCCCTGTTGTGGGTGTTTGGATGTATCGTGAGCTCAGTCGGCAGAGTCCTGCCCTCCTAACCCCGCATTCTCGTGAGAGATGGTGGACGACACACACAAGGGAGTAAATCACAGCCGGGTCATAACACGATGCGCGCTGTGCGGAGAGAAAAGGTAAATGGCACGAGAGGATTCAGGAGAGTCCAGGGTGGAGGGGTTGCAGATTTTCAGAGAGCAGTGGGGTGGAGCTCGTGCCTGAAATTTGAGCCAAGACCTGCAAGAGGTGAGGGAGTTAGCCGAACACAGAAGGGCGAAGCGAGTTCCAGGCAGAGGAAACAGCAGCGCGGTGGCCCTGTGGACGAGGACCCCGTCAGTGGGGCAATGCGCCCTCCTGGGGGGCCTCGCAGGCTTGCCGAGAACATTGGCTTCCACTGCGGGACACGCAGAGCCGCTGTGGCACAGGGGGTGACGCGATCCCGCGTCTATTAAAGGCTCACTGTGCTGTTCCCTGTAGGGGCCACAGGGAGCCCGCCGTGGAGGCGAGGTGAGGCTGGTGTCTGGGAGCCGTGGAAGCAGCAGAGGAGTGAGATGGCTGGGGTTCCGGAGGTATTTTGAAAGTAAAGGGGGCAGCAGGGCTGGGGAGGGGGGCACAGGGGGAAAAGGCTGGGGGATGGGCGAGGACAGTCTCCTGGGTCCTGCCACGTGGAGGGGTCAGGGAGCAGAGGAGGAGCCAATCGGACTGCGCAGGAGCCGCGTGCGCAGGACCAGGGAGCGTGTGACCCGCAAGCAAGTGGGGACAGCCGCGGGAGGAACGAAGCCAGGGGTAGCTCTCACGCCACCACAGATAAATAGGCGTCCCGGTGGGTCTCCCTTTCTCTCTAGCCTTTGAGCTCCTTGAGGGCGGACGGGGGCCTTATCCCTCTTGGCACCCCATCTCGCCCCCTGCCTGCCAAAGGGCAGCAGGTGCGCGCGCTGCAGGGAGGAGTATGGGGCGGGCATCGCTCTAGGCTACACCTGGGGCACTTCATCTACCTGGCAGCATTGTCATCCCCATGCCGAGGACCCTGAGGCACAGAGAGGTGATGGGGCGTGTCCGTAAGACCACACAGCCGGCCAGTGTTGGGTGTAGATTTGACCTCAAAATTAATCCTCTTCACCATGTGCCAAGTAGTGCACGTTCGGCATATAGACGGCTGGGCTCTCACTAAATATGTGCTGAACTCACTAAACGTAACCAGTGTGTTCATGGTTTCTCAAGGGAGGAATATGATTTTTCTTGGCTCTAGTGAACTATTCCTCAGGATGCCAAGCCATAGGAAGTCGTTTTCAGAGACGGCAAGACATGGCAGAAATGTGGATTATCCTCACTGCCGTCTGATGTGCCCAAAAACCGGCTGAGGGACGCACAGATGGCTCTTATGTTACATTCTTCTAAGGAAGTATTTTTCAGTTTCTGTTCTTACCCTTCATAGAAAATTTGAAAAAAAATAGTATATAGAATTACATTGCTTTACCCTTCATTTTTTAAAATCATTATGTTTATCTCTTCTTTTATTTCCTCCATGTCTTCTCTCCTAACTGTTTAGTGTCCTTCAAACCAGTTGAGTTTGTTGTATTTACTTTGAAAGATGCTGGTTCTTTCATATTTAAAATGTTAAAATACTCTCTCACCTGTCTCCCCTTCCTGCACACCCCCTATCGCTGTAACCACATCACATGTGATCTTCTTTTCCCAAACGGATTAGTTGATACGGAAACACTGATTTATTTAAGTGTCTCTCAAACAAAAAGAAAGAGAGAGAGCGAGCAAGAGAGAGAGAGAAGAAGGCCATCCTGACAGCATGCCCAGCCCTAGTCACGCAGACAACAAGTACAGCTAGAATGACCACACTTTCTCCAGACCCTGCAAACATCCTCTTCCCCAAAAAACCCACCTCCACATTCGGCTTCATCCCATTCTACCCCACTACCTGACTTCCGTGGCTTCTTAAAGTGTGTGGAAACCTCAGGCCAGCGGATGCTTACTCAAGGTGTAGCCAGCCGTCCAGCTGCCCTTGCTGACCAGCCCCTGCCCCAGGCGGAAGAGCAGCAGGGACGTGTAGTCTGGAGCAACCGCCGTCAGGACACCCAGGATGGCGCTGATGAGGGTGGTGGCCAAGAGGCATACTTTACGGCCAAACCTTCAGAGGCAAGGAGACAGCGAGGGGAGGTGAGTATTGAGTATTCACAGGGACGATGGGACAGCAAGTGTCTCTAGTGGGAGACAAGACAATTTTTCTGAGGGACCATGCAGTCCGTTGATCACTGCCCCTCCTCAAAGCCTGACCTGGTCCTTCCTCAGTGAACAGTGACCAGCGGCTCTTGCGAGCTTAATTAAGCCACTCTGAAGAGGAATCCTGAGCGCTCTCAGCAATGTGGCATCTCAGCCAAGGATGAGTGGCCTCCCTCAGTGACTCTCCTAGTTCTCAGACTCATCTCCTCTCGTTACCTTTGTATTTAACAGACTGTATTACTATTAACAGGGTGCACCAGAAACCAGGCTTTTCCCCCCACATAGTTAGTCTTATCGATGGTCATACAAGTTTTTCTGGGAAAACCTTCAGTTCTAATAGTATAAATCTTTTTTAATAAATTTATTTATTTTATTTTATTTATTTTTGGCTATGTTGGGTCTTCGTTGTTGCGTGTGGGCTTTCTCTAGGTGCAGTGAGTGAGGGCTACTCTTCGTTGTGGTGCGTGGGCCTCGCATTGCGGTGGCTTCTCTTGTTGTGGAGCATGGGCTCTAGAGCACAGGCTCAGTAGTTGTGGCACACAGGCTTAGTTGCTCCGTGGCATGTGGGATCTTCCCAGACCAGGGCTCAAACCCATGTCCCCTGTATTGGCAGGCAGATTCTTAATCACTGCACCACCAGGGAAGCCCCTAATAGTATAACTATTGAAAAATGTTTTTCCCTTCCTTTTTCATGAATAAAATGGGCAAATTATTTGCTAAAACTTCATCCCATAATTGTGCTTTATTGATTTTATCTTTTAAATCTTATCCCACATTCTCTGGCAGTAAGGCAAAGAAGGAAGGGACTAACTTCTTATGTGGTTACATTGAACTGGCCCACACCCAGGATCTCTGCCCTGTGGCCCAGCAAGCCCTCTGCCTTTCTCTGTCATCCTCCTTCCTGGTTTCCAGCATGTCTACTTCATTTATCTACTCCATGTCTTCTTGCTTCAAACTTCTATATACAGACACTTCTTGTCTGAAGCCCACATCTTCTTACCCAAGAATGTTCAGACATAATAGTACCAGCATCCATTTTCTCCTCTGTCTCCTCCCAAAGGCAGCCTCACCCACTGCCCTTGGGTCCAGCCCTTGACTGAGCCCCTTTGGTTCCTTGCTCTCTCCATGATATTGTTCTCATCTTCCTGGACCCTTCACCTCTCCACTTCCCCATTTCCTTCACAGCTATCTTGTTTTAAAGAGTCATCTACGCAATGATCCGAAACCTATGGGATGCAGCAAAAACAGTTCTAAGAGGGAAGTTTATAGTGATACAAGCCTACCTCAGGAAACAAGAAAAATCTCAAATAAACAACCTAATCTTACACCTAAAGGAACTAGAAAAAGAAGAACAGATAAAACTCAAAGTTAGTAGAAGGAAAGAAATTATAAAGATCAGAGCAGAAATATGTGTAATAGAGCTAAAAAAAAATAGAAAAAGTCAATGAAACTAAGAGCAGGTTCTTTGAAAAGATAAACAAAATTGATAAATCTTTAGCCAGACTCATCAAGAAAAAGAGACAGAGGGCTCAAATTAATAAAATCAGAAATGAAAAAGGAGAAGTTACAACTGACACCACAGAAATACAAAGGATCATAAGAGATTACTACGAATCATTATACACCAATAAAATGAACAACCTAGAAGAAATGGATAAACTTCTAGAAATATACAATCTCTCTAGACTGAATCAGGAAGAAGTAGAAAATATGAACAGACCAATTACCAGTAATGAAATGGACTCAGTAATTTTTAAAAAAATTTCCCAACATACAAAAACCCAGGACCAGACAGCTTCACAGGTGAATTCTACCAAACATTTAAAGAAGAGTTAACACCTATCCTGTTCAAACTATTCCAGAAAATTGAAGAGGAAGGAATGC
The DNA here is from genome assembly GCF_009873245.2 of Balaenoptera musculus. Lineage (NCBI taxonomy): Eukaryota > Metazoa > Chordata > Mammalia > Artiodactyla > Balaenopteridae > Balaenoptera > Balaenoptera musculus. The sequence goes on from NC_045796.1 coordinate 7,975,478, forward strand.
TTCCAAGCTCATTCTAAGAGGCCAGCATCACCCTGATACTGAAATCAGAAAAAGACACCACAAAAAGAGAAAATTACAGACCAATATCACTGATGAACATAGATGCAAAAGTTTTCAACAAAATATTAGTAAACCAAATACAGCAGTACATTTTAAATCATACACCATGATCAAGCAGGATTTATCTCAGGGATACAAGGATGGTTCCATATCTGCAAATCAATCAATGTGATATACCACATTAACAAATTGAAGAATAAAAACCATATGATAATCTCAATAGATACAGAAAAGGCTTTTGACAAAATTCAACCTCCATTTATAATGGAGAACTCTCCAGAAAGTAGGCATAGAGGGAACATACCTCAACATAATAAAGGCCATATATGACAAACACACAGCCAACATCATACTCAGTGGTGAAAAGCTGAAAGAAATTCCTCTAAGATCAGGAACAAGACAAGGATATCTACTCTCACCATTTTTACTCAACATGATATTGGAAGTCCTAGCCACAGCAATCAGACAAAGAAAGAAAGAAAGAGAGAAAGGAAGAAAGAAAGAATGAAAGAAAGAAAGAAAGAAAGAAAGAAAGAAAGGAAGGAAGGAAGGAAGGAAGGAAGGAAGGAAGGAAGGAAGGAAGGAAGGAAGGAAGGAAGAAAGAAAGAAAGAAAGAAAGGGAAAAGAAAGAAAGAAGAAAGGAATCCAACAGAAGAAGTAAAACAGTCACTGCAGAAGACACACTATATGTAGAAAATCCTAAAGATGTCACCAAAAAAACTATTAGAACTAATCAATGAATTCAGCAGTTACAGGCTACAAAATTAATATACAGAAATCTGTTGCATTTTTATACAGTAATGACAAACTATCAGAAAGAGAAATTAAGGAAACAATCCCATTTACAATTGCATCAAAAAGAATAAAATACCTAGGAATAAATCTAACCAAGGAAGTAAAAGATGTGTACTCAGAAAACTATAAGACATTGATTCAATACAATGCATTGAATTCAATACAATACAATACCATAGAATACCAATGACATTTTTCACATAAGTAGAACAAATAATTCTAAAATTTGTACGGAAACACAAAAGACTCCAAATAGCCAAAACAATCTTGAGAAAGAAGAACGAAGCTGGAGGTATCAGGTGCCCTGATTTCAAAATATACTACAAAGCCACTGTAATCAAAACAGTATGGTACTGGCACAAAAACAGGCATATAGATCAATGGAACAGAATAGAGAGCCCAGAAATAAGCCCACACTTATATGTCAATTAATCTATGAAAAAGGGGGCAAGAATATACAATAAGAAAAAGACAGCCTCCTCAATAAATGATGGTGGGAAAACTGGACAGCTACATGCAAAAGAATCAAACTAGACTACTTTCTCACACTATATACAAAAGTAAACTCAAAATGAATTAAAGACTTAAATGTAAGACCTGAAACTACAAAACTCCTGGAAGAAAACATAGGCAGTATGCTCTTTGACATCAGTCTTAGCAATAGTTTTTGGATATGTCTCCTCAGGCAAGGAAAACAAAAGCAAAAACAAACAAATGGTACTCCATCAAACTAAAAAGCTTTTGCACAGCAAAAAAAACTATCAACAAAATGAAAAGGCTGTCTACAGAATGGAAGAAGATATTTGCAAACAATATATCTGATAAGAGGTTAATATCCAAAATATATAAAGAGCTCATACAACTCAATATCAAAAAAACAAACAACCAGATTTTAAAATGGTCAGAGGATCTGAATAGACATTGTTCCAATGAGGACATACAGATGGCCAACAAACACATGAAAAGATGCTCAACATCAGTAATCATCAGGGAAATGCAAATCAAAACTAAAAGATATCACCTCACACCTGTCAGAATGGCTATTATCAAAAAGACAGTAAATAACAAGTGTTGACAAGGATGTGGAGAAAAGGGAACCTTAGTACACTGTTGGTGGGAATGTAAATTGATGCAGCCACTATGGAAAACAGTGTGGAGTTTCTTCCAAAAATTTAAAATGGAACTACCATACAATTCAGCAGTTCCACATCTGGGTATTTTTCCAAAGAAAATAAAAACACTAATTCAAAAAGGTATCTGCACCCCTATGTTTATTGCAGCATTATTTACAATAGCCAATATATGGAAGCAACCTAAATGTCCATCAATCGATGAATGAATAAAGATTTGGGGTGTGTGTGTGTGTGTGTGTGTGTGTGTGTGTGTGTGTGTGTGTGTGTGTATAATAATGCAATATTACTCAGCCATAGAAAAGAATAAATTTGTGACAACATAGATGGACGTAGAGGGTATTATGTTAAGTGAAAGTAGTCAGACAGAGAAAGACAAATACCATGTGATCTCACTCATGTGTGGAATTTAAGAAACAAAACAAATATATATTTTTTAAACTCATACATGAAAATTATCTACTCCTGAAAATAAATAAATAAATAAATAAATGCTAAAAATATTCTAATCTACTGTGACTGAAAAATTCACTCCAACTTCTTCTGTCAGTAAAGATGAAATTAACATGCTTTAAGGAAATACAGGGGGGTGTGTGGGGAAGAGTCGTCCACACACAGAAATCCACTCTCTCATCTCTCACTTACCTTCAACCTTCCACTGACACTGCCATTGCCCACCAACTTCTACATGTGGCTCTTCTCTCCATATGCCCTCTCCTAGCTTATCTCAGACATGGTTTATAGCTTTAAATACCAATTGCCAGTGACAAATTCCAAATATTTAACTCTAGCCGAAACCTCATAATCCAGCTGCCTACTTGGCATCTCTTCTCTGTCTCACAGGCTACTCTGAACACATCTCCAATCTCAACACTTCCAAGACAGAACTCTTGCTTGCTCCCACCCGCTTCACCCCAAAGGGCAGCAACCAAGGCTGTTCCTAACCCATTCTGTCCCGTCTCAAAAAAGGGCCCTGCCCGCCTCCACCCATCTGCTAGAAGCATAAACAGTGGCTTTGTCCCCCTTCCTCTCAGCCCCACACACCAGCTATACACTCTGCATGCAGTTTCAACCTCTGAAATCCATCCTAAATCCCCACCTGCCTCCGTCCTGCTGCCCCACAAAGTCCAAAGCACTCGCTGTCATGTCTTGTCTCCCTCAACTTCTGCAAAGATTCCCACTGGCCACATTCTCCCGCCATTGGCCCCTAAAGCCCGTTCTCTCCATGGTGTTGATGCTGTTTAGTTGGATCGGCCTTTACGTACCTGTCTGCAATGTAGCCGATGCCCAGGGAGCCCAGGAAGAAGCCCACATTCACACAGGACTGAAAGAGGTCCACCTTCCAAGAGTCATCGCACACCAGGTTAAACTGCAGGTCACACCGCGGTCGGAGGGGCCGAAAACACAAGACCGTTTGTAAGTCAAACTACACCTTCTATCCTCCCTCCGGACAACGTAAACGCACAACACAAAATGTGGGATCCCCCAGGTGCTTCACATCTTTTTCTCTTTACCACATTTTCATAAGACAAATTCAAGGTTTCTGGTGAATCTCAGTCAATGTCATTACATGCCTAATATCCTTACCTTGGCTTTACCCTCAATATACACTAAAGAGGCTGTTGTCAAGTGCCACTGACAGTTATCAAACGACAGCACGGCCAAAAGGGAAGCTTTCTAAAGGAAATGCAGCAAAGTAATTATCCAAAGACAGAAATGTGGTAAAATAAATGGTTTCCAGAATTGGTCAAGGCCCTTAATTAAGTACATATTAATTATATGTTTAATTATGTAAATTCTACCAGTAATTATGTAAATTGGTCATGACTGATGGAGCTGTGAGTGTCAACACGAGAATTGCTGAGCAAAGACACAGAGGCCCGGCGGCGGGAGCTTCTTGGGAGCAGCCTGGGTGCTGCACAGTGTGCAGGGGGTAGGGGGGGACCCAGGGGTGGCAGGAGACTCGGAGGGAGGGATTGAGGGGGAAAGACCTAGGCAAAGGCAGGAGCGGGTCCCCTGGGGAAGGACACTGGTGTGTGTGGGGTCCCCTCCATGCCTGGCACACGCCTGGTGGTGCCCACACGCCTGGGCAAGCTGGGGGGCCCGAGTGCCGAAGCATCACCGCTTAGAGCTCAGAGGTGCAGGAAGCAGGACGGCGCCCCAGGGACGTGAGAGGGACCGGGGGGCGGCAGCCGGGGGCCTCGCCTCCCCATTCCTGGCACAGCACCAGCTGGGTGGTGACCAGGGACACTTTGGATTCATGGTTCCGCCCCACCAGGCGACACTGTGGGGTGTGACGCAGGGAGGTCACTTAGCAACTTTGGGCCTCAGTCTCCCAGTCTGATAGGTGTGTGGTGCCCGTCCTGTCACCGTCACAGAGCTAGTGCAGGCACTGCAGGGACAAATCATGCGCAAATGGTTTGGTAGATAATAAACCATTTGACTTTTTCAGTGGAGGCTTTGTTACCCACCACCTTTAAAAATCTAAAGCTGCCCACACGAGCCATGCCCTTTTCCCGGTCCCGGGGATCCATCATGAGCACTGTTAAAAATAAAATATAGGTAAAACTCCTTGCTACCACCGGCCTTTCAGAAACTAATACTGAGCTCGCGCTACCATCTGTCTCATGCCCAGAGCCCGCTGTCTGCTCGCAAGAGTAGCTCAGATCTGAGAGACGGGATGAGACACCAGTCACTCCCATTCTCTGCCGGTCCAGGTGTTTATTCCCTTTAAAATTCAGCTGAAAACACGCCCTCGCCAGGAAGCTTCCCCTGCAGATCTTTGGCTTTCCTGCTGCCTGGTCCCTGTCAGCAGAAGGCGGGGGAGGCCACTCCTGGGTGTTATCCAGCTGACCCAGGTCTGCACCTGCAGCCGCCTCTTTGCAGCCTCCGCCCACGTCGCCCAAGACGACTTTCTGTGCATGCTAATTTCACCAAAGCCGCAGGGCACCGGTTTTTTTGCCCTGGGTTTGTTCTACTCTGTGCAGTCAGCATCTTTGTAAGATGTCCCTGCCACCCTTCCTGAAATGCCCTGGGTGCCATCCTTCCCCGGGGGTGTACAGAAGCCAGAGTGTTCGCGGAGCTCAAGGAAGGGGCACCCAGCCTTCCCTGCTAACCCCCCCTTCCCTGAGAACTCTGCCCCCAGCTGCACTGAGGGTCTCGGTCCAGAGGCACCTGCAAGGCTCGTAAGCCTGCCTGCCCCCTGTGCTCCCAAACCCTGCCACTGCCCCCAGACACTTTTGTGCCACCAGGAAGACAAGCCTGGCCCCTGGGGAAAGCCTGGGGCTGCACAGGGGGAGTGCAGGATGGGGTGACCTAGGCCGGGTCACCGTCCCTGCTGGAATTTCACTGGGACCAGGCCATGTGGTGGGAACACAACCTATAGAGCAACATAGTGTTCACCAAGCTCGCCCGAGCACAGAATCACCCAGCGTCCTCGTTAGAATACAGGTTCCCATGGATCCTGTCTCAGCAGATAGATACGGATCGGAATCCAGGTGATCCCTGGGATCAGGCGAGATTGGAAACGGCACATTCCTGCCCCAGATGGACCCTGACCTCCGCCCCCAGGACAAGGGGGGGAGCGGAGCCGGGTATTCAAACAGGTCACCTCACTGTCCTCCCTTAAGCCAGTTCCAATGTCCAAGGCAAGGCCAAGTTAAAGATTATTTCTGCAGAAATGAATAACGAAGGTGAATTCCCCCCAAATTAAGCTTCAGCTTTGGATGAGGAGAGGAAGCAAAAGGGGTTTCGAGGCAGTGGGAAGGGAGAGTTAGAGGGAAGCCCGCTCCTTCCAGGAGAAATTGTTCTCACGCTCCTGACCTCAGGGCCCCCGCTCTCATGGCCCTTCATCACCTCCAGCCGGGTCCCACCGTCCCTCACACTCAGCGGGTCCCCAGATGAGCTCTACCCTACAGCCCCTCACCTCACCCTCCCAGGCCTCCCCAACGCTGGATCGTAGGGCAACTGGAAGCCCACAGTTGGCCAATCGGTTCTGTGTCCCCTCCTCTCCAAGTCCACTGTCCCGCTCAGGCCACCACCTGGCCAGGCTCCCACACCTGCACAAACTGCTACTGCCCTGTGTTCCAGCCTCAGTTTTCAGGAGCTTGGTTCCCCTTCCTCCCCAGCCAGAACCCTCTGGCAAATTGGCCCCATCCTTCCCCCCAGCCCCTGCCGGGCCTGTGTCTCTTAAATCGGTTCTTCTTTTCATTCCTGTGACAACCACGTTGGTTGACAGTCCCGCCAGGACTCATGTCTCGGCCTCCTCAAGCTCTCCCCGCCTGAGGAAGCCCCCGGTCCCACGCCCACCAGCGCCTGGACCATCCCCAAGGTCCAGCGAGGATGGTCTTCCTCCTCTGCCTGACCAGCAAGCTCCCTTGTTTGGCACGAAGGCAGGGTGGCCAGATTTAGAGGAAAAAAAAAATACATGGTGCCCCGTTGAATTGGAATTTCAGATAAACAACTCTTTTTTTAGTATAAGTATGCCCCCTGCAGTATTTGCATTCCCAGCCTCCGTTGTATTCCCAGGTATTGCACAACATTTGTATCAAATGTTGTGCAATACCTGGGACTTAATTAGCCTAAAATAGTGTTCGTTGTTTACCTGAAATTCAAATTTAACAGGCGTCCTGTATTTTATCTGGTGACCTGCGTAAGGACTCAGTGCTCTGGCCTGAAGGTGAGCTGGCACCACCATTCTCCCCTGGGACTCCTCTGCTGGACCCTGGATTCCAATCAATTTAACTGCTCGTTGCTGTCCGAATGTAGCACTGGCTCCCTCTCCCCTGAACTTTGGCTCACGCTTCCCCACCCACTCTGTTCCCTCTCCTTGCTGCTCAAAATACCACCCGAGGCTCCATTCAAATGCCACTTCCTGAAGACCTACTGTATAGCACAGGGAACTATACTCAATATTTTGTAATAAACTTAAAGGAAAAAGAATCTGAAAAAAAATAGATATGTAGGTATGTATACCTGAATCACTTTGCTGTACACCTGAAACTAACACAACATTGTACATTAACTATACTTCAATTTTTTAAAAAATGCCACCTCCTTCTGGAAGACCCCCGTGATCAGCTCAGTAGCTACGATCCCCCTCCTTAGAGCCCACTGGCCCCTCCGCATCTCCCACACATGGTCTGGGACGCCGGTCTTATTCTCACCACTGCCATCTGTCCCTCACTCCCTGGAGACTGCAAACTCCTTAAACCTCATAGGTTTCTTCTCTGTCTCCCTCCTGGCATCACACCCAGTGCCCGAACAGAGGAAAAGCTCAGAATATGTTTACTGAATGAACAGATGGAGGAGTGAGTGGATGAATTCTTGCATCTGATCCTTTCCAAGCAGAGTATACCGCAGCCACAGAGAACAACACTTCCCCGTCCTGGTCTATTTCTAGATTCCCAGCGAGAATAGTGGACAGTTCAGTATCCCTGGGAGATGAGTCTTCCAATTGGACATCTGTCGTTGGAGGATGCCTTGGAGGTCAGATGTTCGTGCAATAGCACCCGCCCTGCTCCCTCCTTGGGGGAAACTCCCTGCCCTGGCCCCCGCCCTCCTCGAGACAGTGAGCTGGCGAGGCCAGGGGAGCGGACACGGCGCTTTTCTCCGGCAAGAGCCCAGATGTGTTGATGCCGAGACTACTCACTTCCCTTGTTTCAGCTGAGTAGCACCCTCACCGAAACCGAGCTCTGCCGACAGACAGACTGCATAGTTCGGGTCTGCGGCTTCACCACGTGACCTTGAGGCCAGTTTCCAAGTGCCCGCGCTTGTCACAGTACAACACTTTCCAAAGGGCCCGTGAAGGAAAAACAACCTGGTGCCTTTTAAGTAAGATATTCGCAGAGCAAACGCTCAGATAACTCATTAAACTATGCAGGCAAAGCCTTTGCCACCATGCCCCTCTCCCGTGGGCCGTCAGTGGGACACCCAGCGTGGCTCGGCTTGTCTGCTCAGCACCTTCACGCTGACCCCTGTGAAGGCAGGGCGTTATCGTCGCTGGTTTACTGACGAGGAAACTGAGGCTCAGAGAGGTTGAGTAACCTACTCAGTGACGCTCAGCCAACCCGGGGCCTGGCTGGGATTCTGTCTGACTCCAGGGCGGCTTCCACCCTCCTCAGAGGCCAGTGGTTAGCTGTCACGTGTCCAAGGCTCCTGAATGCGGCAGGGGGGGTGGGACGGGGGGCGCTTCACAATTCTAACAGTGGGGAAGCTAGACCCCAGGTGAATTCTGCAGGCCTGCGGAGGAGCCAGCGGGGCAGAGAGAAGAGGAGCCCCGGTCTCCCCGGAGACCCGCGTCCAAGCGATCCAGCTCAGCCCGGCTCTCGGTGGTCTCTCCTCGGTCTCTTCCTCTAACACCCAGAGTCTGTGGAGGGTTAAACAAGGGAAGGCTCCCGAGGGCCCAGCTTCCAGCCTGCTGATGCCAGCGTTCGGGGGGCGCCGCCCGCTCCCTCTTTCCTGACGTGAAGCTGAACCTGCTACTCTTTGTCATGTATTTCCTCCCTGGCCCGAAACCCACAGGCTCGCCCCAGCGCAGGGCCCGCTCGTACCTCGGTCACGATGGAGGAGCCGGGCGTGTCGTACACCCAGCCGTGCCGACAGGGGCCCAGAGGCAGGAGGCTGCTGTTGGCGGCCAGGCCGGCCAGCGGGTCCACGCAGCCGAGGGCGCTCTGGTTCCAGTCGACCTCGTAGCGGCGGCACCGGCGGGGGAAGGCCTGGCCCTCGGGCCCCGGGCCCGGCACCGTGTAGCTGAGCTCCTCGGCGAGGCTCCAGCCGCATCGCCGGCTCAGCTCGGCCACCCCGGGGCTCCGGCAGCGGTGGTCCGGGGTGAAGGCCAGGAAGACGGTGCCCACGTAGATGGGGGCGAAGGCGGCAGAGAGCAGGCACAGGATCAGGAAGGCTTGCTTCTGGAACCAACCGAACTCCCCGACCTGCTCCAGAACGTCGTCCACGGTGAGCATGACTGAACCAGCACCCTCATAGCTCTGACCAGACCTCTTCGGCCGCAGGGCCCGGGGTCAGTGTCTCATGTGGGTTTCTGTGCAATGCGCTGGTCTGAAATCAACTTGCTGTCTAAGCATAACACCCCTGGAAGCCAACCAACTGGAAATAATCTTTCACCCCGCGGTACGGGTTTCAGGCGAGGGCGGGAGGGTGACTGGCCAAATCATTTGCTGGGCCAGGGAGTGCCCTGGGCGGGGGGCCTAATTCTGTTGAGTTGGAGTTCACAGCGCAAAAGCAGCGAGCAAGGGCGCCCGCAAGTGAGCCCCCCCGCAGTCTCTTCCAAAGGGATTACCTACTTTAAAACTCTTTTATCATCCAGATAAACCAAAGACAGCATGCTGGCCGCCAGGCACAGCTACAGGACCTACTACTTGTGATTGGCATCTGATGCAGGGGGTAGTGAGGGTCTGGCTGGGGTGATGGGAGAGCCAAGCCCTCTAAACGGACCCGTCTCCCTACCTCCTTGTCCCAACGTAGGACGACCACGTTCTCTGGGACCCACATGGGACTTCACCCAGCTTCACTACGTCCCCAGGCAGGCTCCCAGCTGCTGGTCTTTGAGGCACCCTGAATCCCCAGGAAAGCGGGCCAAGGGGGCCGTCTGGGCACAGACCTCCATGGGCCCCGGCCAGAGATGCTGATAGAAGACCTCAGAGAGCCACAGGCAGAAAACGCCTCCCCCTCCCCCCACCTCAGCCCAGACATTCAGGCCAGGTCCCTCCGTGTGCACACAGGAGGGACAGATAACAGACGCAGGGGCTGCCACTGCACTGTCTCGTTCCTGGGACCCTCGCCTCTTCACTCCGTGGACAATGGGAGCTGGCCACCAGCTGGTCTGGCAATACAGCCCGCCTCAGGGGGCTGCAGCTCTGCAAACCCCCTCCCTGCCTGGACTGAGCGCTCACCGCGGGGCAGGGAAGGAAGAGGGCTGGGGGCGGACCTCCGCAAGGCAGGGCCTCGGCACGCCCAGGCCAGGCGCTGAGTGAGATAATAGAAACTGTATCTTGGTCTGCCCCCAACCCGCCCTGTTCCTGGCACGGGGCCCCTGAAACCCTTGACACTTCCCAGCGACAGGAGTGTCTTCTGTTCAGCGAGGTGGCCCCAGCAGGGCTCCTGGATGGCTCCTGGCCTCAGGAAAGACCAAGCCGTGATCAGAGACTTGGAACTTTCAGCCCTGCCCCCATTCTCTTGAGCAGCGAGAAGGGCTGAAACTGGGGTTCATGGCGACGACGTGGTGAAGTGTCCGTTAGAATCCCAGCAGCCGGGGTTCGGAGCGAACACACCCACACACCCCAGCCCCATGGGGACAGCAGCTCCTGCTCTGGGACCCTCCCCGACCTAGCCTGTGTATCTCCTCTTCTGGCTGTTCTTCTGATTCTTCACCATGTCCTCTAATAAACTGGCAAACCAATCAATGTTTCCCTGTCTTCTCTGAGCCGCTCTAGCAAATCACTTGAATCCAAAGGGGGAAGAGGTCATGGGACCCTGATTTACAGCTAAGTCGGACAGAATTGTGGGTAACCTGGGGACCTAACAGTGATTGGCATCTGAGGGGCGGGGGCAGTGTCGTGGGTCCGAGCCCTTAACCTGCGGGGTCTGACGCTCTCTCCAGGTAGATGGTGTCAGAATTGGGCTACACTGTGGGACACTCAGCTGGTATTGCAGAGAAGTGCTTGGCGTGGGGAAAACACCCCACATTTGGTGACCAAAAGTGAAGTGTCCTGTGCGAGGAGCGAAGGGGCCTCCCAGGAGCAGGGAGAGCTGGGTGTTCCCTGCATTGGAGGAAGCTACTGGGGTTTTCTAACACAACCAGCCCCAAATGCACGGGCTGCCCTGAGATGAGTCCTCGGCTTGGGAAGCAGCCAGGGTGCGGTCCTGCTCCCAACACGACCTCGGGAGGAAGCAGGACCCTCCCTGCCCCCGCCTCCCCGGCCAGGCCGGACACCACTGCCCACTTTTCTCTGGGGAGAGAGCAGCCTCCCGGCTCTGGGCAGGGGCGCCCTCCAGCTCTCCGTGGCCTGGGAGATCTTTGTTCCTCTTAGACTGGAGAGCAGATAGGCCCTCCCCTCGCCCTGCATCACTCCCTCCCCCCGTCTCCCAGCCCCTGGTCCAGGTGCACATCAGGGTGGCCAGGTCCTCCTGGGCTCAGATTGCAGAGGGCAGAAGCGACCAAGGCCCATGGGTAAGTGCCAACTGGGAAAGGCCGGTGCCACCATCCTCACTGGCCTCTCGGGTGACGGGCCAGGCTCCTCACTGATCTTGATATTTACGTGATCTTGCGAGAACCCTAGAGTTCCCCACGTGTTAGAGACAAGAAACCAAGGCCCAAGAGGTCAGTCCCTTGTCCACTGTCATGCTGCTGGCTCTCGGCCAATTCTCAAGAAATCGATTCACTGAAAGCCCCAGGGCCAGTGACCAGTGACCAAGTTCCCAGGACTCTTGTGCTGCCACTCAACTTGCCCAACGGCCAATGAAACACAGATTTCACGCAAATATGCTTCTTTTGTTCCAGGACAGTTCACCCCAGGCCTTGGGACCTCCCGAGGCCTCGGAGGTAAGAAGAGAGGCCGGGCTCCCCTCCGGGAAAACAGAGAAGGCAGAGGCGTCAGGGGCAAGCCCAGATCTGCAGGTGGAAAGCCGGCCACCAGGGCTCCCGAGGTTCAGGTGACCCTCACGGTGGCGTGACTTCACCACGACCGGGCTGACTTTCCAGAAGGGCTGTGGGAGAACGGGCCTGCCCGCCACCCTGCGATCTCGGCCCCGGAGGCCCCGCTCCTGCCGCCACTGGGCCTCCTCCTCCCGGGCTGTGCTGCAGCGGGGCGGGGACGGGGTGGGCCGCGGCTGTCGCGGCACCGAACCCCAGCGTCGCTGTTTCCCTCTCTGTGCTGTCAGGAGGGGACCGTCCTGGAGGAGCAGACCTCTCCTCTCGGCCCCTGACCCCGGCACCGTCTTCCAAAGCAGCACCGCTCAGTAAGGCCATTAGGGGACAGGTGTTATCTACACCGAGGAGCACGGAAACGGCCGGAAGCGTGGGAACAGCACGGGAGCCCGCCGTGAGGCTCCGGCCTGGTCATCAAAGGCCCAGCCTTTCTTAGGGGCACGGACTGTCCCTCACACCCCAGGCTCCTCCCCGAAGCCAGCGGCCGGCTCTGATGGCTCTGCTTTGCCTGCACCCAAGCCGCTGACACAGAAGGCCGCCACCCAGGATGCTCCCGCCCAGGCCTCAATCAGGGGACAAAGCAGAGGAGCCCTCGGCCTCCACCTTCTCCTCCAGGGACCGGGACTGTCCTCCCAATGGCCTGCGTCTGCCTCAGCTGCCCATGACAGTCTTCTTGTCCTCACCTGTCCCAGGACACAGGCAGCAGAAGCCGGGCATTATTAAATCCCTACCTACCCTCCCCACCTCCAGAGCTCAGAGGGCCGAGTGCGCACAGACGCCGCCACTGAGGCTGGGGCTCCCGGGACGGGGGCCGGCCCACGAGTGCAGGCGGGAGCCCTTTCCGTTCTATTCCTGATGACGCTCCAACATTCCAGGGCACGGTAGCCTCGCGACACGGTGTGGAAGCCTCGTCCAAGAGAACCCGCCAGCCCTCAGCTACCCACTGCCCTGTCCCCGCCAAGGGACTCACCCACTGCACAAAGTAGAGCACCTACTGTCTGCCAGGCTCTGCTCTGGGCACTGAGGACGCAGCAGTGAACAAACAAACAAACATCTCAGAGCAGAGATCTGTACTCAGCAAGGGAAACGCCGGACTGTATCATAGTAGGCGGGAAGTGCGACGGAGAAGATCTTGAGCAGGAAGGTGCGGGCTGTGACCGCAGAACCAGCGGTCAGGGATGGCCTCTCAGAGGTGATGTGAGCCTTGAGGGAGGGAGGAGGGCGAGCCCTGCGGATGGAGGAAGAGCGTTCCAGAGAGAGGGGCCGGCAAGAGCAGAGGCCCGGCGGGCTTAGCGAGGAGGCCAGCAGGACTGCCGGAGAGCCAGCGGAGGGAGCAAAAGGACAGACGCCGGAGGGGCCACGGGCCAGGGCACAGGGCTCTGCAGGCCCGCCAGGACCGGGGCTTTACCCTGCAGGCCCCCGGAGACAGCCTGAGCCTGAGCAAGAGGCCGGGCCCAGGTGGCTGGGATGGAAAGAAGCAAACTCAGGATATGATTGAAGGTAGAGAGGAAAGGATTTGCTGACGGACTGGGTGTGGGTATGAGAGCAAGCGAAGAGTCCAGAGGCACCAAGGCGTTTGGCCTGAGCATCTGAAGGACTGGCTTGCCCTTAACCGAGGGGACTAGTCTGGGGGCTGCTGTGAATCGGGCCACGTCCGAAGAGCGTATGGACAGTGCATGGGAGAGGGGCTTTGGAGTCAGCGAGCCTGTTCAAAGCCCACCTCCATCAGCACCAAGCTGTATGCTATACATCTTCTAAGCCTTAATCCTCACGACTGCAAAATGGGTCTGCACCTGCCCCACTCCATGGCGCGGCTGTGCGGATCAGAAAGCCTGGGGCAGGAGGTAAGCTTTTCTGTAAAGCGCCCCGTGGTAAACGCCCGGGCGTAGCGGCCTTTCTGGGCCGTCTGGTCTCTGCAGCTGCTCCCCTTCAGTCCAAGCGCCAGCGCAGCCCTGGATGAGACGTAAATGAACACGTGCGCCCAGCTCCCCATAGAGCTTCATTTCGGGACGTGGAAATTTTCGTTTCATCTAATTCTCATGTGTCACGTAATATTCTTCTTCCTTTAATTTTTTTCGACCATTTAAAAACATAAACCCCATGCTTAGCTTGCGGGCCAAACCAACTCAGGTGGGACACAGCAGATGGACTTAAAGCTCAGGCCTTGGGTCAGGGTGAGCAGTCAAAACAAGCTGTTGTTATGACAGCAGGGGAGAGAGTCCGATGACTCCTCCTGGTTGTGCACAAATGCACAAATTCCCCCTCTTGGATGATATGCGTTTCCCAGGCTGGTCTCTGGTGAAAATCCAAAACAGAAAAAAAGAAGAGACAGTTAAGGGAATTCCCTGGTGGTCCAGTGGTTAGGACTCCTTGATTCCATTGCAGGGGGCATGGGTTCAATCCCTGGTCAGGGAACTAAGATCCCGCATGCCATGGGGCCAAAAAAAAAATTAAATTAAATTAAATTAAAAAAAGAAAAGACAGTTAAAAGAAGAGACTCAGGTCCATGGGACTCAGAAACACTCTATTTTGCTCACAACTGCCAAGCTCCACTGTGCCCAGCAGATACAAAGTATTCAAGAAACAGTTCTTACATTGATGACTGGATCTAATTTTACGGGTGTGTCAGCACTGTGTGTGTGTGCATGTGTGTGTGCGTGCATGCGTGTGCGTGCGTGTGCGCATGTGTGTGTGCGTGTGTTGGCGTGTGTGTGTGCGGGTGCGTGTGTGCGGGTGTGCGCGTGTGTGGAGGTATGTGTGCGGGTGCGGGTGTGTGTGTGTGTGTGCGTGTGTGTGCGCGTGTGTATACACAAGTAGGGGTGCCCCTAAGGGGTGTTCAGAGGGTCCCAGGAGCCCGGCCTGAAAAGCGTCTGTGTTCTCCACCTCCTGAGCGCGCTGTAGCGTCTGTTCCCAGTTAGGGGCTGAACTTTGCTCTCCCACCCCAAACTCACATGCTGAAGCCCTAACCCCAGTACTTCAGAATTTGGAAACAGGGTCTTTAAAGAGGTAATTATGTTAAAATGAGGTCAGTAGGTTGCGCCCTAAACTTATACATAGAGTTTCTTATTTATATAGAGGAGAGTAGGACACAGACACACACAGAGGGCAGGGCGACCATGTGAATACCCGGAGGAAGGCGGCCGTCTGTAAGCCAAGGAGAGAGGCCTCAGGAGGAACCAGCCCTGCCAACACCTTGACCTCAGACCTCCAGCCTCCAGGACTGTGAGAAAATTAATCTCTGTTGTTTAAGCCCCGGTCTGTGGGCCCTTCTCTCCCACCAATGCACTGAGCGTGGACCAAGCACCAGCTGTTACTTCTCAGTCTCCATGCTCACCCGGTAAAGCAGGAAGCACGCTCTCCTCACATGAGAATCCAAGCTAAGCAACTAACTTGCAGGAGCTACTTGGACGCAAAGCCAATGCCAAGCCTGACCCCTCCCTTCACAACCTACCCACCGGCCACCTCCAGCCTCATTCCCACCAGTGAACTGGCCTCTGAGGGGCTAGTATACACGGGCAGTTAAGGGCGCAAATCCTGAGCCAGAAGAACTTGGTTCAAATGCCATCTCCGTGTTTCACCAGCTGTGACCTTAGACTGACTGCCTAACCCTCAGAGCCTCAGTTTTCCATCTGCAAAATGGGATACCAGGAGTATCCACTCCACAGGGTTGCCATGAGGATTAGATGAGTTGGTATCTGTCAACTGCCTGGCACACAGTTAAAGATGTATCCATGCCAGCTGCCACCCCAGGGCCCTGCACCTGTGGGCACAACTGTAACCTGCACGGTGACTCAGGAGGTGCGCTAGTGTCTCTCATGGTACCTGGCCTGAAAGACTTTCAGGACTGTTTGCATGGATTTTCTGCATAGCGTTTTCAGGAAATCCCAGGAAAGGCGACTGGCGTGGACCATGATGGGCATGAAAGGCGGTGAGAGGTCATGTAGGGCAGCCTGGCCTAGGGGCCGGCGCCCCGCACAGCCATGGGGTCCCCCTCCACGTGTCTCATCACTGCCCGGCTGCTCTGGGAGGCTGTGGGCTCCTGGAGGCCAGAGGCTGGGCCTCTGGTCTCTGGATTAATTCCTGTAACAAAGTACCACGGGCTGGGTGGCTTAAGCAACGGAAATACATGGCCTCACAGGTCTGGGTGCCAGAAGTCCAAAATTCAGGTGTCGGCAGGGTTGGTTGCTACTGAGGGCCGAGCGAAGGCTGCCCCAGGCCTCCGTCCTTGCCCTGCGGATGGCCGGCTCCTCCCTGTCTCTTCACACCTCTTCCCACGGTGCCGTCTGTCCCTGTGTCCAAATTTCCCCTTTTTATAAGAACACAGCCCTAGTGGGTTAGGACTGACCCCACTGACCTCGCTTGATCACCCCAGTAAAGACCCTGTCTCCATGTCACATTCTGAGGTACTGGGGTTAGTACTTCAACATGTGGATTTTGGGGAGACGAGATTCAACCCGTAACAACGTCTATACCCCAGCATTCAAATGTGGGGAAATAAATGAAGGATGGGGTCAGAGCACCATTTCAGTGGTTCCAGTACAGCGGTCCATTGGTATCCACAGGAGGCTGGTGCCAGGGGCCCCCATGTGTCCTGAAATCCGGGGATGCTCAAGCCCATAGCCACCCTCCTCCATACTCACAGCTCCGCATCCATGGATTCGGCCAACCACAGAGCGCGTAGTACTGTGGTATTTATTGAAAAAAATTCGCGTCTAAGTGGACCCGTGCAGTTCAAACCCGTGTTGCTCAAGGGTCAACTGTACTTCAAGATCAGGGCTCAGGGTCAACTTCTTGGGGAACTTGACCCCAAGGAGAGAGAAGTACTGGGGCGACACAAATGGCAGGGGCAAGGCGGGGGGAGGGAGCGGAGGCTTCCTCTGGGGAGGGCAGGTCTGAGGTAGCGGGTGCCCACTTGGCCTTGTTGTCATTAATCAGCAGCGGTGTGTTCTCGAACAGACAACCCACGACCCTGCTCCTCGGGACTGTCGAGAGAACAACAGAGCCGTGCCCATGGTGACAGCACCCTCAGTGGGCTGTGCACGCCCCACCAGGTCCCCCAAGGGGACACGGGCCAGCATCCAGGGACTGCTGCGTGCCGTTCCCCTGCTCGGAGACTCACCGGCCACGTTTCCTACTGTAATTTTGCCCAGCAGTGTCTCCTTCTAAAGACTCTCTGAGAAGCCTCATAGCAGCAAAAGCCATTTACCTTTCATTCAGCATTTTCCAAACTTTCTTGAACATAAGTCGTTTCCAATTTTTGCAGAACATCTGTCATAATCACACAGAACAAGTGTTCCGTGGGGCGCACTTCGGGAAATGCCGCTATACGACAATCCGTCCGTATGCCAACGCGATCTTCTAGTTCAGGTGTGATTTCGTTCATCCTGAGCCCCTCGCCTCTTGCCCCGTGCTTCCAGAACGAGTCCCAAAGCCATGAGGTGGGCAGAGCAGGACAGGCCTCGTCCCAGCGGCAGGGGAGGCAAGGGCATCCCTGAGGGGAGAGTGACCGTCAGGCGTGTCAGAGCGCCATCAGGATGAGGAGGGTGACCTCACGTGTCAAGGTCACCAAAGTCAAAGAAAGGCTGAGGAACTTTCCAGACAGAGGGAAACTCAAGAGAGACACGGCAACTGAATTGGACAGGATTCTGAATGGGGTCCTCTTAGTGAAAACGGCATTGCCATGACAACTGGCAGGCCCACGTGGGTGTTCTGGGTCCGGAGGGCGCATTGTGCTCATGGGGGGTGACATCCTGAGGGGCCTGGGATGACAAGGCACCAGGGAGGCAGCTCACTCTCGCACAGTTGAGGGAAAACAGTTCTTGGTCCTGTATGTTCAAATTCTTTGTATGTTTTGTCAACTTTTTTTTTTTTAAATTTGCAGCCAAGGGTCACAGGGTCTGCCTGGGAACCTGACCCTCTACGCACCCACCCCATGGGATCCGGCACCCACGTCACTTCCCTGCTCTGGTGGAATGAGGCTTGCTCCCTGGGCCGCCTTCTCCAGGAAGGCGCTGAGAGCAGCTGCCGGGTGACCTGCATTGTCACCTTGTCCAGGGGTGATGACCAACAGGACCACTCAACTTTGCTTTCCTCTAACTCCGTGAGTATCAAAGTAACAGTATAAATTTCATTGAATTTGATTCACAAACCGGTCAAAACAAAATAGAATAAGAGGTAAAGAAATATGAGTAACTAATAATTCACGGCCTAACTTTGGCCTTTCCCTCTATGTTTAGAGGAAACACTGTATTTCCCCCAGGGTGGTACTGACAGCGACTTCCACGGGACTCTTCAAGTTCCAGGACTGTTCCAGCCTTACCTCTGCAGCCCCTCCAGCCCCTCCGTCCCCGAGCACACAGCGGCCTGTCTCCGGGCCCACCCCAGCCCAGAGAGGAGCTGCAGGACCACCCGGCCAGGCCACCCCGCCCGGGCTTTGTGCAGCGAGCCACCCCGGGTACCCGTCCTTCCAGGAGGCACAGCAGCTCAGCTTCCCTTGAGAGACGCCGGCCCCACGTCAGCCACGTTCATTTGGGGAAATAAGAATGCATGTCGTGAAGTCAGAGTCGCGGGGATTCTCCAAAGCTGGTGAAGGGGGTTTTGTCAATCTAAGCTGGCCAGTACCTTCCGCTCCCGAGGCACACCATCCCCTTGTGACCTGATCCCCTGGACGGGAGCTAAGACCTCCATGCCCACTTCTTCAACTGGTACAAAGGGACCAAAGAATTCCTTCTGAATGCCCGGGCAGCAGTCGGCCTCCCTAAAGGAATCCTCGGATATCAGCCTATGTCAGAGGTTGGGGGAGAACTGGATTCAGCTGCGTTTAGAACGCTCTTGGCAGGAGCCGCGTTTCCACTCTCCCGTGGATTTCCTGGGCCCAGGGTTTGCCTACACCGTCCTGACCCTCCACTTATCCCATTCCTCCACCATTCAATGGACAGTCTCAAAAAAGCGGGGGGGCTTAAAAAATTTGGTTAAAAGGAAACTAATTACAATCTTAAAAGATTCTAATTCCTATTTGCTGCCAGGGAGCGGTTTCCTAAACTACCTGTGACCACAGCTGGCACGGACTGTTAGTCTGTTTGCAGGGGCTCAAGAAAAGAGCCTGAGCAAAAGCTTCAAGCACACAGTCACTTCCCCATCCCTCTGTGGCCGGCACGAGCTGGGCACCAGGCAGGTGGCCCAAGGTGCAGACAGAGAGCTTCCCCACCATCAAGTTTACCAGCAGGGCCAGTCAGCACCTGCAAGTCCCCCTCCGGACAGAGAGGGCCTCCTGCGTCTTAGCAGGAAGGGAGTGGCTTGGAGAACAGCCCCCTGGACACAGTGTCCGATGACCAGCAACTCTGGCGTCACAATGTAAACCTTTATAAGACCCCAAAGTGTCCGTCTCAGGAAAGACATTATAAAATCCTTAAAAATAAAAAAAAAGTCACCCCAATTGGAAATAATCAGAAAATGAGGTGGGAAGGGTGCTAACTCCGAGAAGTCCAGTCATTGACATTGACATTGACATTGTAGTAACCCCGTTTGGTCTGCTTTCACATTAATATCTAAGAAGCTCTCATTACGTGTCAGTAATTTCAGATGGAAACCAAATCTGTGCAAGAGAACCCCTCCTGCCCCCATGTTAGCTTGGGCTGAGCACCAGGATGCTTTCTGGTAGCATGGGATCTGCACGCACGGTGGTTGTTTTGGTCACAATACCCTTTCTCGGAAGGAGGAAGAATCAGGTGTGGACGAAGCTGACAGAAGCCCGGGGGCCTCGGGTGAGAACCGACACGCAGGGAGATTCCAGAGAGAAAGCTGATGTGCTGCTCGTGAAGGGTCGGCTGCCATCCGCACATGTAACAGGAGGCACAGAGATGGCATTGGGCGTGGCAACTAACCAGGCAGCTTTTCACGCTCATGGGGAAAAAGCAGGAACAACCAGTTAATAATTTATCTTTTATTCAAATTGTTGAATACTTCATATTACAGTAAATTTGATTGAAAAAAAATGAGGAAAGAAATCAATTTTTAAAAATACACTCATGTTGAAATCAAATAAGCCAGCCAAACGGAGTACAAACCAAGGAACCCTGTAGGTTGGTTTGCTTTCCAGGATATGAATACCACTGAGTCTATATACAGTTCTATAATGCAAGAAAAGTCATTCATTAAACACTTCAAGAAAGGAGCCAACAGCCGGCAAGGACACTGGTCTCGCCCTCCCGTCCTGCAGACTGAGAGGCCGGCCTTGGCCGACCCCCCTCCCCACCCCCCCCCGAGCAGGAATCCACGTGCAACACTAGGGGCGAGAATCTGGCCCACTGGCTTTCATGCAATTTCCGTGAGTCACGCACTGTGCAAATTAAGGCTTCTTATAGGTCGAATAGTTGATAAACACTTTTTTCTTAAAAAAAAAAAAATAAGCACAGTAAAGGTGGTATCATGAGAACCTGAAGAGGTGAGACCTATACCCCCAAGTCCGGAAAAAAGTCTGACATCTCAACTCCATTCTCTCTCTCACACACACACACACGCACGCACGCACGCACGCACAAATCAATCTTTGGGTGGGTTGTTTGACTTCACCAGCTGGCGGAAGAAATACTGATAACTGTGCTCTGTGCGCCTAGGACTGAAGACGTCATGCAAAAAGCTGCAGCCGTTACTGACCGGAGGCAGACAGCAGGCAGACCCTCCAGAGCCCAGGCACTAGGGACCCACACGTGTGTGTGTGTGCACGCACGCGCCCTTACGAGACAGGAGCAAAAGGGAAAAGAGAGAGAACGGCAGAGTCTAACCTAGAGGGCACGTCGTGGAGTTCAAAACCTCGTATGGAACCACCCGACCGCCCCAACAGCCTCCCTGCTAAGGGATGGACAGATAGATTGCCCCCTGCCGGCAGGAAAAAACTGTTGTTGTTGTTGTTTTTTTCCTTTTTCCCAAACCTGAGTAATTGTCAAAGTCAATAAATAGGAGGAGAGAATTAAATGCTAAAATATAATGATCAAATACCCTACAGGGCCTAAAGCAGCAAGGGTTTTCCGCAAACGCAGCCCTCTGTTCCGAGACGCGTCTGGCCCGGGCGCGGTAGGAAGCGCCCGGCGGCCACGTTCCGTGCGAGGACTTGGGACTAAACACGGGGCCCCGGCGCCGCCCTCCAGCAGCTGGAGCGATGCCCCATCCCGGTGACCACAGAGAGCGGCACCCACCTCCTCACCCTCTCCCCCATCACCAAAACTCTTCCCTTTTGAAACAGTTTTTGTTAAAGGCAAAAATGATAGAAGCATCACGGAGTCGAAGTCTTATTTGGTTGGAGGTGCCGGCGGAGTCGCCGAGCGCACCCCGCAGTCTAGATGTGCAGGAGGTCCTCGTCGCTGTCGTCGTGGAAGGAGCTCACGGGCTTCTGCGTGGCCCGGGGCCTCCCCCTCCTGGCCTGCTCCACACTCACCAGCCCCACCCGGTCGTCCGCTTGCTCCCGAAGCGCCTTCCTCGGCGGGGGCCTCAGTGGGTGCACGCCTTCAGCCCCGGCCCCTCTGCCCGGGTGCACTTTCACCTCCGGGAGGGTCAGCACCTCGTCCTCGCTGTCCTGGTCGTCCCCGTGCAGGGAGGTGAGGGCTTCGGCTTTCACGGACTTGGTAGTGACGTGGCCGTTCTCCTGCCCCTCCTTCCCGGGCCTCGGCGACGGCAGCTGGATCTCTTCCATCAGCCACTCAGTTTCGTTCTCGTCCGCCTCTTCCTCCTTGTTCACCTGCCGGGACACAGCAGAGCCCGTGGGTCCGCCTGAGACCTTGTCGGCCTCCTCTGGCCCCTCCCTCCATGACCCACCCAGAGGCGGGGCCCTCTTCCCAGCCCACCGCAGCCATCGCCGCCCCGTGTCCCCCTCAGGGAGAAGGGGAGGGCTGGCGACTGCCCGCGCCTGCTGAGACCCAACCACGGCAGATGGTGTCAGGAGGCAGGAAGGCGGCCAGCAACACGGCGGCAGTGCCGGGGGACGGGCCCCTCTGCTCCAGGGCCCTCGGGCAGCAGGGACAGGAGCCGCGCGGGGGACGGGGCCCTCGGGCAGCAGGGACAGGAGCCGCGCGGGGGACGGGGCCCTCGGGCAGCAGGGACAGGAGCCGCGCGGGGGACGGGGCCCTCGGGCAGCAGGGACAGGAGCCACGCGGGGGACGGGGCCCTCGGGCAGCAGGGACAGGAGCCGCGCGGGGGACGGGGCCCTCGGGCAGCAGGGACAGGAGCCGCGCGGGGGACGCGGGGACGAGTGTAGTTGAGGGAAGGCTTCCAGAGAGCAGCTGGCAGCACACTCGAGAGCCACGAGTGCATTTAGGCCCTCTGGCCTCAGTTTCTAGACAGTTATCCTAAGGAAGACATCCAAATGCCAGAGGCACAGAAATTTTCATGACTGTCTTTTTTTGTAGAATAGCCAAAAAAGTAGAAGTAAGCTAAATACTAAACGCTGTAAGAAATCAGCGGCAACCACAATGAGAAAAACTTGAAGGAAAAAGAACAAAACGTGTGTTCGGGTTAAGAGCAGAGGGACCTTTTCCCTTCGTCCATTTCAAACTTCCCGCGATGACAGGTTCCTGTAGTCGCTGACCGACATCATGACAACAGTTCGATCGCGTGCGTGCGCACGTGCGAGTCGCCCAAGACCTCGGCGGGCATCAATTACCTTCGAGTATTTGTAGGACACGCTTGCGCTTCTCCGACAGCAGCTGGTGATCTTGCTCATCACCGTCTCCCTGGAAGGAGCCCCACGTTACTCCAGGCTGGAGCCACGGCCCCTCCGGCTCCCGAGTGCCCGCCGCCAGGGGGCTGCAGCCCCAAGAGCGAGCGCTCCCTCACCCCACCGAGCGCTCCCTCACCCCACCGAGCGCTCCCTCACCCACCGCAGCAGGGCTGTAAACCAGTTCAGCAGGAAGAACTGCTGACAGACGCAGATCCAAATCCTGCTCCCCGTTTTCAGGGTGTAAGAAGGGCCAGAGTGGGTTTCCCAGCACTTGTCCTTCTGCTTTTTCACGTCAATACGACGACCCACACCTTCTCGCCACCCCAGGGCTGCGCCGAGATTACTGGGCCAGGGGACGAACGCAGGGCCGGCTCACACCCAGACCTCCCGCCCCGATCCTGCGTCCCACTGACGGCCTCTCAGGGTCGGGATGGCTGCGGTCAGCACTCCCCGACCCTCTCTCCTTTGCCTCTGGCTCCTCGGGCAGGTGAGAGAGGCAACAGGCAGCCCCAGAGCTGGACCATCCCTGCGCTCTGGACAGGGCTGACCACACACAGAGCCCTGGGCCTCATTCATGCGTGACATGAAATCTGCTGGGCGGTCCTGCTGCCTGTGAGTGACAAGGCCTTTCACCAGCAAAGGGGAGCCAGTGGAGGAGGTGTCACACCCGGTACCTCACAAATGCTCCCTTTTTAAAGGGCAGGCAAGTCAGCTGATCAGAGGGAAGTCAGCTCGTGACAGGTGTTTAACTCCCTGTCCATCTGTGCACACGTGCAGAGAGCCACATCCTGGGAACAGGTGGGCAAGGCCAAGGCCCACAGAGCATCTGCCACGTGACCTGACAGGGCCCACAGCCCTGGTCAGACAGGACACATCGCCACAAGGACGCAGACGTTTACAAAACACAGCTTTGGGGACCGCTTCCACACTTCGGCTGCTGATGGGCCCAAAAAAAGGAGCCCAGATTCCGACTCTGAACCACTGGCCGGTGCCCCGGCCCACTCCCCTCTCCTTACCGGCGCTCCTTCTTATGCAGCAGCAGGGCGAGCAGGCAGCCGGTGAGCGCCACCAGCAGCAGGCTGAGCACGGCCCCCACGGCCTGGCTCCGCTCCGAGAGCCCCTTGCGCTCCTGCGCGTCGTCCCCGGCGCTCTCGCTGTCGAAGCCCACCCTGCGGGGAGGCCACACCACTCAGCCACCGCCACCGCCAGTGCCTAGCGAGGCCCAGCTCGGGCGGTGGCCCTGCCTTCGCAGCCCCCCCCCCCAGCGAGACGAGATCCACCAGAGGTGGAGGACAACAGCGGGCAAACCCCTCTGATGATGAGACTGAGGCAGGAGGACGGGGAAGGGCGATCCTCCGGCCACACAGCCCTTCGCCACTAAGGGGATGAGAAAAGCTGAGCTTTGGGCAACACGCCTCCCCCAGGCCCCGCTGATCCCGCTGCAGGGCCCTGAGAGCACAGAGGCGCTTCTGGAGCAAAGACTCAGGGACACGCTGGCCGCCCTCGTCTCCCGGGAACACAGCTCTCTTCTCTGGGAAGAACCAGTGATCACAGCCCAGGTAACAGCTTCTCCCTCCCAACAACTCATCTTGGGACACAGCCTCAATGCTCCTGGAGTTAAGGGAACACCGTGGGGCAGGACCCCACTTACCCCAGAGGACACACAGCAGAGGTGTACCAGGAGAAGAGGTACTGGCAGTCGGCGGTCTCGTGGCTGAACTCGGGGATCCCGTCCTTCACCAAGGGGTCACAGTGGAAGAAGATGGTGGAGGAGACAGATTTCGTCTTGTCTTTTCCACACTTGGAGGAAGAGGCAAACACCACATCCAGATCGCCATCTGTCAACAAGGCAGGCGCACACACAAGCACAGCACCATTACCACTGGTGTTTCAGTAGTGGGTCAAGTTTACCTTTTCATTGCCTGTAAAAAGTCTGCAGAGACTTAAATTCAGACGTAAGGGTCCTTCATCAAATGTCCCAGATGAGCTCTCACAGACTGCTCAACACACATTATGGGGCCCCTGCCCTAAGTCAGAATGTGGGAAAGACTTGAACCTTGCCCAAAAAGAGGTCTGGACTTTGTCCTCAGCTAACAATATGATCTGGAGGCGGGGCTGCCTACACGGAATCAGTCCACCTGGAGACTGAGGTTGACCGACCAACCAACCAGCCAGTCAACCAACCCACCAGTCAACCAACGAATCAGTTAACCAACCAACCAGCCAGTCAGCCAACCAACCAACCAACCAACCGAGTGATCAACCAGTCAAGCCTACGCAACGAAGCCCCAATAAAACCTCTGGACACTGAGGGATGGGCGGGCTTCCCTGGTCAGTTCCTGAGCTTGTGTGTGTGTGTTGTCACGTTCATGCTGGGAACACAACACGTCCTGATTCCACAGGGAGAAGACAACAGAAGCGTCCGGCTCCCCCCACACTCCTCCCACGGGCCGGCTTTACTCTGTATCCTTTCACTGTAACGAGCTGTGAGCACGACTACACGGCTCTTAGCTCTGAGCACCCCTCTAGTGAGTTATCACATCCGAGGCGGAGACGGAGCCCCCTGAGCGTGCAGCTGCTGTCAGAAGTGAGAGGCGCCTGTGCGGACTCTGCCTTGTGCGGACAGCTTCGTGGCTGGAGACTCAAACCCCTCACGACCGGCCACCCCTGGAGCGCCGGGGAGCGCAGCGTGTGCAGTGACACGCCCGAGGGCAGCCGAGACCCGGCCCTGCGGGCTGGGCTCGGGAAGGCCCCGCGCGTCCTCACTCGTAACCGGCTGGGCCGTGACCCGAGTGGGCTGTCCCCCAGGCTGGAACGAGGGCACAAACCGGTGAGCCGGTGAGGGGCCGAGGTGGCAGCTCTGAATCTCAGCCAGAATCTCAGCCAGAGACGGGCTTTGCGGCTTCCCACTCTTGCCCACTCGGATGAATGCAGACTCGTGAAGGGCGTGAAACTGCATTCTTCCTGAAACGTGGACGAAGGCTTAAAACTAAACCTACTTCCTAGCGCTGGTGAATGAAGGCAGAGAAAAGGTCCGAAAATGATTTCATTAACCAAGAATAAATAACCGTGTGCACACAAGCGTGCGTGTACACACACACACACACACAGACACACGCACCCCCTGAAGCTGGGGGGCCGCCGGAGGCCAGCTAGACTAGACGCAGGCCTCGTGGACGCGAAGGTTCTCGCTCCAGTGGCCGGGCCCCTGACCAGGGCTGTGGCGTGGAGCCTGACCACTGCTGCAGGCGCACCAGCAGCAGTGCCCCTGGGTGTGAGGAGAAGCGAGCACGGAGCTGGGACAGGCCGGAGGAGGAGGACGGGGCGGGCGGAGGCAGTCCAGCAGGAAGGCCCGTGGAGAGGCGGCATGGGGCCTGCAGGGGCTCGTGAGTAATCTGATGGCTGGGTCTGGGTGCGTTTGCAGGACCAGCTGCTAATAGAACCGGAGTCTGTCAAAATCTTCCAGGCGGTTTTCAAAAGAGCTTGGACTTTCCTTCTCTGCAGAGCAGTGGCCTTGGAGGCGTTTAAAGCAGCCCTTCAGTCAGTCAACAGACATTTACTAAGCACTTACTACAGGGCCAGGCCCTGAGGACAGCACCTCGAGAGAGGGCCCAACCAGCCACTGCACGACTCCAGCATCCGACCCGGAGTCACTGGAAGAGAACAGAGCACCAGCGGGCTGACTCCATGACAGGGAGTCACGGAAGCGAGCCAGACTGACCTGGCGGGTCTCTGCCCAGCCCCCCGTGGGCGCTGTCAAGTGCAGTGACCAGCTCGGTGCCTGAGCACGGAAACGCCCTCTTCTAGGCTACACCTACTCAGGGAGCAGCGCTCCCCCTCCTCGCCGGGAATCTCTCTCTCGGCAGCCCTTTGAAGTCAAAGTCAGCTGGTTTTGTAAACACATTTAATTGTTTAAAAAGCGAGTTCATTCACTTGGTTCAAAAATCAAATCATGAAATGGTATATAGTGAAAGACTAGTTGTTTAAAACAAAAGCACATGAGCTGCCTCCTGGAAATATTCTTTCAAGGTCAAGAAGGAATCGGGAAAGAAATAAGTGAGGGCAATTAAGAGGTACAAACTTCTAGGTACAAAATAAATGAGTCACGGGTATGAAGTGTAGAGTGTGGGGGAATATAGTCAATAATTATGTAATATCTTTGTGTGGTGACACATGGTAACCAGACTTATCGTGGCGATCATTTTGAAATAGCGTTGTAGGTCAATTATACTTCAAAAATAAACTCACAGAAAAAGAGATTAGATTTGTGGTTACCAGGGGAGGAGGTTGGGGGGAGAGGGAATTGGATGAAGGTGGTCAAAAGGTACAAACTTCTAATTATAAAATAAATTAATAATAGGGATATCATATGCCACATGCTGAACATAATTAACCCTGCTGTATGTTACATCTGAAAGTCATTAAGGGCGTGAATCCTAAGAGTGCTCATCACAAGAAAAAATAATTCTTTTCTTTTTCTTTAATTCTGTATCCATGTGAGATGACAGATGTTCACTAAACTTGCTGCGGTCATCATTTCATGATGTATGTAAGTCAAATCATTACGCTGTGCCCTTTAAACTTATACAGTGCTGTATATCAATTACATTTCAATAAAACTGGAAGGGAACAAAAGGAACAAAGGAAAAGCTCCATCAGTGCAGCGGAATGCCCTCCTCCACACCCACCCGAATACTTGGGTCAGGTCTCTCTTTTCTTCTCATCCTTTTGACAAACCCGAAACCTCCTACCCTTCTACAGTAACATCTGAAGTTTCAATATAAAGACATATTGTGACAAAAACCAAACCAAAGGAAATTCCTGACGTGGCCATGCACGCCCACCTCACCACCTCTGGTTTAGACCAAGTTTTGCTTGTTTGTTTAGGAGGTAAATCTTCCCTATAGCGAACCGCTCTGGTCTGACACACGCTGCTCAGTCCGCTATGACAAGCGCGTGTCAAGACACAGGATCGGACCCAGGGCTTTTGTGCTAAAACTGATCTGACGTTTCAACTGCAGGGCGTTTGTTCATGAAAATACGTTACAGTTCCTCCAAGGAAGTTAAACGTGGCACGTGGAGGGAGAGAGTTACCTTGAACGTAGTATTTGGTTTTGTCAGAAGTCCCGACTTTCCTACTGAAGTGCTGGTCGTTGGGCTTCACCTGACAGATGTTGGCCCCGGAGCACGCGGGGTTCGTGGAGCTCGTGATGGAGGACAGCTGGATCTCGTACAGGTACTTGTCCCCATTCGTTCTCATGTCCCCAGAGGCGCTGAACCGCCTAAAAGAAAAGGTCGGGTGACTCCAACGGTCCTTCAAGAGAGCCCTTTGTCACCTGGACCCAAAGCCCAGGGTACGGGGCAGGGCTGCAGGATACGGCCGAGGGCACCACCTGCCGTCTCCCCGTCCTACCGCCCAGCCCTCCGCGCGCGGAGCTTTGCTGCCCTGTTCTCAGATGCTGTGCCCCGCACCATGCCCGCTTCCCCCTGCCCAGGCACAGCCCCGGACCCCGAGACCCACCCAGTGACACCGCTGAGCAACTGACTTTTTTATTCACAAACTAGTAAGCCCAGAAGTTCCTCATCGAAAATTGTTTCAGAAGGTTCCAGCTCTGACCCCTGGGCGAGGGAGGAGGGGCGACTTTATGTTTACACTCAGGAGAACTCAGCATCTTTGGTGTTACACTCAATAGCTGAGTAGTGCTTGCCCTCTGTTTGAGCGAAATATGACGACTACCTGGAAACGGTAACTAAAACACACAAACACTTGGCCCTCTTTATCTCGCAGCCCTCGGCCGGGGAGAGATCTGAATACGTGGCAGCACCCAGAAGGAAAATGCTCCACTGACTTGAAATAAATGTCCCCGAGGCTGAAGCTCCTGCCGTTGGCTGGGTTGGTGATGGTGCCGTTCACCATCTGCACCTCCTGCGGCTTCACCGCGCAGGCCGCGCGCGAGTCCCAGCTGAAGTGGTAGGTGCAGCTGCCCATGTCGAACCTGCAGGCGGCACACAGACCATGGTCACGGCCACCCTCCCAAACCAGAGGACGCCGCCGGGCTAGGAGGGCGACTTATGATCAGGAAGATGCCCACCCAACCCATCTGCCATGTGAAAAAGCAGGCAAGCGCTTACATGTATTCTTAAAATTTAGAAACTGTGCAACGTCTAAAAGCTGGAAAGATTTGCTCCTAGATTTTTGAATATTTGCTTTACAAGCACCTCAGACTCTCCAACTGATTCAATCCTTTGACAACGCCTGGGTCTCCCCTTTCCCAAGCCCAGCTTCTGGAAGGAATCGGTCGGTTCACAAACACAGCAGCTCACACGCTCCCTCTGCTGGCCAAACGGTCCCCTCCACAGCCCCAGACACGGAGCTGCCCAGAGATTTCCAGGATAATCCAAGAGCAAGCATCCCAGGTGCCACCGTGCCGGCCGCGGGTCCCAGACAGGCTGCTTGAACAGCTGGCCTTGGGTGGCACCAATCAATGCCCTTTTGGTTACACTATGACATTCAAAGCCGGAAGCCGGTGAAATCCTGCTTTACGCATGTCGCAGCCCCCTTCCAGGGACCCCTCCCCGCGCGGGGCAGCCCCGGCTCCACCAGGCCACGGGTCTCAGCGGCCGGTGCCCCTCACCGTCCCCAAGGAGAAACCACGGGGAGAAATTCCGACGGGGTCCCGGCAGGCCCTGCACACAGCTTCCCTGGGGGACCCCATCCCCTCACCTTGTGAACGAAGGCCGGCCCACTGTCTTCGCACAGGTCAGCTCGATGACGGCGGATGCCGTCTTATTGTCACCACACTGATGGCCTTTTGAATAAGTCACGATGACTCTGTCATCTGAAACACAAACGACTGAACTGACGCTATTTCTAGGGCATCGCAGGAGCCCCAGTGTCAGAAGTCAAACCTGTATCATGAACAAACGTCTGTGCCTCTGGAGCCTCATTACGCGGGTCATCAGCACCGCCAAGCCTGATGACCGCGCCCGGCCCGCGTCGCTGCCCGCACGGCAAGAGGAGACCGGGGTTCAGACCCCAGCCGACCCCCGCGCACCGTCTCCTCACCTGTGCGGCCAGGAGACCCCCGCAGCGTGTGGTCCGGGGCCGAGCGGGGAGCGCCCGGTGCAGCGTGTGCGCAGGGCCCCCGCCGTGCGCAACTTCTGTGCCGTTTTAGGCGCTTCCCCTCGCATTCCTCCATCCCACCCTGAGCCTCCCGGGAAGGACAGGGCAGGCGCCAGACGTCTACCCTCCAGCGTGACACTCCACCCACCACAGCTCTGGTTTCCTCAGGCCTCCTGGTTCCACGTGGAGCTCTTTCTGCTTCTGAAGGTTCTTCTCCACGTGGTCAAAGAACCAGGGGAAGCCCAGCCTGCAGGGGCCGCGAAAAGCAAGGCCGTGCAAAGCAAGGCCGCGCTTCCAGGGGCACGTCTCACAGGGGCTCAGCGCACAGACGGTGGCTCTCGGGGCCAGCACGGGACAGTCCTCCGGCCTGACCCTCACACACCCGACCCACGTCCTTCGAGACAGGGGACGCGGAGGGGGCGGCACCCCCTGCCCAGGTGTTCTCCAGGGCATGGCCAAGGCACGGGGACCCCTCGACAGGAAGTGAGGTCCATGCTCCCGGACCCACCCACGTTCAAGGCTGCTCTGGGTGAGTTTGTTTTAAATATTGGGCTTCGGTGAAAATTTTGTAAGAAAGGGTTCCACAGCTTTGAAGAGAAATGCTTAAACTTCTGGAACGTGGAACCAACAGGTACAGGTCTTGATGAAGTGCCTCCACCATCATACTAGACGGACAACACACTCAACCTTCCACACCTCCAGTTACCCAAGCTGTGAAATGGACTCTTAACACCTGCCCGGGCCACTGAGGAACACACGTGTACACACGCATAAATCACACACGTACAAAGTCTGGTTGCCGGGGACTGTTAACTCCTGGGACAAGAGTTCATCTCTTCACCCCACAACGTCACACCCCCTAAATGCTCATGGGGGTCACGGCAACTGGCCTTAGATGGTTGTCCTGTTGGGGCCCAATGGTAAGACCCCGCCTGGTGTGTCAGGGAACAGGTTTTACTAGCTCATCTTTTCATGACGCTTCAATGTTCTAGTTTTTCTCACCCGGCTGTGGGAAACCGAGCGAGAGACAGGTCAAATATCCATGAGGACGAGATAGCAGGGACAGACCCACCCGCAGCCCCTATGCCCTTCGTGGCGGCTACGACCAAGATCTCCAACGGAGGGCGGGCCGTGGGCCAGGAGGTCTGGCCACTCCTGCCGGGGGGTGACTCGCCCCACTTCCAACCTGCAGAGTCGGGGTTTTTCTCAAGGGTGACAGTGGTTCCCCAGAACTCCCTTTCTCCCTGTCAACAGCTGGAGTGGACATACGGCTCCCCGTGCTCTAATCAGGACAGCTCGGGGACCCCTCCAGCCAGACAGGCACACTGAACGTTGTTTCTTCCTTGTCCTCCCAACACACCTGACTGTTCCTAAACTAAGAAAACCCTGCCTTTTCCTTTTACGTGATGAAAGACTCTTTCACTCAACAACCAATTGCAAGATGAATTTTCTATTAAAACGAGCTTCATCTTGTGTTTCCGAATTAAAACATTACGAAAATGTACCCTGAATCGTCTTTACCAGGTTCTCATGTCAGCGTTTGGCTTCCCCGGATAAACACTTGCACGTATACACGGAGGCTGGAGCAGGGACTCAGAGGAACCCTGAACGTTCTGCCCTCCTCCTGAGGACAAACACCTCCCCAGGATCGCCCAGCCCTCTAGACACACAGACTAGGACCTGCCGTCTCGGAGGACACAGAGCAGTACTTACTCTGATGCTCCGGGAGGTGCCAAGTGCCTGAGAAACAGTCACTGAAAATAACACCTGGAGGCTTCAACCAAAGCCAGCGCTGACCCTCTGGTCACAGGGGGACACCTCCACCTTCCCGACTCTGACACGACACCTGTGACCATGCAACAAGGGTCCAGGCCTTACCTATGACGTCCAGCTTCTGCGTGTGAACGAGCCCCAAGACCTGGACGTCGCCAGAGGGGCTCTTTTTGCAAACGCTGGCTCTTTCAGAGCAGTCCAGGGGCCCTTTGTATATTTTCTGACACAAATTGATGTAGTACCTGTAAAATGACACACACAGAGAGGCAAGGTCAGTGTCTGTCCTGCACACTCGGGGGCAGCTCCTTCCATTCCTTCCAGAAAAGGTAATCGTTCTGATAGCCAAGGATTTCGCAGCACCTCTGGACGCAGCACTGAAACAGGTCTCTGGGTAAAGATAGGCCAAAGAGCGGCTGGATGCTGCAGAAGTGAGTGTGCCAAGCAGGCACGTGGGGTGAGTGAGCCCCGAGACTCGGGTGGTTTAGAGTCAGGACACGCAGCGGCTCAAACCCCGGCGAGTCGTTCCCTCGCTTACGGCTACTTAGGCCCTCCAGGTCCACGCTCCCCCCTGCCGTGTGGACGGAAGGATCCCGGAGCGCCTGGGGGAAGGCGCTATGCACGGAGCAGTCAGTCCAGCTAAGCCACCGCGGGCCAGCACGGCCTAGGGACTTCGGGCAGCAGAGCCGGGACGACACACGCAGCCACGGACGGCTGCCCCTCACAAACATGCACCAAACCGAGACTAATTCCATCAGGCCCACAGTGGACCAGCGGCTTCTCTGGGTTCTGAAGGTTTCTGTCGCCTCTGCTTCCAAACCACCCGCCGTGCACCAGGCCGCCCTGAGCGTCAGAGGAATGAGGCCATCCCGCCTTCAGGGTCTGAGCTAAAGCACCAAGCACCCAGCCCGTCAGCACGCCGCCGAGGTGGGGGGCACTCACGAGGTCCCGTCGTGGACAAAGAACCAGGAGCTGGTGAGGGAGGACAGCAGCCGCAGGTCGTAGGTCTTGTGCTTCTGGATGAACTTGCACTCCATCTTCTTTGGGGGGCAGATGACTTTGGTTTTCCACTCAAACGTCACCTCACACCCACGAACTTCACTGAAGACCTGTGGCCGCCCCACATCGGCATCCTCGTCGCACTTGAAGATAATCGCGGACGTCCGGTGGCTGTTGGCTGGGGCAGCACATGGGGACCAGTCAGACCTGGCCTGTCCCTCACTCGTCCTTAGGCTCCTCCCCGCCTCCGCTGCGCTGGCCCTTAGGGACCCTGTCCATGCCTGGCCGCTCCCCATGCAGCCCCGGCCAGGTCTCGTCGTGTTCCATTCATGTATCTCAACCCTACATAGACCAAGTTCCCTCGGGGCACAGTATCTCCTTCTGCACTTATCAACCTCACAGCAATAGCGCGGTGCCTTGCAGACAGGTATTCGGTATTTGATTAATGTATGAATGACGATTAAAAAAGATACCTGTAATTCATTACCTAAAAACGTGTCATCCGACAGACCAGGAGAAAGGTCCTGTCTTAATAAGCCTCCAAACAAAGCTACAGTAGTCCCTTGTAAACTTAACGTTTCTAACTCCTTAATTTGTATCATTTTGCTCCCTGATGACTTACAAACACTCAACTTCTCCAGCATTTACCCCATCGCTTTCCTTGGGAACTCACATCAGTCTGTGCCACGTGTGTTACTAGGACTCCCTCGCGTGCCGGTTCTCTATGCGGCAGCAGCAAGGATGCTGGGCCTGGCTGGCCGTGAACCCCGCCCCTGCCCAGCCCAGCCCACCACAGAGCAGACGATCAACCGACGAGCCCCTGCAGGCCTGATTACCCCCTCACCACCCTGCAGACCCGGGACAGGAGCAATTCTGCTGAGAGTGAACGTGAATCACCGGTGCTGAAAACTGGTATGTGGACACGAGTCCCTCGAGCTGGGGAGTGGGCGAGCTGACCACCTCGAACCTGCCCCCCACCTGGCCCTGCCGCGGAGTACATTCACGGTTACGCAATACATCCCACAGAACAATTAGAGACGACTTTTCTTCATGGAAAATAGCCTTGGCTAGAAGACTATATGCAACAGAATCACTGCCGTTTACTTGGACGTCCAGAAAGATCTGAGCACGAAGCAGGCCTACCACGGGTACAAGGTTACCTCACCGGCCTGGCTGGGACCTGGTGCTCTCCCACTTACAGTGTCTGCAAAAGCCCCACTCGTGGTCTCTGTCGTAGTTTGCGGTGGTCGCACACCAGAGCCTGGCCCTGCCCTCCAGAACACACTGCTCATAGCTCTTCCCATTGAACACGAAGGGGAACACACACGGGTCGCCTTCTTCAGTTTCTGGAAAGAGAAGAAGTCTGCGTGACCCTGATTATCAGCACCACGTTGGCTGGGCCTCACCAGGCGCCGTCACCTCAAACAAGGACTCTGCACAGAAATGGTCACCCTCAACCAACGTGGGGACTGCCAGGCCTCCCGGCCGCAACGTGACAAGCAGTTCGAGGGCCCTAGGGCTGTCAGGATGGATCGTCCCGTGGCCCGAGCCAAGGTCCCGGTGCTCGCAGCATCCACAGCATCATTCCTCAGTTCTCTCCTGCTGCCACGTCTAATTTCATGTTTCCTGGGAACGTTAAGATTCACCCCTCTGCAAAGATTTACCTGGAGGGCAATTATCTCCGTTGGCGTAACTTAAAATGACAGCTTCGTCCTGGTGCCTGTAATCCAGCCTCATCGACGCCAGCCTCCCGAAAGACACCCCCTTGCTCCTGGAGAGCAGACAGACGCCTCCGTCCTTGCAGCCTCCTTGGTCCAGGCCCGCAGCCGCGGTGCACACCCCGATGCTGTAGGTGCGCGAGTCTCGGGTCACCTGGAGAGACATCACCCCGCGGCCGTGAGGGGTCTCCGGGTGCAGGGCGCGTGCAGGCAAGCGGCGGCTGGGTCCGCGGCTGTGCCCGGGCGCCTGGGCGCTCGCCTCCTCCTCTGGGGCCCTGCCCCCGTCCAGAGGGCGACGCCCTGTCCACTCTCCGGGCGCCTTCCGCACCGAGGCCCTGCCCTCCGGTGGCAGCCCTGCTGGCCGTGCTCCCGCGGGCCCGTGGGGGGCGGCGGCCGCGAGACCCCAGGCGGCTCGCCCCCCTTCCCGAAGCCCGCGTCTCCCGCCTGTAAGCTGGGAGCGCCGAGGACTCCGAGCCGAGCGCAGGGCGGCCGCAGCCTGAGCGACGGTGCCGCCCTTGCCGCCCAGCCTCCGCAGGCCGCACCCGTGGCGCACCCGTCGGGAGGGCCTGCGCCCAGGCACGGTCTCCGCTACAGCAGCCAGGCCGCTGGCACCTGGGCACACACCTCGGAGCTCACCGCTCACCAGCCGCCGTCCCCTGGGCGGCAGGGGATCTCGCGGGCTCGGTCCACGGCCGTACGACTCAGCAACGCCTGCGTCGCAGGGACGTAGGCCACGGCCCCAGCCACGTAACGAAGAGTCCACAGCGCTCAGGCCGGGGCCGGACCAGCCCCTACACACCCAGGTGTGTTCAAGTCGGGGGCCCACAGCTCCCTGCCCCCGGCACCTCTGCGGTCACGCTGGAGACAGAGGGGGTCCACCTGGCCTCTGCCGGCCCCGCCCCTTACGGGCACGTGGTCACACACGTGTCCACGTGCGGTCACCCACGAGCGGCCTCCGGCTCTCCATCTGCGACATGAAGAGCCCCCCTGCCCCCTCTCCGGGCCGCGGAGCCCTCCAAAACAAAGAATCGCTCCCACCGCGAGGCTCGTCTCCGGCGTGAGCCGCGACTGGTCTGCACACCGTCCGAGCCCCGCCCGGGACAGAGTAAGGCCGCCCCCCGCCACGCACTGCCTCGCGGCCACACGTCCTCCAGTGATCACACGTGCCACGCTGCGAAACGCAAGCGAGCGTCAGAAAGCAGCCAGGCGGCGGCCCCGAGACAGCGGGCGCCGGGGCAGCAGCGCTACCTTGAAGGTGCTCTTGGAGAGGCTGGACAGGTTGAAGCTGTAGTGCAGCTGCGCGTCCGTCAGGGAGCAGCCCTTTGCCTTCACCTCGTCAGGACACACCAGCGGCGTCTCCCACTCGAACACAAAGTCGCAGTCGCTGGTCCTCAGCAGCTTCGGAGTGCCCTGTTTTAAGGCAGGGCTCGGGCTTGAACCCACGCGGGTTAACAAGCACAGCGTCCTCCCTGCTCCCCCGCAAGTGCTGGAGACACCTGCCCGGGGGCCGCGGGCTCCTGCGCTGCCTCCAGACCGCCAGGGGCTCGGGGTGACCCACGGGGGCCTCTCTCCAAGAGGACGGAGCCATCGTCCCCGCCAGCAGCAAGGAAGCAGCACTGCCCTCCAGCACCGCGAGGCAGGCCTGCGCACGCCCCAGCTCCTCGCTGCCCCTGGGCCGTGGCCCTGCACCCACAGAGGCACAGCATCTCAGGGCTCCACGCTACCAGCTCAAAGGCAGAAAGCGAGGGATCTTTAAACGTCGTGACAGAGAGGCGTGTGAAACCAAGACCCTCCCGCCGCGAAGGACGGAGGCAAGTGATTCTGTATGCATCTCTGCTCCACCGCCTCTGGAAGCTGAGGGTTTACGATAAGGTAGAGAAGTGACCTGGCAAGACATTCCACAAGCCAAGTATCATAAATAAATATAAATCAAGGTGCTTTCTCCCTCCCTCATTCAGCGACAGCCACAAAAACAGATAAGGAAATTCATTTTTAGCTGTAGCTGAGAATCTGTTTTTCTATAAATGTAAGTGAAGAAAATATCTCCACTAAAGATAAAAAAACACAGGGAGAGAAAATCTCCTCGAAAATCCTTCCAAACTTGACACACATGCAGCGTGAGATACCGTTTCTAAAACCCCAAAGTACTGACCACTCTTAGCACGCCGCTGCTCCGAGACCAGCGCAAGTCCAGGGGTACCTGCGGACGTGTGTCCAGACGCCCCACTTGCAGAGACAAGGGAGCCGACGATCACGGCCTCCCTCGCCTTGATCACTCAGGAGTATCCTCACACCCAACAGTTTGTGAACAGGGAAAGGTCTGTCTGGGAGCTCTGGGGCTCTATATGCAGAGGCCCCAGAAAGCAGTGGTTTGTTTCTCCCCCTTCTCTCAATGACTGTACTGTCCCTCCTTGGCAGGCTGCTGCCAGGCCACTTCCTGCCACTGTCCAGTCACCCATCTGTGGCAGCCACAGCCCCCTCTCCCTCACAAACCTGCTACAGGCCAGGGATTCAGAATGTCATCTTACTGAGATTCCATGTTACAGAACCACGACCTTTACTTGCACTCCTTCAGCCACAAGAGTCTTAGAATTCATCACCTTCAGGGTTTTCAGAGGCAGTTCAGGATATGTGTGTCTTACACATACACATACACACACACACACACACACACACACACGGTCCTGTAATCAAGTACATTAACACTTCTACATAGTCACATCAGGTGTGACAAATACAGACCATAAGTAGCCCCAGTCCACTCACGTCAAAGGATTGTTAAGTTTTTGGAGTTTTAGGGATTTCAGAAGCACAGGTAAGGGGCTGAAAGCCAGGCTGCCTGGAGCAAAGAGCTCTCCACTGGAGCAGTGGGTGGGCGCCCAGCTGCCCCTGCAGAGCCATGTGACATCAGGCGGCCCTTCTGAGTCAGTGCAAAACAGGGGCCACAATCTACCAATTTATCTCCCATTTTCCGAGGGAGATTGAGAGAAAACTAATGCAAAACTCTTTATAAAACAGCACTTTTTTTTAATGGAAACCAGTTCTGTTTTTTAAATGCATGTAAAACAAAAATCAATGGCCTCCTTAAAAGTAGATTGTACAAATCTGTTGTAGCTATTTTGATTCCAGAGGTCTTCTTTTGTTTGCTAACTTCCAAAATCTGGATTATGTACTGAGTGATTACAGCTGCCAAAACATCTGACTTCCCAATAAGATAAGTAATGTTATAATTTAAAAAAAGAAAACCAAAGT
Organism: Balaenoptera musculus; assembly: GCF_009873245.2. Taxonomy (NCBI): domain Eukaryota; kingdom Metazoa; phylum Chordata; class Mammalia; order Artiodactyla; family Balaenopteridae; genus Balaenoptera; species Balaenoptera musculus. The sequence goes on from NC_045796.1 coordinate 8,012,700, forward strand.
TGACGCTTTTGTATATTGGTAGGCAAAGGTGAAGGCCACTTCTATGCTCAAGTGTTTCATATTTTAAAATTACAACAAGCCTCTGTGTGCAAAATCTGCCCTGGTAACTCAGGGTGGGCTTATGTTAAATTAATGGCTTTAAGTTATTCCATGCACCACTGGCACACCGCATGATGCAAGGCAGGCATTGTGAACACAGGCATTCTTGGTCTGAAACAGGCTTTATGGGTTTCCAGCTCTGGTTCATTGACCCTCACTTTGGCTCCTACCTTGTAAACAGGCGCTCACTTACCATGCTCACACCCCTCTTACAATGAAAGGCGATCAGTGAGGTGTAGTTGAAATGCTTGTCCACCAGGCAAGGAGTACTACTTTCAAAGTTCAAGTAAACTTCGTTAGCTATGGGATTGAGTATCGGAGGTCCTGTGACTCGACCAATATCCTAAACAAAGAAAAAAGCAATGTTTCAGAGAAGTAATTTTTCCCCAAGTTAGTGGAAGAACGGCTAACAGAGAATTGCAAAAATTAACATGCCATCTGTTTTAAAGATGAGTAGCACCTAAAGACATTGGGTTAATAGCAGCTCATTTGAAAAGTCCTGACAATAAGGCACCACAAAGAAACCTGTTTGCCAGTGGTTATCAGTTTCGGTCCTACATTAGTAACAATTGTTCTACTCAGGGTCAATTTTTGACAATTCTAGGCAACAGGCATGTTGCCTCTCTCTCCAGTTACACCGGGGCAGCTGCACGGTTTCTGGCTCCGGCTGGCGGGAAGCAGGAGCCCACGTGGCTGCCCCAACAACGCCCCGTCTCCTCCTGTCCAGCCCCGCGCCGGGACAGCTGCTTCCTCGGCGGTGCTCACGGCGTGGCCTCAGGGGGCACTGAGCACACGCTTACTCACTCCGCGCGGTCTTCCGCGGCTTCACACAGCGCCTGGCACACGCTGGCTGCTCGGCAAGTGTTTTCGAGCAAATAAACACGCGAGTGAACGAAAAGTGACCGGCCAGGAACAGTGTGTATGTACACGTGTGTGTGTGTGTGTGTGAGAGATGTGTGTGTGATGAGTGCATGTGATGAGTGCGGTTGTGTGTGATGAGTGTGTGAGATGAATTTGCGATAAGTGTGATGACTGTGTGATGTGCGTGAGATGAGGGTGTGTGATGAGTGTGATGACTGTGATGAGTGCGTGTGACGAGTGGGAGATGTGTGTGTGATAAGTGTGCATGATGTGTGCGTGTGATGAGTGTGAGATGCATGAGTGTGATGAGTGCGTGTGAGATGAGCGTGATGAGTGTGATGAGTGCATGTGATGACTGTGTGTGAGATGAGTGTGATGAGTGTGTGTGATGAGTGTGAGATGCATGTGAGATGAGTGTGATGTGTGTGTGATGAGTGTGTGTGTGAGATGAGCATGTGTGTACTGAGTGTGTGTGTGTGTGAATGAAGCCACAACGTGCTTTGTTCACCACTGTGGGGCATGTTAGGTCCACAATGACACAACACCCTCTCTAATTAGAGAACTTCCTGCATTTTTTTAAATCTGAGAAAAAGTAGCCGGATGGGAAAACAAAGCAGACTGGACCTGTCAGCAAGTGGTTCACACCAAGGCTCTCCCCTGCCACCACTAGAAAGGCTGACACCACAGCCCTTCCTGCCAACATCTGGTTGCTCCAGGCCCTGCACTTGTCACATAGCTATGCCTCTGTCAAGTTCATATCACGGCCCACTTCCCCACCCCTCCCAACGTCTCTCCCCACCAACACCACAGATAACATCCATTTTTTAAAAGGACATCTAGATACCTTATGACACGACTCCCTGTTTAAAGAATGCAGACAAACACACCACTTTTGAGATGCATTTCAAATAAAACATACCAAGAATCTGACAAAACATGAATATAACTCATGGAGACAATGTTTAGAGATCCAAATCTATACTGGAAGGCAGAACACTCAGCTATTAGCAAACCAGCTTATACCCTTAATTACAACTCATTTACCAAAGAACCTGCTTGCACTTCACAAGCGTTTCAGTGACACAAGACCCGCATGTAAGCCAAGAAACCAAGTTCCATCAGCGTCCTTGAGCCTTCTGACCTGATACGAAACAGTGTGTCTACACGTGTGCTCACGTTTTCTTCCATAACTACTGACCACCCTCATCCGCCGACAGCTCAACGCACAGACCCTTGCAGTCCGCCTCCCCTAGTGGACTCAGACACACGTAGTCCTGGCTCATTTCCCCAGTCTTTCTGCCTGAAAACTCTCCAGTGAAAGCCAGAAACACGGCATGAAGGAGACTGTTACAAATCTTGCAGGATGGTCTCCGCCCTTGGTTCCCTACTCACTATGGGGGCGCCGTCGACGGGAACTTTGCACACAGCGGCGCCGGCGGGACAAGGCACCCCGTGCATGGGGCTCAGCGGCTGGCAGATGTTGATGTAGAAGTCCGGGCTGGTGTCGGGGGCGTCGTCCTCGCTCTCATCGTACGCTTCGTACCCCCCGGTGCGGTGGATGAGGGGGGACAAGTCGATGACGGAGCTGCCGTTCCTCACGGAACATTCCGTCTGTCAAGCAGGAAACAGGCCTCGTTGGTGTCTGCAATACGTGTTCCTGACCCCCAAGTCACCCACGAGAACATAAGCTGAACCAAAAGAGCACGAAGGGTGGACCAGCGCCCCAAATGCTTGGTTACCTAACATCGGGCACTTTGAACCAAGTATGACTGGGGCCCCAAGAGTGGATGAGACAGGCTGGGGGCCCGAGGGAGTCGCAGGAGAAGCGGCGCGGGGCCCCCAGGTGGGCCGTGCCACACGGGCCCAGCCCGACTCACCACCTGCTCGCAGGCGAGGGGCGTGTGCCAGTACAAGAAGAGCGTGCACGTCTGCTTGTCCAGGGAGATGAGCACGGGCCTGTTGGTGGGCCCGGCCTCGGGCCTGCACACGAAGCTGATCACGCTCTTGTAGCTCAGGCCGGTCTTGGAAGGACAGGGGGAGCCATCCTCGTACACCAGCTGTAAGACCTGGTCCACGTACTTCAGCCTCTTGCTCGCCTTGCCCACGCTGATCCTGGTCTGCCCGAAGCAGGCCCCTGTCCCAAACGCACAAGGGAGAGTGGAAGACACACAATTATGGATTCAAACCACACGCTTTCCCATGAGAACTTTCTGCAGAACCAGACTTTGAAATTCACAGCTAACACTCGGGAGGGTCCCGTGTGGTTTTAGCAAATGTTACACATCTAGTATTCCATCACGTGGCCACGAAGCCCCCGCACCCCAACCAGTCCACTGCTGCCGATGAAGGCATCTGACCTCTTCGCGGGAGGGACGCGGAGGCTGAGGCCGACCTCGGGGCCGGGAGGGCGGGCCGCACTCACCTACGCCAGGGGCGCAGTTCTCGTTGTCCCCGCACACGCTGAGGTAGACCAGCCCCTTCTCGCTGTAGGCGGCAGTGTACCCGGCCCTGCCGCTTAGAGAGCTCAGGTCAAACAGGTGTCCTGCTCGGGGGAAGGGATGGGGACACCGTGACCCATCACCGGCGCTCACACACAGATCCCGCCGGCCATCGGGCCTCCTGATTCCTCGTCACGTGTCACCGCCCCCCTTTGCTGACGCGGCCCCCAAAACCTTCCTGACAGCTAGAAAGTACCCAGGAGACAGCGGCTCAGGGTGTCCTCCTGCGCCCGGGCCACAGCGGCCACGGCGATTCCGCCGGCATCCCTCCCGCTGCCAGTGACCCACCCCCAAACCTTTCCGGGCCCCAGCGCTGAGATCCTGTGGTTTCCTCGTTGCCCCACGTCAACTCTGAAAGGAGCAGGAGACTGACTCCAGCTCCGCCAGCCTAGAGCTTGGGACCAGCGCCCCAGAAACAGGAGTTACGGGGAGCACGGCTTCCAGGGAGGGGCTCAGTCTCTTCTCCACTGAAGAGCCACAAGTCAACAGGACCGGGCAGATCCAGCAGGAAAGGCCAAACGTGCACCCACAGGACAGGATGCTGCTGCCCGGGGTGCCTGCTCCCTGCCTCACACTGGGTCTCTCACGCTTGCGCGCGCGCACGTGTGTCTGTATGCAGTGCGCGCGTGTGCGTGCACGTGCATGCCCGTGTATGCATGCGTGTGTGTGTGCGCGTGTGTGTATGCACCTGCGTGGCCGTGTGTGTATGCACGTGCACGTGTGTGCGCCCACATGTGTGTGTGCGTGTGCGCGCACGTGTGTATGCATCTGTGTGGCCGTGTGTGTATACACGTGTGTGCCCGTGTATGCACATGTGTGTGCGCGTGTGTACCTACGTGTGTGTGTGTGTGTGCACGTGCACTTGCGCGTGTGTTGAGGGGGTGGGGATGGGTGGCCGGCAGCGCCCCTCACCCGTGGAGGGGTTGGTGACCTGGCAGTCGTCGTGCACGTTGCTCTTCACAGGGCAGGCGGCGGCCGTGGGCCAGGAGAAGGTGTACTCGCAGTCCTCCACGGCACTGAGGAACATGGGCCTGGAGTTCTAGAAACAGGCGAAGGACAGACAGCTGCTGACGGGGTGCACACCTGACGCAGGTAACAGCGCCCACTGGCGTCGAGCAGGAGCTCCCCTGTGACGCACCACAAGCCCGTGACACACCCGTCTCGGTGTCTTCACGGGACGAGGGCAGACTGGGGAGAAGCAAAGGGTCAGGGTTTGCTCCTGAGATACCCCTGGGGGCTTGACACACACAGGGTGAGAGAGAGCCGGAAATCCCCTCGGGGGACAGGGACGTGTTCCGACAGCTAAGGCTTCTAAGGTGGGGGCGGGGACGGGGTGGCGAAGGGTGCTCAAAGGGCGACCGCGAGGCACGAACGAGGAAATAAATGGTACCGTCCCGAAAAACGGAACCGGCATCTGTTAATGATGGACATAACAGGGAGACCCGCAGGGAGAACCGGTCATGAACTAACTAATCCCTCCACCACCTGGGCTAAGGCTCCCTGCCTCTCAGACGTGTCTCGTCCACACGGCGAGGGTAAAAAGGTAAGATTTGTGCAGCAGCGCCCTCCTTCCCAGATAAACCAGCCCCCGGCACCCGCGTGCAGAGCCCTCCACAGACCAAGCAGCTGTCTTGCTCTGCCGTGAGCCTCTCCACTCAGTTACAGAGCTGAGCGAGTCTGTAGGGGCCCAGGAGCACGGATGCCAGCAGCGCAGGGGCCCAGGCTCAGCCTCTGCACAGCGTCCTGAGGGGAAACCTCAGCTGCCACCCCGTCAAGGGGGCAGACCTCCGGCTCCTCCCGCCACGGCTGCCCACACGCAGCTGCACGGTGGTGCTCTGTCCTGACACTGAGGATGGAGTGCACTGGGCCAGCCTGACCTCACTCCTGAATCTTACAAGACAGCACACAGGCTGCACCTTCATCTCCGAGGCAGAGGTGCTCCCGCGGTGAAAAAACCGTCCAGAGAAACCATTAATTCAGCCCCCACCTGCTGAACTGCATGTACCAACCCGTCAGGGAAGGAATCGTCCAGAGATGAGATGAGAACCCAGTTACCACGCACCAACCACATGCCAGAAACGGTGCCCGGCGCTCCACGCCTCCTCTCTCTAACCTCATAGCGAATTGGCAGGACAGGCCAAGCTCGTGTTGGTAACAGGTGTTCAGTTTAGGGAGGTTAAGTGACCGAGGTACACGGCCAGGAAGTGGAAGAGCTACCTTGGAACCGGGTCTGCCCAACCTTCTGCTTTACCCAAGTGCCTCCATGAAGACAAGGGCAGGTTATCAAATATCAGTTCTCTCTCCGGCCTTCAGGGATCTGAGTCAAACTTCAAAGAGAACCACCGAATTCTGGAACAAGAACTGCCAGGGTGGACACCCCGGGACCATGGGCCCGAGGCCGCGCCGCCCATGCCCTTCGTTAGGCTGGGTCACCCCGAGCTCTTCAACTCACATCCCAGGAAGTGAGACATCAGTCTCGCTGACCCTGGACTCGCACGGGGGCCGAGACAGCTGTGTCACTTACGAGTTGGCTCTCGCTGCACGAGAAGCGGATGGTGGTGGACTTCTTCCGGATCTGGTCCGGACACAGGTCACCATCGACGTACCTCAGGAGAGTCATGCCCTCGCTCCACTGAGGGCCATCCCTCACTCTGCCCAGGTTCACGGGCTTGGAGCCACCCAGCAGACACACAGCCGCCTCCGGAGGGCACGGCTCTGCAGCACAAGCAGAGACAGTTAGGAGTGACCATCAGCCCCTGTCCAGTCTAGGACTTAACAAGGGACGTAACGTCCGGCACACGACATAGTTGATTCTAACAATCACTGCAAAATATCAGTGTTTTCTTTCATTAAGTCAGATGCCAACGACACCATGAGTTCTCACTCCATGAAACGCTGTTTTACCACAGATGGGTTGGGGGTGAGCATGGGGTGTGGGGAGAATTCAAGGCAGAATAGCCTCAATTATTTCTGATCCCCAAACAAGATGAAGCTGAAACACCTAGATTACGCCCATGGAACATTTTAAATGGCCTATATTCACGTGCTATCTTACTTTAAGAAGTCACCAAGAACTGTGCCAATTTCCCAGTCCCCGAAATGTCTGAGTCATCTGCCCTGGGTAAAGAACGAGTCCCACTTCGTGGTTAATAAGAGCCTCGGTGTCGCCCATCTAGCCAGCATACAAAGCAAGGGGAAGTGGGCCATGGCCTCAAACCATGCAGAGGAGAAAAATAACTTTCTGGGTTTGTTTTTTTTCTTTTTTAAAAAAAAAAAAAAAAGACAGGAACATTGCCCCCTCTGAGTTGAGCCAGACAAGAGGCTGCCTCAGTGAGGCTGCATAAAACTCCAAGAAAACGGGACAGGTTTCGTCTCCAGGATCCCAGTGGGCCGCGGATGGCACCAAGGTCTCCGTGGGTTGCTGCTCCTAGTCGCACGGGTACAACTGAGTTCTAGCCTCTCATCGCTGGCACCAAGGGTCTGGGTGCATCCTAACAGGACCCCACCCACTCTGCTCTCAATGAATACAGAGGGCACATACCCAGAGCTCCATCTCCCACCCTCCTATCTCTTGCCCTGGCTAAGAATTACCTGCCACGGGGATTATTTCTACCCACCCTCCAGCTCCCCACGTTCAAACAACGGTTATACTGCTCCCAACAGAGCCTTCAGCACTGATTTACCCTGGACCACACCAGGGGTGGGTCATCAAGACCCTCAGATAATTCCTCCTGCTGCTTCTTGGCAAAAGCACTCATGTGTCAGAGAGCGACGCGCCGTCGAAGAATCCGCTCTTACTTCCTCTTCGCCCATAAACTCACTACAAGCCATGAGCACCCCCGCCAGAGAGCTCACTCACCCGAGCCAGCCTGCGGAGCCAGAGACTTGCACACGTTGATGAGGTAGTGTTCAGTGGCTCCCGTCCTCGTGACGGCTTCCCAGTTGCCACTGTACCTCGACAGGGATGAGAGATCGAAGGTGTTCCCAGCCCCGTCTCTGAGGGGAAGAAAGCGCCACGGTGAGGTTCAGCTGGATTCTAACAGAGTCTAGCGCTCCGTCTGCAGAGGATCAGCATAAAGGCAGAGTCTACTCCTGACACCCTGGGAATCAGATCCTGCCAGGGACAGAACTCGACACTGGACTCTCCCAGCTCCAGGCGGAATCAGCAACAACACAGCTTGAGTTCAGGAAATGTCAAGCCCCAGCTCAACAAAATTATGTTATTAACCAAAAAAAGCAAAGAGGAAGCGCCTGTCCTGCTCAGGCCAGTGAGAAGACAAGGATACACAGACAGCTAAGACACGCAATGCCCAGGGAAGTCCGGGCAGGCCACCTGCTTCCCAAGCTGGAGGACACCAACAGTCACTGAAATGAAACAGGCTAATGTTGACCTGCTCAGGTAAAGGTTTACTTACTGCACGAACCCCAAGCAGGGACAGACACTGAGAGCCAGCCCTACGCCAGGTGCAGAGTTAATGGTAAGAAAGAGAAACACTCCCTCTGCAGGGCGCCAGATCCAGGTGGAGACAGAGGACAACCACACATGCCACTTCACCAGGCGGTAACCTCAGCACATCAGAGACTGAGAATCACCCATTCATTCAAAAACTACATGCCACCTGGGGCTACTGTGTTGAAGGAAAGAGATAAAAATCGCCCATTTTATGAAGTCTGCAGAAGTCACAAGGTAATTTTTTAAAATGTACAGTATGTCAGACGGCAATTACAGTGAAGAGGGAAAAAAAGGCCGGGAAGTGGGTATGAAGTTTGGAAGGGGAAAGAGGAGGTGAGATTTTAGACAATGGCCAGAGAAGGCCTTCCTGAGGAGGCCACCTCTGAATAAACTCAGAAAGACGCGGAAGAGCCAGTCACGCAGGGACCCGGCAAAGCGCAGCACGGGCAGAGGCAGCAGCGGGAGCAAAGGGCCTGAGGTGCGGAGAGCCCGGTGCGCTCGCAGGGAAGCAAGGAGCCCCGTGTGGCTGGAGCAGAGCAGACGTGAGGAGTGACGCAGCAGGGGCTGAGGGTAGCATCACATGGAGCGTTCCAGCAGGGAGAGACAGGGGCTTCACCGCATTGAGGGGTCTCAGCAACAGCCTGGGCCGACTTACAGTCTAACAGGGCCACTCTAATCACTGTGCGGGACTAGCCCAGCGTGGGTCAGGGGACCACTGAGGGGCCACTGCGGAGATGCAGGGGCGAGATGAAGACGGCATGAACCAGGGCAGGGAGGTGCTTCCGGAAGAGAGAACTCCAGGTATTTTGAAAGTTGATGGACCATAAATGGGATGAGAGCGAAAGGATGGATCTGGCGTTAATACCAGCCTATGTGAGAGACACAGGTATTTGCAAAAGCAGGTCCTCAGGAACTTCATATAATGGACCATCTGATAGAGACTTACTGTAAATGGTTAAAGACCTAAAAGAAGAAACTGAAACTATAATAAAAGAAGGGGGGTAGAATGGAGGAAAGAAATGATGAATTAGAGTACCAACAGGGACTATCCTGGTGGTCCAGTGGTTAAGAATCCACCTTCCGGGCTTCCCTGGTGGCGCAGTGGTTGAGAATCTGCCTGCCAATGCAGGCGACACGGGTTCGAGCCCTGGTCTGGGAAGATCCCACATGCCGCGGAGCAACTAGGCCCGTGAGCCACAATTACTGAGCCAGCGCGTCTGGAGCCTGTGCTCCGCAACAAGAGAGGCCGCGATAGTGAGAGGCCCGCGCACTGCGATGAAGAGTGGCCCCCGCTTGCTGCAACTAGAGAAAGCCCTCGCACAGAAACGAAGACCCAACACAAGCCATAAATAAATAAATAAAAATTAAAAATCTTTAAAAAAAAAAAAAAAAAAAGAATCCACCTTCCAATGCAGGGGACGTGGGTTCGATCCCTGGTTGGGGAACTAATATCCCACATGCCCTGTGGGGCAACTAAGCCTGCACACCGCAACTACTGAGCCCGAGTGCCACAACTGGAGAGAAGCCCGCATGCCGCAACGAAGATCCCGCGTGCCGCAGCTAAGACCCGACGCAGCCAAAATAAATAAAAAAATTTTTTTAATTAAAAAAAAAAAAACTGTTTCTAAAATAGGTTTTAAAAAAGAAAGAGTACCAAACAGAACTCCTAGCATGAAAAGGACAGTCATGAAAATTAAAAAGGGAACAGTCAAAACAGCAAATTAAATCAGCTGATAAGAGAATTAAGTTGGAAATAGGTCTAAGGAAACAGAATACAGTCCAGAAACAGATAAATAAGATACTTGAAGACATGGTGAGGGATTCCCTGGTGGCACAATGGTTAAGAATCCGCCTGTCAATGCAGGGGACAGGGGTTCGAGCCCCGGTCCAGGAAGATCCCACATGCCACGGAGCAACTAAGCCCATGCGCCACAACTACTGAGCCCACATGCCTAGAGCCCATGCTCCGCAACAAGAGAAGCCGCTGCAATGAGAAGCCCGTGCACCGCAACGAAGAGTAGCCCCCGCTCGCCACAACTAGAGAAAGCTCACGCGCAGCAACAAAGACGCAACACAGCCAAGAGTAATTGAAAAAAATAATTTTTTTTAAAATTAAAAAAAATAATAAATAAAAGACATGGGGGATAGAATAGGAAAGCCTAAGATATGATTAATACAAGTCCCAGAAGAAAAGAGACAGAATAGGTTAGAGGCAACCTTCAAATATACAATCACTGCAAATATTTCCAAGTGAATAACAGACATTCATCTTTAGTTTAGAAAGCATCAACTTCCAAGCAACATAAATAACAAAGCCATACCTAACAAATCAGACTAAGACTGCAGAACAAACACAAGAGAAAATACACAGAAAAGGTAGGTTATCTACAAAGGAATGAAACTGGGACGGACGGGGGCAGGTTCTCTAACAGCAATACTAAGCACCGGAAGATGGTAGATTACCTTCGAAGTGCCGACGCACACAAAAAAAGTATTCACCTGGAATTCTGTACCAAGCTATTGACAATAAAACTAAGCCTTTTCAAGTAAAGACCAAGATTTAACTCGACAGAGTCTCTGTTCAAACCAAGCAGTGTGACTTACACTGCGATTTGTACCCAGGACCAAGTCGGCAACCGTGGGAGGAGCCAGCGCCACAAGATGAACCAGTAACGGACAATGGTTCCTTCACTGTCTCTAGTGCAAGGTGACACAGCTCTTCACCCCATCAGAGACCAGAAGCAAACAGTTTGCAAACCAGCACTATGCATAGCATTATACTAAACAGAGTACTTAAAGAAAGAGAATTAAGTCAAAAGCAAGGGGTAAAATGCAAAGAGGAAGAGTAAGCCAAAGAAAGAGAGACATTTCTTTTCCTCTTCAAAAGAAGAAATTTATATAGTCAAGCAACCAATGAATATTTTTTTAAATCACAATAATGACTTATTCAAGAGGTAAGAAAACAAGTCAGAACAAAAGCACTCGACCACAATACCATGGAGATGGGGAGAGAGCGTTGGTGCTACAAGGTTCTACGTTATTTTATTGTTGCAGGGATGGGTATAGTTACCAACTTTAGCTTTCCATTAAATCAAAAATACATGTTTAAGGCAACCGTTAAAAGAAAATGAATTATAATTCAGGGAATGCATGATGAGATTTTTCAAAAAGAAACAAAAAAATTATAATTAGTATCCTCAGAGATGATTAGAAGGACTTATTTGAAATTCAAAATAAAAATCTCCAAAGGATAGCCGATTTTTTAAAGTTCAGAAAATATTCCAGAATGGAGTAAAAACACAAAAACAGAAGATGCGCAATAAACTCTTCCACCAAACATACACAATTCTTGTAGGAAATGGGACGATGCCTTCAAAAACTGAGGGGAAATTAATTTGAATCTGTAACCCTACTACAGACAATCAGATTTAAGAGCAAGTTACTGGCATTTTCAGACAATGCATGGGTTCTCTCCCATCCAACCTCTCCAAAGTACAGGAGGATGCACTCTAACAAAACAAAAAAGGAAGCCAAAACAAAGGACATCAAATCCAAGAAGCAGTGGATCCAAGCCAGGAGTGATCCCAAAATGAGCTCTGATCAAAGGAGCAGAAAACACACGGCCCAAATCCGAACTGAGACCTTCCTGAAGAAGAACGGTGATTATCCGTAGACACAGCATCGTGAAGAACCCTGACAGTCTGAGATACAATGGGAAGGCATATTATTCTGTCAACAATAAAAGAGAAAGACAACGTAAAATGCCAAGATTTAACACCTATCGAGGTAGCTATGTTCCAAATATTAAGCAAACTAAATGTGGAATGATTTTTGGAGCAACTTATGAAATGGAACAAATGGGAATCTTCTGACCTAAACACTAAGCCTATCTTCCTTCAGTAAGAGGAAGCTAAGAGACACAAGATTATGTCATTTCTCTGCAGATCCAATCAGACCATGTGATTTTGCAGCAAATGATGTTTATGCAATACTGTAAACGCCGCTTATTAGTTTTTAATTCTTTAGAACCACCCTCTGAATAAAGCAGGTAAGACCGTTAAGAGCTACCCAGCAGGACACACATGTTGTAAACGTTGACAGTGCACCAGCAACAGCTTGCTGACATTGCGGCAGTGGGAGAGGCAGCGTCTGAGGCCCTCGTCTTACTTCGTGGGAAGTAAAGAGATGTCTAAAGGTGATGAAGCAAGAAACAGAGCTTAGAGTATATCATCCCATATTCTAAAGGTAGCCCAGAAGAGGAAATAAAAATGGAACTAATGAAAGTGGGGCAGGGTAGAGGGGAGAGAGACCAGAATTACATTTCTGGTGTCTGAAGACAGAGTCAACTAATACCATTTGAGGTTGACAAGCACGGGTATATTGATCATTTAGAGTCATGGAAGGCTCCAGACAGAACTACAAGAAGACATGGTAAAAAGTGGGATGAGGCTGATGGGATGGGGGAAGCTTACTTCATCTGACACAGTTTTCTACACTTATGAATTCATACAATATACACGCATAAGCTTTCATTTTAACTGATTCTTCAATTAAAGATAAAAACTGGAAGGAAACAGGGAAATGATTAATTTTTCCCCAGGACGGAATGCTGTAACTCAGTGATTCTCTTCAGGCTGGGTCCTCATGCAACAGAAACGTCAGTATGTCCCTTAAATATCCAGAAATATGTAGACCCGTGAAACCAAAATCTCCAGGGATGGAACCCAAGATGTGTATTTTGTAACAGTTCTGAGGGTGACGCTGCTGAAATTCACACACAGTGAAGACCTCCACCTTATCTCAGGAGCTGCCAACCACCTCATTTCAGAAGCCTACCTGAGCCACAGGTAACAGAACAAAGGAACCAGTGATGGCAGCTGAGAACCTGCAGGGTGGGTGTCACCCCCTGGCGCTCTCTCCTACCCCCGCCCCCCATGCAGCTCCACCATCTCCCTCTCCACGTCTTTTTCACCAGACACAGGCAGCATCCGGGGGGGGGCAGAGGCCAGGGGACACCCTGGTCACTCCAATCCACTCACACCCATGAATCATACAAGGTTTCCTGTTTCAACGCCAGTCACTTCCCTGTACCTTAACACAAGGTAATCAAAGAATATGAAAGTTGTGAAGGATTTAGCAGTTACCCTAATCCAACTCCTCAGTTTAACATTCAGGAACTAAGGCTTAGAGAAATCACCTGACTAATCTAATCCCCTGTCCCCCGCCCGGCCACTAACTTTTTTTTTTTTTTTTTTTTAATATTTATTTATTTATTTGGTTGTGCCGGGTCTCAGTTGCTACTGTGGGCTCCTTAGTTGTGGCATGTGAACTCTTAGTCGCAGCATGCACGTGGGATCTAGTTCCCTGGCCAGGGATCGAACCCGGGCCCCCTGCATTGGGAGTGTGGAGTCTTAGCCACTGCGCCACCAGGGAAGTCTCCCGGCCACTAACTATTAAAGCAAAATATTATCAAGTAAACCTGACTGCCCCAGGGTCAACACCCGCATTGACTTACTTGAATGAGCACTCGGTCAGGTCGAAGGGCGGGCAGGCATACTGCGTGTGCCACTCGAACAAGTAGGAGCAGTCAGAAGTCTCCTGGAGAAACACCGGCTGCGGGAGTGGAGAGACGTGTCCGTGAAACGGGACACGTCAGGTAGTCGGTGCTTTAAGGATGCAAATAGTAAGGGATGGGCCTGCTCATTACACTCTACACAGACTGATCAAGGTGTGAACACAGTTTCTGTAAATAACGTACTTAAACTAAGCTAACCAGGAAGTTTTATGAGACGTAAGAGCAGATTCACTTTGTAAAGACAAAGGCAAAGGGGTGAGGGCAAAGCGGCCCCCCGCTGCGTCGAGCACACTCACCGCCCGGGTGCTGCGGTCACAGTAGAAGATGATGGTCGTGGAGCGCTGGTACACCTTATGGCAGGTGTCCCCACCGGTGTAGTTCATCTTCAACACCCCGTTCTCATAGGTCAGCTTCTGGGTGAGGAGACCTGCTCAAGAAGCAGCCAGTTCAACAAGAATCAGTTCAGGAAGCCCCAGGCAGGTCAACACAGACATGGTGCATCACACACGCTGAACAAACACAAGACCAAGTGTGCCTGGCCTACTGGCACTGGACCACCGACTCTGTCACATGACACTGCAGAGACTAGAATCAGTCCTCCTCCCGCCCAAGGCTGCGACCTTATAGACTAAGCACAGGATCAATGACGTACAGAGACCCCTGGCCTGATGAGCTCAGAGGATGTCGCTTCCTCTTCACAGCCCTCAGGGAGGCCCATGTACTCACCCCATCAGCTACTTCAACTTCTTTCTTAAAGATTCTTAAACTTATCATCACTTGCCCAGCTGTTGAGACAGCATGAGGACCAACAGCCTGTCTTATACATTTTACAGCCCAACCCTGTATGAAATGTGTCCCCTTTGTCTCAGTTCTAGAAAGTACTACCTCAGAACACCCATTAATAGTCCAGTGGGTCCCAAACTTGGAATAAAAAGAAGACATATGATCTTAGAATCGGTAACTGGTATTGCTAAATAAGAATGAAATAAACGCTAACAACATTTATCAGTACACGTCATGGTGATGAAAATCAAATGAAATCAGAAACATCATTGGGTGTGCGGGGGCGGGGGGGAGGGCCGGGGGGCGGAGCCAAGATAGCAGTGTGGGAAGACGCAGAGTTTGCATCTCCCCACAACTAAGGTGCCTGCCGGACGCTGGTGGGGGACCCTGACACCTAAGGAGACGGGAAGAACCCCCGAGCAAACTGGTAGGACGTGGGGGACTGAGGGGGTTGGAGAAGTGGAGACCCGATAGGACCGGCGCCCCTGAGGGGTGGCTGAGGTGGGGAGGGGTTCCCATGCCCGAAGGGACCCCCAGGGGCTCGGATCAGCGGGGAGCAGGCCCAGCGTTTCCCCTGCCCAGTTGGCCGGGGAAGTCTGCCCAGCTCCCGGACCGGGTCCTACACCCTCAGAGGTCCCCTCCGGGCCGGGTTAATCCTGGGGACATAGGAGGGAGGCCAGGAGAGAACAGGAGAGGCAGGAGGGAGGTGGCTCTCCAGGACCAGAGGAGCAGGAAAGGAGCAAGGGCGTTTGCCCCGCCCACTCAAACCCAGGAAGGCTGCTGGGCTCCCAGGTGGGGTCCCCCGCCCTATGAGACCAGGGGCAGGAGGCACATCTGGGCCCCTTCTGTTCCTTGAGCCTGAGCCCCACCCCCTACACCCACCAGGGCCTTTTCCAGCCCTGTGGGTACTAAGCATAGGCCCCGCCCACCACCCAAACCTCACCCCCGCTTAGGCCCTGCCCTCCACAGCCAAGGCCTTTTCCATTTTTTTTCTCCTCTTTTTTTTTTTTTTTTTTTTTTACTATTGTGGTTCCTTTTTACCTTCCAGTTGTTGTTTCATCTATATTTTTATTTTTATATTTTTTCTAACATATCCGTTAGTTTCCTAGTCTAACTGTATTTTTTACTTTGTTATTGTTTGTTTTTTTTTTTTTGCCACCCCTCGCAGCTTGCAGGATCTTGGTTCACAAGCCGGAGGTCAGGCCAAAGCTCCGGCAGTGGGAGCTCTGAATCTCAACCACTGGACTAACAGAGAACTTCAGACCCCAGGGAATATTTATCAGAGTGAGGTCTCCCAGAGGTCCTCATCTCAGCACCAAGACCCAGCTCTACCCAACAGCCTACAAACTCCAGTGTTGGAAGCCTCAGGCCAAACAACCAGTAAGACAGGAACACAATCCCACTCATTTAAAAAAAGGAAGAAAAAAAAAAAGAGACAGCAAAAAAGTACGTCACAGATGAAGGAGCAAGGTAAAAACCTACAAGATCAAATAAATGAGGAGGAAATAGGCAATCTACCTGAAAAAGAATTCAGAGTAATGATAGTAAAGATGATCCAGAATCTCGGAAATAGAATGGAGGCACGGATTGAGAAAATACAAGAAATGTTTAAGAAAGATCTAGAAGAACTAAAGAACAAACAAACAGAGATGAACAACACAATAAGTGAAATAAAAAATACACTAGAAGGAATCAATAACAGAATAACAGAGGCAGAAGAACGAGTACATGAGCTGGAAGACAAAACGGTGGAAATAACTGCCGAGGAGCAGAATAAAGAAAAAAGAATGAAAAGAATTGGAGACAATCTCAGAGACCGCTGGGACAACACTAAAAGCAACAATATTAGAATTATAGGGGTCTCAGAAAAAGAAAAGAAAAAGAAAGGCTCTGAGAAAATATCTGAAGAGATTATAGTGGAAAACTTCACAAACATGGGAAAGGAAATAGTCACCCAAGTCCAGGAAGCACACAGAGTCCCACACAGGATAAACCCTAGGAGAAACACACCAAAACACATATTAATAAAACTAACAAAAATTAAATTCAAAGAAAAAATATTCAAAGCAGCAAGGGAAAAACAAAAAATAACATACAAAGGAATCCCCAATAAGGTCATCAGCTGATTTTTCAGCAGAAACTCTGCAGGCCAGAAGGGAGTAGCAGGATATACTTAAAGCGATGAAAAAGAAAACCTACAACCAAGATTACTCTACCCAGCAAGGATCTCATTCAGATTCGATGGAGAAATCAAAACCTTTTCAGACAAGCAAAAAGCTAAGAGAGTCCAGCACCACCAAATTAGCTTAACAACAAATGCTAAAGAAACTTCTCTAGGCAGGAAACACAAGAAAAAGACCCACAAAAACAAACCCAAAACAATTAAGAAAATGGTAATCAGAACATACATATCGATAATAACCTTGAATGTAAATGGACTAAATGTCCCAACCAAAAGACATAGACTGGCTGAATGGATACAAAAACAAGATCCGTATATATGCTGTCTACAAGAGACCCACTTCAGACCTAGGGACACATACAGACTAGAAGTGAAGGGATGGAAAAAGATATTCCATGCAAATGGAAATCAGAAGAAAGCTGGAGTAGCAATACTTGTATCAGATAAAATAGACTTTAAGACTGTTACAAGAGATAAGGAAGGACACTACATAATGATCAAGGGATCAATCCAAGATGATATAGCAATTATAAATGTTTATGCACCCAACATAGGAGCACCTCAACACATAAGACAAATGCTAACAACCATGAAAGGGGAAATCAAAAGTAACACAATAATAGTAGGGGACTTTAACACCCCACTTACACCAATGGACAGATCATCCAAACAGAAAATAAATAAGGAAACACAAGCTTTAAGTGACACAATAGACCAGATAGATTTAATTGATATTTATAGACCTTTCCACCCGAAAGTGGTAGAATACACTTTCTTCTCAAGTGCACACAGAACATTCTCCAGGATAGATCATACCCTGGGTCACATATCAAGCCTCAGAAAATTTAAGAAAATTGAAATTGTATCAAGTATCTTTTCTGACCACAACGCTATGAGATTGGAAATCAATTACAGGAAAAAAATTGTAAAAACCAAATACATGGAGGCTGAACAGTGCGCTACTAAATAACCAAGAGATCACTGAAGAAATCAAAGAAAAAATAAAAAAATACATAGAAACAAATAACAACTAAAACACAATGACCCTATGGGATGCAGCAAAAGCAGTTCTAAGAGGGAAGTTTATAGCAATTCAATCTCACCTCAAGAAGCAAGAAAAATCTCAAACAATCTAACCCTACATCTAAAGTAACTAGAGAAAGAAGAACAAAGAAAACCCAAAGTCAGTAAAGGAAAGAAATCACAAAGATCAGAGCATAAATAAATGAAATAGAAACAAAGAAAACAGCAAAGATCAATACAACTAAAAGCTGGTTCTTTGAGAAGATAAACAAAATTGATAAACCCTTAGCCAGACTCATCAAGAAAAAAAAGGGAAAGGACGCAAATCAATAAAATTAGAAATGAAAAAGGAGAAATCACAACTGACACTGCAGAAATACAAAGGATTATAAGAGGCTACTACAAACAACTATATGCCAATAAAGTGGACAACTATGAAGAAATGGACAAATTCTTGGAAAGGTACAATTTTCCAAGACTGAACCAGGAAGAATTAGAAAATATAAACAGACCTATCACAAGTAATGAAATTGAAACTGCAATTAAACATCTTCCAACAAACAAAAGTCCAGGACCAGATGGCTTCACAGGCGAATTCTATCAAACATTTAGAGAAGAGCTAACACCCACCCTTCCCAAACTCTTCCAAAAAACTGCAGAGGGAGGAACACTCCCAAATTCATTCTATGAAGCCACCATCGCCCTGATACCAAAACCAGAAAAAGATATCACAGAAAGAGGAAATTATAGACCAATATCACTGATGAATATGGATGCAAAAATCCTGAACAAAATACTTGCAAACAGAGTCCAACAACACATTAAAAGGATCATACACCATGATCAAGTGGGATTTATCCCAGGGATGCAAGGAGTCTTCAATATATGCAAATCAATCAATGTGATACACCATATTAACTAAGGAATAAAAACCATATGGTCATCTCAATAGACGCAGAAAAAACTTTTGACAAAATTCACACCCATTTATGATAAAAATTCTCCACAAAATGGGCATAGAGGGGAACTACCTCAACGTAATAAAGGCCATATGTGACAAAGCCACAGCAAACATCATTGTCAATGGTGAAAAACTGAAAGCATTTCCACTAAGATCAGGAACAAGATAAGGATGTCCACTCTCGGCACTGTTATTCAACATAGTTTTGGAAGTCCTAGCCACGGCAATTAGAGAAGAAAAAGAAATAAAAGGAATACAAATTGGGAAAGAAGAAGTAAAACTGTCACTCTTTGCAGATGACATGATACTATACCTAGAGAATCCTAAAGATGCCACCAGAAAACTACTAGAATTAATCAATGAATTTGGTAAGGTTGCAAGATACAAAATTAATGCACAGAAATCTCTTGCATTCCTATACGCTAACAATGAAAAATCAGAAAGAGAAAAGGAAACAATTCCATTTACCATCACAACAAAAAGAATAAAATACCTAGGAATAAACCTACCTAAGGAGGCGAAAGACTTGTACTCAGAAAACTGTAAAACACTGATGAAAGAAATCAAAGATGACATAAACAGATGGAGAAATATACCATGTTCTTGGATTGGAAGAATCAATATTGTGAAAATGACTATACTACCCAAAGCAATCTACAGATTCAATGCAATCCCTATCAAGCTACCAATGGCATTCTTCACAGAATTAGAACAAAAAATTTTACAATTTGTATGGAAACACAAAAGACCCTGAATAGCCAAGGCAATCTTGAGAAAGAAAAACGGAGCTGGAGGAATCAGGCTCCCTGACTTCAAACTATACTACAAAGCTACAGTAATCAAGACAGTATGGTACTGGCACAAAAACAGAAATATAGATCAATGGTACAGGATAGAAGGCCCAGAGATAAACCCATGCACATATGGTCACCTAATTTACAAAAAAGGAGGCAAGAACATACGATGGAGAAAAGACAGCCTCTTCAATAAGTGGTGCTGGGAAAACTGGACAGCTACATGTAAAAGAATGAAATTAGAATACTCCCTAACACCACACACAAAAATAAACTCCAAACGGATTAAAAACTTAAATGTAAGACTATAAGACTCTTAGAGGAAAACACAGGAAAAATACTCTTTGACATAAACCACAGCAAGATCTTTTTTGACCCACCTCCTAGAATAATGGAAATAAAAACAGAAATAAACAATGGGACCTAATGAAATTTAAAAACTTTTGCACAGCAAAGGAAACCATAAACAAGATGAAAAGACAACCCTCAGAATGGGAGAAAATATTTGCAAATGAAACAACGGACAAAGGATTAATCTCCAACACATACAAACAGCTCATGGAGCTCAATGTCAAAAAAACAAACAATTCAGTTAAAAAATGGGTGGAAGACCTAAATAGACATTTCACCAAAGAAGACATACAGATGGCCAAGAGGCACATGAAAAGATGTTCAACATCACTAATTATTAGAGAAATGCAAATCAAAACTACAATGAGGTATCACCTCACACTGATCAGAATGGCCATTATCAAAAATCTAGAAACAATAAATGCTGGAAAGGGTGTGGTGAAAAAGGAACCCTGCTGCACCACTGCTGAGAATGTAAACTGATACAACCATTATGGAGAATAGTATGGAGGTTCCTTAAAAAACTAAAAATAGAACTACCATATGACCCAGCAATTCCACTATTGGGCATATACCCTGAGAAAACCATAATTCAAAAAGACTCATGTACCACAATGTTCACTGCAGCACTATTTACAATAGCCAGGACATGGAAGCAACCTAAGTGTCCATCGACAGGTGAATGGATAAAGAAGATGTGGCACATATATACAATGGAATATTACTCAGCCATAAAAAGAAACGAAATTGAGTTATTTGTAGTGAGGTGGATGGACCTAGAGTCTGTCATAGAGAGTGAAGTAAGTCAGAAAGAGAAAAACAAATACTGTATGCTAACACATATATATGGAATCTTAAAAAAAAATGGTATTGATGAACCTAGTGGCAGGACAAGAATAAAGACATAGACGTAGAGGATGGACTTGAGGACACGGAGTGGTGGGGGAGGGAGAAGCTGGGGTGAAGTGAGAGTAGCATCGACATGTATACACTATCGAATGTAAAATAGTTAGCTTGTGGGAAGCAGCAGCATAGCACAGGGAGGTCAGCTTTGCGATGACCTAGAGACATGGGATAGGGAGGGTGGGAGGGAGGCTCAAGAGGGAGGGGATATGGGGATATGTGTATGCATACAGCTGATTCACTTTGTTGTACAACAGAAACTAACACAGTATTGTGATGCAATTATACTCCAATAAAGATTAAAAAAAAAAAAATCACTCACACTGTTTTACAGGAATACAGCAGACATTCCTCTTACTCAGGAAAGTTATAATCTTTAGATCTTAACTCATAAGATATAATCATAACATCTTAAATGTGGAATTCCATTCTTTTGCAAAAAGAGAAGAAACAACCATGGTACCTGCCACTTTCTGAAATCCCTGGGGTCCGTGCTTTGCCTGACAGGATGAGATGACTTTGGACTTGTCATCGGTCGAGCAGACACCTGAGGACAGCTTTCCACAGACCCGGAAGTAATAGGTGTATTCGCCAGCGCTCACGACAGTGTCATTTAGGCCAAGAGGCTTCAGGTCATACATGTTGCCATGCCTTGGGTCTCTCACCTCACAGTTGTCCCCTTCAAGAACATGAGAAGGGAAGGGCAATTACACACACTCACACCGTCAGGCAAAAGTTCTGCAACTTTTAAAAGTTCTGCAACTTTTCTGCTAAGTACTGTCTTAAAAGAGGCATTAAACATCACTTCCACGTTCTCTCCTTTTGTCTGTATACATAAGACAAACTGCCTGGCAAACAGCTTTCTCAAAAAGCTTAGGTCACAGGATGAAGATCCACTTAAACAAAACCAAACCCCACGTTCATATTCTCAAGCATGAGATGCCGAGAGTCCATCAGTCTGGGTAGGTGAGGAAAACGTAGCTGGCAAAGTGAGCAATGGAGTGGAGTAAAAAAAATCAAGGATAAGAAGCTGTCCGTCCACTAACAGACGTTTCATGATCATGCACGGGTTTCACATCTAAGATGCTGTTAGAACACCCCCTACTTCACACATTCACCAGGATCAGTGAGCAGGGCCGGGTCTTACCTTCCACGCGGACGACGGGACAGGCTTCCACGGTTCTCCAGACAAACACATACTCACAGTCGTCCAGGAGCTGAAAGGTCGGGGATCCCTACAACGGAAACCAACAGCTCACTGTGTTCTCATTTATTTAAAAAATGAGTCAAATGGTAGCTAGAACTAATACCCAACTTTTAACCTCCACAAGAAAAGTACATGGCACTTATGAAACACATCAGATCTGGGGGGAAACAGCACATTCTAGTCGAACCCTATCAATGGCCTAAAACCCCTGAAAACTAAGGCAAGTTCTACATCAGACAGAAGATCTGGAGACTGGAGGGGCGTGAGAATGAGGCACGACAGACACGCACCGTCGTGTGGGCGCACTCGAGCGTTATCCTGGTGGAGAAGCGCTGGTTCCCGCACTTGTCGCCGTTGACGTAGACGATGCTCAGGGACCCGTTGGCGGCAACTTGAGGACTGACCTGCACGACGCCCAGGTTCCAGCTGTTGTCTTCCGACACTAGGCAGGACCCCACTGCACTGCCTGGAAGGGCCAGGAAAGCCGATGAACTTGGGGGTGGCAGGACAGGCAGAACGAACTTGAGTCCAATGCTCGGAACTCACCGTGGCAGCCAGGAATGTACGGGAGAGGATTGCAGACACTCAAGTAGAAGGTTCTCCTTTTTCCATCAGCCGAGGTGTCAACCGCAGTCCAAGGCTTCTTGGCTTTGCTTAGGCCGCTCAGATCATACTCATTCCCAGCGAGGTCTGAAACACATGAAAGCGCTGGAAATCCCTGCCTTCCCGGCAGCTTTGGGCACCGCCTTTCAACCCCGAAGAGCAAGGATGCACGAACTTAACATTCATAACAGGGACTTCCCTGGTGGCGCAGCGGTTAAGACTCCGGCGCTCCCAATGCAGGGGGCCCGGGTTCGATCCCTGGTCAGGGAACTAGATCCCACACGCATGCCGCAACTAAGGAGCCCACCTGGCACAGCTAGGACCCAGCACAGCCAAATAAATAAATAAATAAATATTTTTTAAAAAATAAAAACATTCATAACAGAGAAATGAGGAGATCCACAGGAAGCCGAGAGGCTTCTCCTACAGAAACATACACCTGTCCTGACCCTCAAAACCTCCATTACAACAAATCACCACGAGTGTGGAAGTGAGGCTGGGGGCCACCACAAAGAATGAGGGCTGCTGGAGACCCGGCTCAGCATCCAGGTACACCTTACGGAGCTTTATCCTCTTGTTCTTTTCTTCTCTTACACTGTAAGAAGCTCTGACAGGGTACTTGATTTTTTTCCCCTAGTTTTCTTCTCCATTCTTAACCAGCTTCTGACCCCAAACTATAGCTCAAAACCATTAATTATGTATCCAGATTCTCTTCAAGAGAAGCTTTACAATTCTAATATCATTCAAAGAAAATACGTAACACATATATCATGCTGCCTGTAAAGTAAAACATACGGTACACAGACACGTGCACACACACACAGGCAAATACACACACACTGACACACGAGCACACACGCTTTTGACCGGCCTCTTAATTCCTGGTGCCCCGGCCTCACCTGTGACTTGGCAATCCACCAGAGAAGGTACACAGGCCAATGCAGTTTCAAACTCAAAGAAAGTGTCCCGGATCCCCAGGCCAGAGTCAATGTCTTGATGCAGGAATCTTGGGGTCCCTGGGTAAACGTCGTCATTGCAGATGAAGCGGATGATGAAAGCATCAGCCCTCCCTGGGAACAAGAAGACCAAACTGTAGGAAACCACAGCGATCACAGTGCAGCCGTACACGCGTGTGGCACCAGGACAGCGTGCCCGGGAACAAGCCTCCAAGCCACCCTCTGAGACAATCAGGTCGAAGCGCCAGGTCTGGTTCAGGGACCCAATCTGAACTACAAAGTGGCCACGTTCACTGCGACAGTGACCCACGTAAAGACGGTTTACACTGTGAACCTGGTGTCTTGGCATTCTTCTATTCCAGGAAGTGTGCAAATGCTATATCCGTTTATCCATCCAAACATTAGAAAAATGTCACTCTCCTTTACGGGTTTATTCGACAATATTTACTAAGTTCCTACTACACACAGGAGTGAAAGAAACAAGAAAACCCACCCTACTGGGAGCTGACACTCCGGTCCAGCGCCCAAGTAGTAAGCAAACTAAAGGCAGCCCCTCACAGACCAGTTGGAAACGAAGGAAAACGCAGCAGGGATGGGGCCTAAGAAACCCCAAGGGTGGTGGGGACGAGGCATGGCGGTTTCCAACGCAGTGGCCGGGCTCCCTGAGAAGGTGCCGTCTGAGCCCACCCCGAAGAGGTGAAGAGAAGAAATGAACCGCCTGGCAGTCTTGAGGGGAGAGCACTGCGGGCAGAGAGAACAGCAAGGACGAAGGCTCAGGTGGGGAGGACGGGAGAGAGTGGGCCTCCACAGTTCCAGAAGCAAGAGGTCAGCAGGAGTGAGCGAGCACAGTGGCGGGTGACCCCGTCAGAGGAGCAGCCGGTGTCCCTCGGCCACTGGACAGGGCTGGCTGCTACTCTGGGCGCACGTGGAGCCCTGGGGGGTCTGAGCTGGGAGAGATGTCGCCCAACACTTAAAACATCACTCCGACTGCCCAGCTGAACACAGGCCCCTGGGGTGGGGTGGGGAGGACGCAAAGCAGGACGGCCAACGTGGAGGCTCCCGCAGGGAGGGGACCACGGTTGGGTGGTGAGCGCCGGAGGCTGCACTAGGGGAAGAACCCTAGGGTCATCGACACGTTAACCCTCACAGGGGACCAGAGATGCCCGGCTAATACAGGAGGAAACTGAGGCAAAAAGAGGGTAAGGAGCAAGGCTGGGCAGCGCGGCTCTAAGGGCTGGTTATACGTGTGCTGTGCCCCTGGGGTTGCCGGCGCCTGGATTCAAACTCAGCAGAATAAATGTCAGTGGCTTTCAGCCACACGATGAGGGCAAATAAAAAAATTATATATAAATGCCTAATCTATTTTATTTTTAAACAGCACTCTGGAACTGGAGAGCAGGAGAATTATAAACAAGAATGAAGCACGCTGCTTTCTGGATACTGAAGCGAGTGAGCACCTGTTTTGACCAAGAGCTGAAGAACTTTCCACCTGTAAAGCAAAGGATTACCGCGCCCCCGGCTCTACTAAGCTCTCCCTAACCAACTAAAAGTATCTCAGTCTGTGGTCCAAACCCTCCCCAACAAATGATACAGAACAAGACCAATTCCCTTTCTAGGACAACCCTTCCAGGATCTGATAGCAGTCCCCAGGCCCCGTGTTTTCTGTCCCTGAAGTTAAGAAGACCCCAATTCTTAAATCCCCTTCACAGGAATCCTGAACTCATTCCTTCGACGCCCTAAGAGTTCTCTTCCCAGCGTGTTAATGGATCTGTCAGCTTGCGCGTGATGCACAAAAGGAGCCGATGACCGCAGACTGTCACGGGTGCAGGAGGGCAGAGCCGTTCCTGCTCCCTTCTGGATACTAAGTTCCTCTGACATCGACTCAGACGTCCCTCATATTTTCCGTCCCACACATCACACGACTGCCCCCTCCCGAGTCCATCCCGGTGTGGTGCAAAGAGCACAGGTTTAGAAGTCAGAAGACGTGGGTTCCAACCTCAGCCCTGCGGCTCACGGGCTGTGTGTGTGACTGCGCCTCTGGGGGCCTCCGATCCTCAACGCAAAATAGAAACGTGTCAGTCGGCGGAGCCAGGATGAGGATCGAGAGACCTGGCTGCCAGCCTGTGGCTCTGCCCAGGGCACAGGGCCTTCCGGGGCCTTGGTCCCCTGTGAAGCGAGAAGGTGGCGAAGCAGAAGGTGTGAGCACAAATGAGATGCAAAGCGCACACAGCACTCCACACGGGACCACACGGGACCGGCACGCACACGGCGAGCATTCGCGACGGTAGCTGTGACTCCACCACCACCGTCCTCCCGAGGCCCTCAGACTCGGCCTTGCACCTTATGACACCAAAAATGGCAACTTTCAGTTTACAGTCACAGCTGCAGGAAGGAGTAGAAATGTGAACCCACTGGAGATGCAAAACTGTGTTTAAAGATACAATAAAGACTGAGTAGAGGAATTGGCGGAAAGGAAGAAATTTAGGAAAAAACGAAGTAACTTCTGTTATCTTCACTCACCGCTTCTTTAATACCTGAAAAACACAGCACAAAAGGCCGAGTGAACACATTCCTATCAGAGGAGCCACTGGAGGTGCTGGTGGAGGACGCCTGGGGTTGGGCGCCGCAGAACCTAGTGGCCGGGACCCCTCGGCCGCGGGATGCGCTCAGGCGGCTGGGAGAACACACCGGAGGCTGGGCACGTGGGGCTCAGAGGCGGGGAGGGTGGCCAGGACTCAGGGTCTACAGGCGCTCCCGTTACACTCTGGAAGGTTTACAGTCACAGAACCCCCAGGACACTGGTTAGCTGCAAACACAGGGATGTGAGCTCACCTTTGGGGTGGGAAGGAAGCCCCGTGTAGGTCAGAGTTATAAAGCCCTCAGTGGACAGCTGGAGGCTCTTCTCCAGTCCCACCAGCCTTCCTGGCTTCAGATTCTTCAGCTCCTCCGTCTGGGTCTCTGCCTCACAGCCGGAAGCTGGCTTTCCATCCAAGGTGCCGCAGACGGACATCGCGCCGCACACGTTAAACTGCAGGCCGGACAGCGAGAACCACACACCAACTCAGGCCACGCGACTCACCGGGAACACAACCCCGAGCAACTCAAACCCTGCCCAGCCAAACAGGGTTGTCTGCTTGTTATCCAAACAACTGCATAATTTGTTCCGCATTAGGCAAATGACCAACTTTCCATGCCTGGGCAATTAAACCCTGAAGCTAGTACATAAAGCAAAAATCAAAGTCCAAACGGCAATGCCCATAAATTGCCTGTAAGGCTTTGTGTATACAGCCCCGTTATCTCTAAATGAATGAGACACATTGCATGTAACAATGCAGCATGTATAAGAGAGACTGTAAGTAACCAGAATTTTACAGTATTTTTGATTATACGAGGAAAAGCATACATGGTTGAAGTCACGTTAATTAAAAATAAATATAACGGGATACTCCTGTATTTCTTAAAGCTGTTGATATCATTTGATTTAAATCCAGTAGTTGATATAATGAAGCAGGATATACTCTTCGGTACGAGACACGGAAAGGAAAGACTTCTCTACAACTGACACGTGTCCGTGGACGACGTATAAAAAGTTAAGAACTACATGTACAAAGTATTTTTCCTTCAGACCAAAGTTTACTACTTAAGAAACGGCCACTTAAGACTACACCCAGGCAGGTGCCCTGCAGCCACGTGGGCTGCGTGGTCACAGAAGTATGTAGTATGTAGGGGCAGCTGAGCCCAGCAGGGTCAGGTGACACGGGAACAGTGCCAAGTAGCCGGCTGGTGGGCGGTGGTGTCCTGAGCCTTTCTGGCAGCACAAGGGCTGTGCCCTGACTCCCAGGAGCCTAGACACCCTACTAATCAACTCCGCTTCCACTTTCATCATCCACAGTCTGTCCCTGCTGTCCGCAACTGTGCACCTGCCACCTCCCGCCCCTGCCACTGCACGGGCACAGCCTTTCTGGCCTGCTTCGAGCATATTCTCTATGGGGGTCACCTCTTCCAGTATGTCCCCTACAGAGTTCCCCTTTGCTGGCATGTTCTCCCTGGGTTCACCTCCTCTGGCATGTCCTCTATGGGACTCTCCTCTTCTGACATGTTCCCTATGGGGCTCAACAAAGTTCCTGTCTGCTTCTCACACTCACACAGACAGCCAAATGTACTGTCACCTATGATAACCTGTTACAAGCCAAACTCCAGAGCAGCAACTTCTGACAGGGGGTGGGGTAGGGAGGGCTGCAAGCCACTGTGCTGCTGAGTGACGAGCCCTGCCAGGTGCCTTCTGGCTCTGGAACAATCTGCAGGCCCTCCCGCATGCGCTGTGCCTGCAAAGTCCCCTTTTGCATCAAACTGTTATGACATTCTCACCCCAACTTCCTGCTTTCAAAGGGTATTCTCTTCTTCCACTGTGGATTTTGCTAGAAGAAGTTAAACCTAAATAAAGATTTTTAAAAAGCTTTCTGTCTAGCAGCGCTTAGTTTATAACAGAACAGCATTAAGTGGAGATTTTCCTCCTCACCACTCCAGACACCCTGTCAGGGCCGCCCATGAAGGAAGTGCTGTCAGAAGATCCCAGAGCACTGCCATCGGTCATCTCCCTCTTACAGGGGAATATAATTCCCACTTGACCAGTGGCTCTGAAACCCCAGTGGGCATCAGAGCCACATGGGGCCTTGTCAAAACAGACTGCTGGGGCTTCCCTGGTGGCGCAGTGGTTAAGAATCTGCCTGCCAATGCAGGTGACACGGGTTCGAGCCCTGGCCCGGGGAGACCCCACATGGCGCGGAGCAACTAAGCCCGTGAGCCACAGCTACTGAGCCTGCGCTCTAGAGCCAGCAAGCCACAACTACTGAGCCCACGTGCCACAACTACTGAAGCCCACACGCCTAGAGCCTGTGCTCTGCAACAAGAGAAGCCACCGCAATGAGAAGCCCACGCACCACAACGAAGAGTAACAACTAGAGAAAGCCCGCGCGCAGCAACAAAGACCCAACGCAGCCAAAAATAAATAAATAAATTTATTTTTAAAAAACAGGGCTTCCCTGGTGGCGCAGTGGTTGAGAATCTGCCGCCAATGCAGGGGACACGGGTTCGAGCCTTGGTCTGGGAAGATCCCACATGCCGCGGAGCAAATAGGCCTGTGAGCCACAATTACTGAGCCTGCGCGTCTGGAGCCTGTGCTCCGCAACAAGAGAGGCCGCGATAGCGAGAGGCCCGCGCACCTCGATGAAGAGGGGCCCCCACTTGCCGCAATTAGAGAAAGCCCTCGCACAGAAACGAAGACCCAACACAGCCATAAATAAACAAATAAAAAAAAATAATATAAAAAACAAACAAACAAAAAACCCAGGCTGCTGGGCCCCACCCACAAGACACTGCACCTCCCGCTAGTTCCCAGGCGATGCCCACGCTGCTGGCCTGGGACCACCACTCCAGACGCATGGCCACGGGTTAGGTATAGCCTATTTTCTAAAGAATGACACCCTCACATCTGCACCATAACAGGATGGGGTGACAGTTTCACCTCATTTCCCCTTCAATCTGGATTTTCTCATCTCCTCCTGGGTAAAAGCTGCCGTCACAGGGCCCTGGGCAATCCTGAGGACACCTGCCTCCCCTGCAACCAGCTACAGGTGACTTGCACGCGTCCTCCCGTCCTTTCAAGGCAAATCGGAAACCACCACACAAGCCTTACCACAAAAGTCTTCCCGATGCCTGAGACCACATATCCTTGGGAACTGTTCAGTGGGTTCAGATCAAACACATACCCACTGTTGGGGTCCCTGATGGAGCAGGCCTGCAGGAACAAAAGAGGCAAAGAGGCACATTCGAAGCTAGTCCATGAGAACATGGCGAAGACAGAGCAGCTCCAAAGCCTGCCCGTGTGGACTGCACTGACGCTAAACCCCGTCCGAGAAGCAGCCCTGGGAGAGCTCACGGCCCCTTCCAATACCGCATCTGAAGCGCTCCAGGTGGGACACCAGCTGAGAGATGCTGACCTCATCTGAGCTCCTAAGGCTGCTTCATTTACCTGAACAAGACCACTGCTGACCCCCAAAGTGAGGAACCGTAAGAGACCCACAAACGATTACCTGTCTCTTCCCCTCTTCTAGGAGGGATAACGAGCCCCCCACTTCCCCCACCACCTCGTGTCTTTTTTCCACCCCACCCGCCACATGCAGAGAACGGAGCAGTGGCCACAGCCTCAGAAAGCCCTGCCGCTGGGCCAGGGCGGGATGCCCCGACTCCCACCCTCCCTGGGTCCCACAAGCCCGGGACCCTACGCCGGGAACATTCATCTGGGTGAGCCTGGGCTCTGCTGCCGGACGGAGCCCTGAAAAGGGGAGGGAGGGAGGGAGGGAGGGAAATCCATCCCATCATAAAGAAAAACACCCCGTGCTGTGAACACAAGGAGCACCCCTGGGAGGGCAGAGAACACATCTCAGGGCAGTCGGCTGCCACGTTCTGCAGGCAGGGGTTCACCCGAGGGCAGGAGCACGTGCCAAGGCCGAAGAGCGGCATAAGCCCAGCACTGCGGCAGGCACAGGGCTGTGGCAGGGATGCTGCTGGAAGCAGAGCAGTAAAACCTTAAACGTCACGTTAAACCACACGGGCTGTGCCCGATACACGATGGGGCACGTTTTAGGCATGGTCGTGCTATTTAAGCACCCATCTCTGCAGTGATGGAGAGCCCAGAGCCCCTGCCACGCTGAAGGGACAGTGACGGGGGGAAAAGGGAAGGAACCCAGAGGAAAACTGAAGGTCCTGGTTCTCATCCCAGCACTGGGAGCCGGGGCTGAGGGAGAGGAACGCGGGATGCCTTCCAGATGCGTGCTGTCGAGGCAGAGGAAATGCAGACGCCGTGAGGGATTAAGAAGCACAAGGGGAGGGGTGCAGAGCTGGGACACCCGGATGCGAATGGCCAGAGGCCCCGGACCGCACCCGTACCTGGTCTGTGTCTGTCGTTACTTGGACAGGACAGGCAGCCTCCGTGTTCCACAGGAAGCTGACCACACACTCCCAGCTGAGAGAAAATATGGGATGGGTGTTCTGAAAAGACAAATCAGGGATAAAAGTCAATATGAGAAAATGGAACTCGCTCTAACCAAAAGAATACTTGCCTGGTAAATAAAAAGAGCTAAAAACTATGGATTATCATGGGACAGTGCTAGGCTAGGTGCTTCGTGTGCCTTATCTAACTACAACTTAACGTCCTCAGCGTTCCTACTAAGGAGATGTTCTCTCTTACGCCCGGATGCTGGGAAATTCACCTGAGGTCACGCCAGGAGTCAGTGGTAGAACTGGGACCCAAACCGAGGTCTGAGTCCAGTCCACGCTGTTGAAAACCGTTCTACACCCAGGTGCAGAACAAGAGCCAGAGCCAAAGGTCCCGGTGCACATGATCACAGCCTCGCAAGCGCAGACACAGGCGAGACTGACCTATGGGGCGAGGGGTCGGGACGGGACGGGGCGGGGGAATGGACCGGGAAGGGGCACGAGGAGGCTCCCAGGCTCTACTTGCAGCTGTGGGTCTAGTTACACGGGAACGCTCTTCCCGCTGTGAGTCACTGACTATCCGGGCGCTCTCCTGGGTGTGTTTTCAATAACGAGTGTGATGAGCGTTCCTCAGCTGAGCCTCAGGACAACCTCTACCCGCCCTCTGTGTACAGATGAGCAAATGGAGGCACAGAGGAGGTGAGACGCCCGCCCAGACGCACAGGGGAAGGAGACGCTAGGCTGTCCCGCGCGCCTCACCCACCGAGCGCCCTCTGACCTGAAGTCCCCACCCTCTCAGCCGCAGCATTACCAACAGTAAACTAAACACACACCCCTCCCTCTGCCTCACCACGCGGCTGTGAGAAGTCCTGGGACTGCGGGACTCCCCGGGACATGACCCTCACTCAGTGTTTCCTGGGCCCGTGAGATGCGCCACCCCCTGCACCACTGCTGAGGGATACAGTAACAACGTGCAATCGCTCTGAAAACTGAAAAACACTGTCCAAATAGGATGTCACAGGAAAGCTGAAAAAATAAGGGTCCGAGAGAACTTCCTGGAACTGTCCAGTATCTCCGTGGCAACGAGACACCAGAGAGGGGAAGCGGAGCGGGATGAGGCCCAGGGAGGGGACGCCCAGACGTGCCCAGGAGGAGGCGAGGGCCGGGCTGGGCAGCCAGCATTCCTTCCTGGGACGGAGAGCAGAAATCGGGAAGCCGACTCCGGCTTATCAGAGTGTGTGTTTACAGCTCAGTTATGTGACACTTTCCTTGCACAACTCAGGCTGTGCTCAGCCAGCTAACATTTTCCTTCCCTTATCAGAGTGACCTTAAGCTCTAAAGACATTATCTCTTGGGAAAAACTCGTGTGCTGGCAAAGGACAGAGAAAACTTGGCGTCTGCAGGACGCCTAGTATGTAAGTGACCGAGGCCCCCTGCCTGCGGAGAGGAGTGGACACACCGGGCCGGGTTCTTGTCTACGAAGTGAGAGGACGCTGTAGCAGACCCTTAAAAAGTGTAACCAGCCCTTGGAAATAATCTGTTTGATAATAAACATGAGCTCTTTATTATTCCCACTCAGTGTTCATCTAAGAGTTTGGCAATTATTCAAAAAAACACGTGACCCAGGTATAAATGTAAGGCTCCAGGTTAAAAAAAAAAAAAAAAAAATTAAGTTTAGAATAAGAAAGTTCTGGAAATGGACACCAGTGATGCATGCCCAGCACTGTAAATGTACTTAATGCCACTGAACTGTACATCTAAAAATGGCTAAAATGGTAAATCTTATGTTGTACATCTTCCACCACACTGTTTTTTAAAATCCAATGGGAACTATCCCCAATGACCCCGGAGCATTTTTATTTGGAGTTTTCTCTTCTGTTCTGCCCTGGCCGAGGAACTCGGGCCCAAATGCAATCTCCAACACCTTCTCCATTTCCCAGCCTTGATTTTTCATCCCTGCTTTTCTGACATATTACACACACCTCCCTCCGTGTGTTCATCCATTGGCCTGAGCTGCACCCAGCCTCAGTCTCCTCATCTATGAAGTCTGCTGTTTGGACTGAACCGTCTCTAAGACCTATTCTGCAGCCATGATCCTCAGATCACCGACTCACAGGAACTAACAGGCAGGGCGGCATCTGCACCACTCAGAGAAAAAACTCAAGTCTACAGAAGACCATACAGTGTATGTCACAAACCAGCAGTAAGAGATCAGGCTTAACGTTGAGAAAGGACAGCCACGAAAGCACCATTACCGTGGCTCCTTGCCTCCCTGAGTTTGTATCACATGCTGACCTGAAGCAGAATTAAGATCAACCTTTGTCCCTGTGAAGAGACACAGAGGAACCCAAAGCAACCAAGGTCACAGGTGACAAGCAGCGCCTTCCTTACCAGGCTGCCCCTGGAACAGACGAGGTGGATCCTGGTGGTGTAGGTGGTCCGTCTCCCATCGCTGGTGTTACAGGCCGAGCCATTCACATACTCCAGAAGGAGGCTGCCGCTGTCCTCCACCATGGGGCCCGTCTTCGCCACCCCCAAGTTGCTGATGGAGACGGCTTCAGAAAATGAACCCTGCAAACACGCGCGTCCGTTATGTTTCCCTCTGAAGAGAAAACAACTGATTTCCTCATTACTAACACAGTGGATTCTCATTACTCACAGTAGCTGTGTTCTATAAACTCGCCACAAATGCTGAATTAGTGAATACAGAACCACTGTTCGGACACAGAGGGGAAACACAGTCAGCCCTCCATATCCACAGGTCCTACCTCTCTGCAGGTTCAACCAACTTCAGATCGAAAATATTCAGGGGAAAGAAATTCCAGAAAAAGCAAAACTTAAATTTGCCATCAGCATCTATTAACATAGCATTTACACTGTGTTAAGTATTATAAGTAACCTAGAGGGAACTTAAGAGTGAGGATGTGTGTAGGTGATGTGCAAATACTGCGACACCGTATATAAAGGTCTCGGGCAGCCTTAGATGTCGGTATCTGCCGAGATCCTGGAACCAATCCTCTCCCCACAAACCAAAAGGGACGACTGGAGGTACCTATATGTACGCTTATGTCACACAGACTGTGATCCTGAATCCTCAAGATCCTGGTAGATTCTATTTTCTTTATTTTACAAAAGAGAAAACGAGGTTCAGACATGCTAAGTGACTTATCCAAGGCCACCCCACTAACGGGCATCAGAGGAAGGACTCAAACCTCGCCCACCCGGCCAGGAGCCAGGAGCTTCTGGCACCGCACTGCCCGCCCCTCGGGTCTCCACCCTCTGGCCGTCTGGGTAGGAGAGGCGAGACGAGAACACAGAGCCACGTCAGGCCACTCTGCGCACGTCCACGGAAGACTGTGAAAGCGCCCGGTACTGATTTGGAGTTACAAATAAACGTGAGCAAGTAGACAACTTCGCAGATACAGAATCTGTGAATAACGAGGACTGACAGTCCTTTGAGGCCGTTGCTCCAACCAAGAGCACGCGCGCGTACCTACACGTGTACACACCACGGGGCGCTCACTCTGAACCACCAGAGAGCGCTCGCCGGCTTCCTTTAAAACATCTCCAAGCTGCCGCGTAACAGAAGCCAGGAAAGTACATTCCCGACATGCTATTTTTAAAGAAGCACACATACATCTTTATTTTAAGATGCACCGTGTACACGGAGCCCAGGGAAACATACCAAAGCTCCGGCAGTGACTGCATTCCATCGGATGACGAAGTGCAGCTTGCACCCTGGCGAGAGCTAACGCTTGGATCTAGTTCATCCACAGCAACTCTACCGAGCAGGTGGGCCCCTAGTTAGTCCAGAAGTAAGAGCCTCTGGAAGCAAAAACTATTCTTTTCAGATGTCTGCAGCTCACCCAGAGACACTTCCTCTGCCGAGTTCTGTGAGCAGAGGAGGTCCCCGACACCCAGGCTTTTTTAAATTTTAAATCTGAACAACGACTCGAATACGATCACATCTGTGGGGGGCAGGGGAATTCACCCCGAGGCCCCTCTCCCACTCAGAGGGCTTCTCGGCAGCAGCTAGGCCTGCTTAGACCTGAGAGTCCCCAGACAGCCCCCTCCACCACCAAGTCCTACCGAGTCCTGGGCTCAGGAGGGGACGGCAGACTCACTTGGTCGTTTTGGTACTTCATCTGGCAAGCGGACGCGTACCGATCGCAGCCCGGCACTGGGTTCAGAGGTCGACACACGTTTATGTAGTACTTCCTCCACGTGCTGCGTGCCCCGGCATTGTCCAGGGCGTACCAGTTTCCTCCATGACCGCCCTCGGATTTTGCTAGACTGAAATTTCAAAGGGAAATGCATGCTTTTCAAGCTGACAGATTTCGGCCCTACGATTCATT
This sequence comes from Balaenoptera musculus, assembly GCF_009873245.2. NCBI lineage: Eukaryota > Metazoa > Chordata > Mammalia > Artiodactyla > Balaenopteridae > Balaenoptera > Balaenoptera musculus. Next base: position 8,047,300 of record NC_045796.1, read on the forward strand.
TCTAAGCAGTTAGAGAAATACAGAAAGAAATGTGCCCCGCCCACCCAACTACCAGAGCGGGCACACCTGTGTTCTCGACCTCGCTAAATGCAGCCCCCGGCACAGCTGGAACCGGCCCCGCGCCTCTGCACCGACAGGCCTTGCTTTCAACGATGCAGCGAAGAAGACAGGCTTTGCTGGGCGATCTCACACAGGCTACAGGACCAGCAGCAGAATTCATTCTGCTTAAAGCCCCCCACCTCGGGCCTGCACCCAGAACTCACCTGATTCCCTATCGTCGGCTCAGTTACACGCTCACCGGCAGGGTCTGATCGACCTCAGTGACCCCACCTGGGCGGGGCCGGGCCAAGGGCAGGCAGACGCGCCTCACCTGGAGAGGTCGTACTGCTCCATGGTGGAGGGGTCGGTCACCACACACTCCAGGGGCTCCTCCGGGCAGGCGTAGCTGCTGTACCACCGGAAGTTGTAGGTAGAGTTATCTTCTTCCTGATCTCAGGACAAGGACAGGCATGGGAGGGGTGGCAGAAGAGAGTAATCATTACACAAAGCCAGCATTTCTAAAAAGACAAGGCATTTTTTTCTAAATAAAAACCACAGGAAAGTTAATTTACTTTGCCCATCCCCTCTCATTTTATTAAAAGGAAGATTGCCCAGCAATAAATTAAGATGGAAATCTATCCTCTGTTAAACGGGAATAAGGGATGGTTTTGATGCTTTTCTGTGTTTTGTACCCAAAACCAACAGTGTCATGGGCTGTGACTGAGGTGTACAGCCCACTGAAGCAACAGCTCAGAAAATGAGTACTGCCCGTGTCCTCTGGCAAATCTAAAAGGATTAAAATCATAGGAGATGATGATTTACCCAGGAAACCAGACTAATAATAGCTCTCCTTCTAAATAAAGGTCCCACGACAGGCTCCTGTATAAGTCCTGGGGAGCCAGACAACTTGATGGTTTATCCCCAGGGACCATCCCAGCTCCTACGTCACCTACGACAGAATCTTGTCTCGCTCCAGAAAAGTCACAAGCCCTGTCTTGACCACATTTTTCCTCTTCCCCTGCCGTTACAAGACTGACGTTCTCTCCCTCCTTGCCCCCCGTCGCTCTGCAGACACACACACGGACACACACATGTGCACACACGGGCACACACACAGCACAATTCCTACCTGATATTCAGGGAGACCCACTCCAGCGTCTCGATCACAGAGAAAGGTGAGCAGCGTGGCCCTTGGCGTGTGCTTTTCATTATTATAGGGCGTGCCATCTTTGTAGTTCAGCTGGATCATTCCGTCATAATATGAAAGCTTAGCATTACTGCGTCCCAAGTTCCAAGACGTCCCACCACTGAAACAAATAAAGAAATGTCTCTCAGAAAAGATCCCAAGACCAGAAGCTCCGTGACGCTGCGACGCTGAAGGAAGCGCTGGGGACGGCGTAGGGGGCGGCGGTGCCGGGGACGGCGCAGGGGGCGGCAGTGCCGCGACCGCGGTTAGGATCTCAGCGCGGCAGCGGCGCGAGGGCGATCCCACCCCACACCAGACCCACATCCACGCTCAGCACGGCCGGTTTAAGGCACAAGTCCCTGGACTGACACAATACTGAAAGGAGAAGCATGTACATAAATGCATCTAACAGCTGAGAAGTGCCGACTACACAGAAGTGAGGCGCTGCACGAACCCACTTCCGGTCCCGCTCCTTCTCTGGGAAATGAAAACTCCCAGCAGCAGCATCTGGCTTTCAGTCCAGGTCTTCCCAGAGTTTACACACTCGTCACAAAGCAAAGATGTCAGCAGACAACACAGCTACTCCAGAATAAAATACCTGAGAGCACAAGACACCTAACAGAAGACCGGGAACTGGAAACCGTCACTTGCCTTTTTGACACCTGACAGGCTCCCGAGCCCAGCTGGCAGGAGTCCACGGACACCGCACCACACACGTTGATGTAAAACTTGTACTTCTCCGTCTCAACCTTGTAGGCACCATGCTTCTTTGTGAGAGGCGACAAGTCAAAAGAAAACCCTAAGAAAGAATCAAGACCATCCCGGGTCAGTGAGACCACAGTGAAGAAGAGCCCCCTGAGCTCCAGGCCTCCAGGAGAAGCTCGTGGCCAGGCCTGCCCCACGGCTAGGACAGGAGCTACCACGACCGCCATCACCAACACTTTCCCCTTGGAGACGGGTCCCCCATCACCACGCCCCTTCTGCTGCACCCACCGAAGACCCGAGTCAGAGCCCGGAATTCCCGGGTGAATAAACAACCAGTGTGTTCAAAGCGGGATGACCACGATACAATGGCCGTGAAAAGTCAACGGTGGTGGGTTTCTTGGGCAGAAATTCATGCGAAAAGCCTTTTCAAACATGATTTATTTCCTGTGCTCCTCAGGTTTTGCGATCAGCAAACCTACCTCGACTTTGAATGTGACAGGTTTTTCATTATCTCAGATAAGCCTCAAACACCAGATTTTCAGAGTTCTGGTCAAACAGTATTAATATAATTCTAACACAGATTATCTCTGAAACAGTCATAGAAAATATTAAGAACAACACAAAAACAAGCTAAGCAGGTGCAGGTGAGCCTGCCCCACAAGGCGCTCGGACACACACCTGCCTGGGAGTCGAAGACGGTGCAGTTGTCCCCCTCGGTCCTGGACAGCACACAGGCCGCTGCCGTGTACCACTCAAACTCGTAGAAGCAACCATCCGCCCCAGAAGTTCTCAGCACTGGGGCACTTTCTAAATCACCTGCCAATGGGGAAGAAAGACCCATCACTGATCCGGTCTCAAAAAGCTTCCCTTGTTCTAAATACACGCCTACAAATGCCGATCTGACACCCCTAGAATGGTCAAACCTGCGGAGACAGAAAGGACAAGGCTGGGGACCAGGGCTGGGGGGGAGTCCGTGTTTAATGGGGACAGAGCATCAGTTTGGGAGGACGAGAAAGTTCTGGAGATGGATGGCGGTGTAAACGTACTTAAGGTACAATGTAAATGTAAGGTGCTTAATGCCACTGAACTGTGCACTCAAAAATGATTAAAATGGTGAATTGCATGTTACCTGTATTTTATCACAATTCCTTTAAAATGATAAATCTTATATTATGTATATTTTACAATTTTAAAAAATTAAAAAAACAAAACAAAAAACTGTCCTGGTCCTTGAACTTATCCCACAGCTGGGAATTTATCCAAAGGAAATTTTCCAACAAGAGGTAGAGAGGATATGTCACAGCACAATCACCAACACTGGAAACATGCTATTAGCCCAACAATAGGGAAAATGCTTAAAAATAGTAAAGCCAAGCCATTAGCAACAAGGAAGCCCCTAAAAATTATAAACACAACAGTGAAACATAAAAGAGTCTTCACAAAATACTATGTTTTGAGAAACATAAAAGTGTGTGCATCTATATAGACCGTGACCCTGAAAAACAAGGTGCATTGTGTGTATCGACGCTGAGATCACAGCCAGCGTTTTCGAGCACGTGTGGCGCTCCCCCTTTGGAGGAAGCGGAGCGGCCTCAGGAAGAGGAAGCCGTGCCAGGAGCGGAGCTCATCTGGAAAACTGCAGCACGACCCCCCTGGGCACCATGTGGTTTCTCCATCGCTGCGCCGGGCTGGGGCTGGGGCTGGGGATCAAGTCCAGTGGACCAACGCTAACGCTTCTGGAGCCTCGGTGCTCGGCCCTAGCCCGCTCTGCCTCGTCACCCAGGCAGGGGCCGGCGGCAAACCGAAAACTAAAGGATGCGGCTGCCGCTGGGGAAGCCCACGAAGGCACCGCCCGTTTGTAACGTGTACCTGGCTTGCACACGAGTGTTATATTTGTGTTTATTTTCGTGCCGCCACACTCATCACCATCTGAGTAAGAGAGCTGAATGTGTCCTTTCTCTCTTGTGGGAGAAGAAAGAAATTTGCCCAGATTTTTACTTCCGTTCTTATCTGGAAAAGAGAGAGAAAAGGGAAAAAAACAGAAGACGTGATTAAAAATGATAATGACACACACGAAGAGGTACCAAAACTGAGCCGAGACCCTGCAGGTGTTCGGAGGGTCAGTGGGTTTCTCTTGAGTGACGAGTTTGACAGGGCAGTGGCAGGCACACTGAGGACCCCGAGGGCACCTTCAGGCTTCGGAGGAAAGTACGAGAGTGAGTAAACAACGTCCTCTGAGGGCACCAGAGGCAGAAAGGCAAGAACGCACGTTACACCACCCCGGAAAATGACACTGTTCCCCCATCTGCGGGGCCCTCAGCTCTCCTGAGACACACGGCCCGTCGAAACCGAGGGGGCAGCATCTGTCCCATGACCAAAGCAGAAACTAATTAAACCTGTTCAGCCAGCCAAGCACGTGACCACTTAATTCTTGGTTCAGCTGACTTTTACTGAAGGTCTGTCTCAAGTCCTTCTTAAATAAAGGCAGGGACATGGCTGGACCTGCTTTTAAAAGACACACCACCAATTCTGAATCCTGGGATAATTCCTAAAATCCAACCTAGGTTCACAATCCCTTATCTAATGCTTGTAACAGATTCCAATTACTCTCACTGCCTGTCGTTTTCCAGGTGAGTCTTAAGTGACAAACAACTAATATGCTACAAACACTTACATCCAATTGAGAAGTCGCAACCAACGCAGTTACAGCAAAAGGAACCCAAGGGGTCCAGTGCTCTCACACGAGGCTACGAGAGTCCACTGGCCTGGAGCCGTAAGGCCTGAACAATTCCAGGCAGTAAGGTTGTTCCAAAATCAAAATCAGTTTTACACGAGCACTGGCAATGCTCCTGCACAGGTGATGGAGCGAAAGGATAACCAAGTTCCCCGCACCCGCTTCTTCCTGTCTCCAGTGAGCCCACATCAGAAGGCTGCGGCCAACTTCGCGACACCCGAATGCACCAGTTCCCTACGTTTGCGTCATTAAACTCTCTTCTTCACCATCCTTTATTATACGCTGAACCCAGAGAAAGGAGGCTGAGGTAAACCACAGGAAGAACTTCTGATTCACTCCAACCTGGACGCAGCCGGGCTCCCATTACCTACAGGCACAGGGCACCACTCACCCACAGCGCACGCGGCCGCGTCCTCAGGGCAGCCCCTCGCCTGGCCCTTCTGCAGGACCCTGTGGCAGACGTTAATGAAGAAATGCTTCTTTTCTGGTTCCCTCTGGCTGCCATCCACGGCTTCCCAATTCTGTTCCAGTTCTGTAACCAAAACAAAAAAAAAGAGTCTTCCAGCCAAAGGCAGTGATTATTTCTCTGTGAGTCACACCATAAATGGTGCTTAAGCGGAAGGTAAAGGCCTGCGGCTGCTAGACGTCAGGCACTCACGTTTCTGGACCCAGCAGGCTGAGGGCACACTAACTCAGCGAGAATCTCAAGCCTGTCTTGAATGTGACGGAAACGAGCCAGCCCTGAACAACTCCTCAGAAGAGGAGGCTTAACGGGGTGGGGCAGAGGATCAAAGAGCAAAATTCCCCCAAGCCCCAAAGTCTGAAATCAGAAACTGAAAAGCAAAGCCAGACGCCAGCCCGGACTGGAGATGCCACTGGTGACGCATCTGCCTCCAGACCACAGATGAGGCAGACCTGGCCCAGGGCTTAGTGCTCAGTGCCCCTGGAAGACAGACAAGATGCGTGTGGTCCCTTAACTCAAAGTGTTCATGACTCAGTCGTGCAGGAACAGAAGAAAATCCGTGGAAGGTAGAAGGAGCACAGGCTGAGAGCAGACAGCAAGTCAAAGGCGGACCATCCCCCAAACAGCCCCCAAAGGCATCACTGAGAACCGTGTGGGAAGGAGGACACACAGGCAGTGAGGATGTTCCCTGTGCGGACTGGAGACTGGGGTTTAAAGGGAAAATCCCACATCAGTGGTAACACAGTCACCACACACGGGTGTCAATAACCGGGAAGGACTCACGGCCGACCACGTGCTGAACAAGGACGAACGCTGTTCTCAAAGCTTCGGCTGGGCTGCGGAGGACTGAAGAGCGTCAGGCAGGGGGACTTTTTTAAACTGTCAGGGAAGGATGTGAGCTCTCACCTCACAGCTTCCTTAGACACGTGGGTGCAAACGCTACACAAGTAACCTGGGTCCCAGAGAACCAGAGAGGTGGCCGAAGTCAGCTGAGTACGAATGCATCTCTGCATCCTCGCAGATCCTAGGATCTGAAACCACCACTCAGTTTACTGTAAGAAAATTGGGGGGCGGGGGTGTAACTTGCTCAAGTAAACACAGCTGGATGCGGCGGAATGGGCCTCAAACCTGGGTCTGAGCGGAGGTGAGAGCTCTTCCCGCTCGGCAGACAGAAAACCAGCCTCTTGACCAGCACACGGACTGTAACCACGGCACCAGCCCCATGGCTCAAAGGTGCTGAACCAGGAAAGCACCGAGACGGTTATTCCCCGGGCAATTCGCTGCCCGAGAGCATCTATAGTGGGGCTCGTGTTCAAAGGAGAGCGTTCCAGCACCCCCACGAAGGAGGAATTCTCCTTTTAATATGATACTTTCCCAAGCAGCTGGGACTCTGAACACGTGAGTAATCGTTCCAATACTAGCTGGTGACTATGTGACTTCAGGCCATTCTCCCTGTCTCGTGTATTACTCCACTTTACAGAGGCAACTTGCTTCTATCTATGCCCAACTCCAGGGCTGCTAAAAGGGTGAAACCAGAAGTCCCCACCTAGATCTGGTTATCCCTGTTGGGTGACCCCATGCTTATGGTGCAGGCTTCTGTGCCCCCTCCTAAACTCCAAGGCCCGGGGGGCAGGGGTCGTGCTCGCCAGGTTTGCTGCCGTATCCCCGGCACCTCGTCCAGTCCCCGCCAGTAACAAACGCTCCGCAAGCCTCGGTTCACAGGACAAATAAATTAACCTCGACGAGTCTTCACCATGAGCCAGGCCCCTGTGACAGGTCCCACATCCCTCCTCCTTTCAGCCTCACAAAAGAATCTGAGGTTGGTCAGGGAATGCAAATCCTGATTTCGATGGGAAAGAGGCAGTGAGACGGGGCGGGGGGGGACGACACACACCTGTCACCCCAGGTGTGCAACCCTCTGGGCCTCACAGTCTCTGTGTTAAGTGGGAACACTGCCTGCTTGAAGGCTGTTGTAAAAGCTTAAACTCTTTTTAATTGAGCTATGACTGACACATGACACTGCATCGGTTTTAGGTGTACAATACGATTTGATGTATGTATATACTGCACCACGACTGCCTCAGTAAGTGCAGTTAACGACCATTATTACCACACAGAGGTACCAATTTTCGCGGGGATGATGTGACAGCTTTTAAGATCTACCCTCTTAGCAACAAAAGTTTAAAAAAAATTTTTTTTTTCCTAATCACAAAGCACAGGGCCTGGCACACAGAAGGCACTTGGCCGTTTTTACTGAACTACGATAAGATGAGCCCAAGATATTCCAAGTAGAAACCAGTAACACCGACCTCAAATTCAGATATCTCGCCTCCTGATTCAGTGTCATTTCTGATAATTCATACTGCTCCGTGAGAAGCGGGGAAAGGCCACGATACAGTTAGTTGACAAGGAAAACAGTAACAGCATTTCCAAACGTGCTCGTGGGGAAAGAGGCGAGAGAACGTTCTCGAGCACACACGGAGTGGGCGGTGGGCCTACCTGAGTGCCGGGCCAGGGCCGACAGGTCGAAGCGCTGCTTCCCGTCGGAGACGCCGCAGAGCAGAGCCTCCTTCTCGTCCACGCAGGCGTACTTTGTGTCCCACGTGAAGAAGTAGGAGCAGTCCACCTCCCCGGTGAACACAGGAGCCCCTCTGCCGTTGTTACCTGTGCCGCATCAAAAGGAAGAAAGCACCCACGATGTGACCAAAACCCAGGAACGTCCCAGGAGCAGGGGCAGAGACGGCAAACAGGACACCCGTAGCAGCTGTGCAGGCAAACAAGTTCAGGGCTCAAACCCCAGAGATCAGAGTGGCTTTACTGCGTTTCAGACAACCTAAACCCTGCAGGGCAGGCCTGTGTTCCTTTCATCTTGGTGGGATGGTCTCGAGAGGACAGAAGACTCTTTTCAGCGGGGTGTGAGCCCCAGGCAGCGCTTGTCTCCGAGAGGCTCATAAACACCAAGTCAGAACAGGGAGTCACCGAAAGGGGGGCAGAGATCAGGGCTCCAGTTCCAGGAGTGCCACTGGCTAAATGATGTGCATGTGAGCAGGACAAGTTCCCCAGGACTCGCCCCTAAAATGAGCATGGAAGAGGGATACGGTCTGCAGCCGCTCCCAGCTGAGGGTGCTGAGGTCTAGTAACCTCGCCCGGAGAGGGGCCAGCATCCTGGATCCTGGGGACTGACTCCGGCACGTGCGGGTCTCTCACACCCCACTCCAATCAGCCGTCTCCTCGCCCACCACCTCGAGGGAGCCCCACGCGGTTCTCAACCGTGAGCCCTCCCGGCTCAGCTCCGCCCTGCAAGCCAGCCCTTCATGTGCCGCTTCCCTGCCCACGTAGCCTGGGATTCAGCAAACTCTGTTGACTTTTCCCGTACCAGAAATTCTATCCCCTCGCCTTTCCGAGCTACCGCACTGCTGGCACGAAGGTCCGTTTTCCACCCCTTGATGGTTTAATAATCCTCCTCTGGACCTCCTACATGATTTACCTTTCTTGAGGTTTAGGGCCCTGAAGTGCACAATGTTCTAACGGAACGGGAAATAATATTCTGTACCAAGGGCTAATGCTGTTTCAATTGCAACTTCTATTGAATCTTTAATATTACAAACATCATAATTATAACACCAGCGACAGCGGCTAAGGCACATGGAGCACAAGTTGAGGCAGGCGCCGTGCTAAGCACTGAGCCCTCCGCAGGGGCTGGATGCAGAGAACAGGCTCTGTGTTAGGTACTTCACATACATTCACGCATTTCAACCGTGAAATCGTACGACACAGGGACAATCTTAGTCCCATTTTGCAGATTTAGGGGGGCTAAATAATTTGCCTATGGTTTCATAGCTAGAGAGTAAAGGAGCCAGAAATCAAACCCAGACGGTCTGGCCCTGGAGCCAGACTCATAACCACAAGGCAAGACTTCCCTGCGCTACTGTGTGTTTTTGGTTTTTTTTTTTTTTTTTTTTTTTTTTAGTAAGTCCTCTAAGCCGTTCTCTTTTAAGAACCAGTGCTCCCAACTTCCCTTCCGACAGCACCCGCTCTGGCTGGGGGTCCGCCGTGCCCTCCACCGAGGGAGCAGTGAAGCTGCTTCGCCTCTTTTCAACATGCTCCCCACCCCTGCCCCTTCAAGGTTTACATACAGTTTAGTCCCATTGGATTGGTATTTCACCGTTCAGAAAAGATCTGTGTCTCCTGAAAACTTGATGCATTCACAGTGTTTTTCTTTTACCAGATGAGTTTACAGACGATTAAATGATACTATGAATGGTTCCAGGGTCCATTCCTACTCAGGAGCTAGATTTGCATCTGAAACTTACTAAGGATCTGCTGGGAGAGCCCATTTTAAATAAAATTTAAATAACCACTGGCATGCACCCTACCTGCATTCTTATTTAATTCCTCGAAGAATTTTAGGAGAATAGTAAAGGAAGACTCCTCCCTACCAAACCACGTTGTTTATTTAAACACAATGGCCTTGCCTTCAGGACCGCTATGCCCTACGGTTTCCACCCACCAGGAGGACAAGGATGACTTTCGGTAATCTCTCCATCAATCTCAATCCTGAAAGCTTCCTGGGTCTCCAGGCTCCAGCACATTCCCCAGCACACCCTTTACATGGCCTGGGGGTACATGGATTCCACGACCAGCTGCAGGCGAAAAGCGGACCCTCCCAGGGAAACCAAGCTGACCAGCAGGCGGCCGCCCCACCCCCCCGCCGCTCTGGGACAGAAACCCGCGCTGCCCGCTCACCAAACCGGTTTATCTTTCCCTCTAGGCCCACGGCTAAACTGCACTTCCCGCCTCACTGCCTTTGAGGTCAGGCCATGCCTCTTAGTTCTGGTCCATTAAAAAAACTGCTGTTCCCATTCTGCAGAGTCCTTGGAAGCCACGTCCACAGACAGCAGCAACACGAGGTGGAAAATGCAAAGGTCCCCAGGTGACCACATGGAGCAGAGCCCCCCAACGCCTGCACGGAATTAAAGAAAATAAGTCTTCAGTGTGATCGTGAGTCACCTGAATTCATGGACAGTTTTTTACTGGTCTATGCTAACACACCACTCCTCCCCCAGAAAACGCTCTAATGTCCTTATGTGACAGGATCACCAATAATCAGGTATCACATTACATCAAACTAGATATAAGTTATTGAGACAAATGGTAAAAATATATATATATTATGGACAAAAAAATACACTTATGCACCTTTGTGTCTTGAAATGCATGAAACCCTGGATTTAGAAGCATAAATAATTCCTGGAGAGCCAAGTTGAACTATAAACCACATTTCATAATATTCCATAGCCAATCAACACCCAATTCAACATGCAAAAATACATCATTACATTTAACCAATACACACAGAATCCACCAAGGGGTTTTCTCTAAAAACTCTAAATTCAAACAAGGTAATAATGAAATAATTTTAGAGTACACAGAGTATAGTACATACAGTTGGCTCCAAATCACAGAGCTAGAAAGAGTCTTAAAGATTTCATAATCCAGCTCCAGCCTGAGAGTAGGCTCAAAAACATCTAAAGTCTCTGGATCTGGTCTCCGTGTCACAATCACAATGACATGAGTCTTCAGCATTAAGGCACTGCTATTAGTTTTGTCAGGTCTGATAATGGCACTGAGGTTACGTGAAGGAATGTCCTTTCCTGCAGTTTGGGGGCAGTGTTACGATCCACTGGTAACATGTGACACAGCATATAAATATGAGGCAAGTTTGGTGAAACATTAACGGCTGTTAAGCCTGAGTGGTGGGGTGTGTAGGTTTTCACTGTAATGCTCTCTATACTTACATATTTGAAAACTTGTATGACAAAAAGGAATAAAGGAAAAACAAATGGCCTCTCCTATTTTTTCCCGCCTCAGCCCCCTTGGGCTCTAGCTTCCTGGCACCACTCCTGGATGTCCATCCCTCTTCCCTGGGAGCCCCTGACCAGGGGCCCTTCTCAACATCCTCCTCGTCTGCTGGGATCTTTCTGGATCATTATTCCATCCTCCCAACATGCCCAAATGAGATCAGCGCATTCCCAAAGATCGCGGCCAAGTCACTTATAAAACGTGCGGACAGAACAGGGCCAAAGGAGGTAGCGACAGGACAGAGGGAGCCTTGGCCCACACAAGTCGCCCACCGCAGAGCAGCCCAGGAGCAGGGGAGCCGGGAGACCCGGGCAGCCCGAGTGCCTGAGGGTCTGGGGACTTGGGATAAGAAGGAGGCTGCATTTCCCAGGGGCCCGGACACAGAGCAGAAGGGGTGGACTTTGGAGAGGGTCTCCTACGAGCCTGGAAGAGGTGAGGATGACGGAAGAAAGATGCAGAATCGGGGAAGGCAGGGCGGGCATTCAAACCGAAGGGAGATGGATCCAAAGGCCACGCCCAAGCCAGATGCATGGCCACCCCTGCTTAGTCCCTTCACGCTGATTTCTAGATAAGGTCCAACTCCTCTGCAGGACACACAAGCTTTTCACAACGTTGCTCCACCCCCTTCTTTAGCCATGGGTTGGACACCCAGCTCTGAGCTGCTCACGGCTACCCAAATTCCCGCCTGTGCACGAGCTGTTTGTTCCTCCTGCCACAAAGAGCAGCCCCCATGGCCGCCCGGCTTGCCCCTACTGTCCTGCAGGGCTCCCTCAGCCAGCACCTCCTCTTAACTGCCTCGGTCCTCGGGGGTACCCAGGCCCCTGACCTCAGCGCCTCCCTCCTGATAAAGGCCCAGGTGACAGACGTTGCCAGGCACCCGCAACCTGCCCGCGTCCCCCTGCACTACGGCCATCACCGTCCTCATCTCTCTCTCTGCTTCTGCTGTGTAAACGCCCGGGGAGCTCTCAGCCATCACGGCGGCATCCCTAGGCTTCGCAGGGTCTGAGCAAACAGGCACTAATAAAATGTGTTCAACGCGTCAACTGAGAACATGCCTCCAATGTAAGCTCGGAGTGCACGTGGCAGGAACAGGGGCTGACGGGCAACCGTGGGCTGAGAACAACGGTGACGATGGGCAGCGGCTCCAGGAGTCAAGGGGCGTCCCGCTGTGAGGTCTCCCTCCTGCTTCAGCCCAGGTGGTTCTCTGCCGGCTCTCCGGGCAGGTTACCAGCGCTCGGCGGTGGTCGCCAGCCCTCCCGCCTGCCTCCACCACCAGACCCGCTTCTGGAGCACAGCTCCCATCACGCACAGCTGCCTCCCCCAGGCCCCGCAGTGAGTCACGCAGGAACCTGCCCCGTGACCAGATGGTTAAGAGCTCTACCATAGAAACACACAAAACAAACAGTGAGGGGCCAGGAGACCCTCAGGGGTGGGGCGGCCGTGCGAGACTGTGCTGGCTGTGTGGACGGGGCCAGACCCAGGCGGCTCCCAGACCAGAGCTCTGTGCAGAGGCTCGGCCGGCTTGCGGGGCACCTGGGGTCATGGCTTGGAGGTCCACTGATGAGACGGCTCTCTCACGATGGTGGGATCCCATCACCTCTCAAGAGACGCAAACCGTGTTCAGAATCTCTGAGATACGAACGGCAGCGCGGCTCTGTGAAATGCCAGTGCCACTGTGGCTTCAAGGGAGCTTCTCCGAGTCGCTCAGAAAAACCAAACATTCCACTTAAAGCTGCCCTGGGGTCCCTCGAGATCCCCAACCCCCACCTCTACAGCAGGGCCACCATTTGCAAAAGGGGTCACCTAGAAACTCATTTCCTAAAAGAAGAGTTGTTTAGTGACAACCCATCAGAAGGCGGTGAGTAAACCCAGCCTGCCGGCTTTGAATGCACTCCGTGAGAGCCAGAATTCAGGACACAGAGGCTTTCCCAGAGAGCCTGATGCTGGGCCCAGTCTCCAAACAAACAGAAAACGGAAACAAGACGTGTGTGTCAGGCGTTGGCAGGGCGGGGTGGGGTACTCCTACCCGCTACGACGGAGGGGGCGTCAAAGGGGCCACATCTGCAGGAGGACGTCTGACCACCCCACTCAGCACTCCACGTTTCCATGGACCCCGCCCACCCATGCAGATACGCGGCTGACCCAGGGCGCACTCACCCGCAGTCTGATTGCACTCGAAGTTGATGATGCTCATCCGCTGGAAGCCGGAGCTGCACGCATCGCCCCCGAAATACACCAAGGTGAGGTCTCCGTCTGAGTACCTAGGTTTTTGTAATACACACACGCACACGTTTGGTAGAACCAAGAAAGAAACTCGAATCTTTAAACATTTCTACAGTACGCCTTTCGCATACCATCCACAGATCAGCACCGACACAAAACAGCGAGCCCTCTCGTTGGCTGGGGAAGAACCGTCTACAGGAAATGAGTTCCAAATGGACGGGCTTCTCGTCCTCTTACTTCAAAGTAATAACTGGCTGGAAAAGGGCACTGAAGATTTTGCTAGGACCATGAGGACCCTTCTGCTCTCATTTTTGGATTTTGTACAAAATAAGTAATGCCCAAGAAGACACAGCTTTTCCAGCAACTGCCATAAAAAGTCTGACCTGAGGAATCCTGGTCCCTCAGGTCAGAGAAACTACATTTTGATAAAGCTCTTGTGAAGGTAACTACCGAGGTAAGGGTCACGAGAATTGTGATAAATGCGTTTTCCTAGTTGTTCAACACTTGTGTGTGATGCCAATGGTGTTTCAGATTCTCAAACCGCCAGAGAAAAATCAAAACTCCTCGGAAACGTAGATTGTAAGATACAAAAGCATACCAACTAATGAAATAGCTTTCCTACAGTACGGTTCCCTACAAACAATAGATTATAAAGCGAACCATATTAACAGAAGCATTCTTACTGTAAAGCCAGGAAAAACATCCACCTGGTCAGGGACAAATGGCACTTGCCCAACTCATGCAGGAAAATAATGCCAGCTTAAGTGATTTCCCTGTGCTTTGCGGAAAATGGAAGGAGGAGGACGGCAGGGGAGTATGTTATGTCTCACAGGGACACGCATGATGCACTTAGAGTTACGTGAAGGCCGTACGCACCGAAGGGTTTGATTCTGGAGCTTCCCCGCCACTTTGACTTGAGTGGAATCTGACTTCTTCACTTGGCAAACTGCAGCATCTTCCGTATTACAGATGTGTGCTTCAGTTCCTCCACAGACGTTCAAATAGAAAACATGTTCCCCTCCCTCTGCAGTATAGTACGAGGAGTTTGAAGCTAAGGAAAGGGGAAAAAACAAGAAGAGGCTCTGTTAACGCACATAGGTGTGGGAAAGTGACAGCATCAAACTTGAAACGCCCACCCCAGGGCAGGGGGAGCTCGGCCCCTGGGCTCTCATTCCCTCTCCCACTTCCCGGCCCCCAGGCACCCACTCACCTCCGAGCTGGCTGAGCGGCTGGAGGTTGATGGCGATGTCGTGCTGCTCGCTGCTCAGAGAGCAGTTCCGACTTTCCAGGTAACCCCTGTGGCAGGCGTACTCAGTGATCCACTCGATTTCAAAGCGGCAGTTGGATTTCGCCGTGAGCTTGGGAAGGGTGCCCTATCATGAACGGGGTGAAAGGAATAAAATTAATTTTTTTCATGGAGCTTAAATGCAGATGTGTCTATGCTTCTGAAAAGCCAAAGGTATGTTATTGGGTTCTGACATTTTTCTGTTCTTTTGTCTGCCTTCCAACAACTGCATTTCCTTGGAACCCTTCCAGTCCCTTCCAGAGTCACACGCAAGCGTCAGCCTGAGAGCCCGCCCTGAAGGCGCTATCACCCGCCCACCACGCCTCTGGCAAGCAGTCATGATGTGTGAAGGGCCTGTGGTCCATGCACTCCTTTCAATCACAGGTGCCGCTGAGCCTGTGCCAGATGGACACCCCCCCCCACCGCCCCTGCCCGCTGGGTGGACATCACAGAGGCTGCACGCATCTGGGGAGATGGTCCCCAACCCCTTTCCACGGGAATGTCCATGGCTCTTGGGCACACTTCACCTGTATTCCAATCTGCTCCTGCCCCTGGGTGAAGCCAGGGTATCACCCACCACAAACCCGGATTCTGGGAAGGATGCCATGAAGTCACTGTTCACTGGGGTGCAGTGTCATCTTTCTAACCTTCCCTGGGAGAAATGTCTCACTGGCCTCAGCATCAGGTGTAGCTGTGCTGATTCCAGGCCCCTCACTCTGCAAACGTCTACTAAGCACCTGCTACATGCCAGGCACGGGACTAAGTGCCGGGTTTACCGGCACATGATTAGTAAGGTGCAGAGATGCAGTCTAGCCCCGACTGTTGACTCAAAATCGATGCTTTAACCCCTTGGCTCAGAGCAGTCAGACATACATACAGCGATGTGGACCAAGTGCTGAGTGAGAGAAGCTGGACGCCCCATGCTGTATGACTCCACTTGTGTGGGATGTCAGGAAAGGCGAGACAGAAAGGTGGTCCACAGCTGCCAGGGCCGGGGGAGCAACGGAGTGATGTGATGGCAACTGGGCACCAGGCTTCTCTGGGGTGATGGAAAAGTTCTAACACAGACCGTGGCGATGACTGTGCAATTCTGTTAGTACACTAATAACTGTTAAATTGTACTTAAAACAGGTGTATTTTTATAATACGTAAATTCAATAAAACTCTTTTAAAAAGATCTGTGTGGCAAGGTGAATGTTTACTCAAGTTCCAGCTCCTAAAAGCATTCAATGAGCCAGTGGAAATTCTTCAGTAAACCTTCAAGTATTAAGGGGTCCCAGCCCACGTCACCCAAGTTCTGCCCAGGGAACAGTCAGGCTGGAAACAGAACCCCTAGGTCCACTGATAGCCCACCAGCCCAGCGGCCTCACATCCCATGGAGAACAGAGGGGAACTCTCCATTCTCTCTCCCTCATGATAGTGTGAAATGATTTCTCACTGAACGCAGCACAAGTAAGAAAGGGAAACGCTAAAACCACTGCCGGCTTAGAACATCTCCTCAGGCTCAGAAGATTTTGATTCACATCTGTAGGATGGATAGTATAAATAAACAGTCCTCAATATCAGGTTCAGGACTAACGTTGATTACTGGTCAGTCGGGTCTCTGCTGAGCTGACATCACACGACCCTAGAAGTCTGGGGACAACAAATGGAAAGCTGGCTGGACTGCACTTCTGTCTCCACACACCACCCCCTACACACACACACACACACACACACACACACACACAACAGGCCAGTTGCCAGCCAGAAACCAGAGCAAATTCCACGTTTGTTTGGGGGGAGGGGAGGACATTCTTTGGCAAAAGAATTCAGCTCCTCCTACTTCATTCTACAAGAAGGCAGAAATAAATTGGAGGAAAGCCCTACCCTTCCTCCCTGGGGATGTCTCCCCTCATCAGCACGGCCATCTGCAAAGACACTTAAGCAGCAATGGACCGGTGAGACACCACTGGGCACGGGGCCCAAGGACACCCCAGACGCAGGCCCTACCCTCAAGGAGTTTACAACCGCACTAGAATTGAGTAAACAGCCAGAGGACAGGGTAGTCAATCTGCCTGCGAGTGTGGGGGGAGGGGGGAGGCAGGCAGGCGACGGGGTGACGCGCTCCACTCCGAGTTGGCAGGAACCTCCCTTCTGGCCCTAATTCTCCTACACTGGTACCCACCCCCGGAACCTCAGCCGCTGGCCCGAGCCATTTCTGCCAGGTCTACATACCATCCGTACTACTCCTTTCTTACTATGTTTCTATAAACCAATTAGCTATTTTTACCTTGCCTCATCTGAAGCAATAACAGACGTGAAATCACAGGTTTAGGATGATATGTACGGTCTTTTCAAATATTCATTCCAACCAGCATCGCCCTACAATTTTTTAAAATCTGTCTATGAACCACTTAACATCTCACTCGACCCTTGAACAAAACACCATTCTCTTAGCATAGACAGCCCTCCGAGTCGTTGAGAAACCGCCAACAGCAAGCCAAGCACGTGCGCCCGAGTCCGTCCCGGGAAGCATGGTTGCCACCTGCACGGAGGCGTGTGTCCTGCACCAGCCCCGCCCCGACTCGTGCTCACGCCACTGGGGCGTCCGCTCAGACAAGCCACTCACCTCTCTGCGCTCCGACGGGCAGACAAACGTGATAGTCACTGCCGGGCTGTGACCCTCACAGAAGTCTGGATGAACCGCCCCTTCTTTCACGTAACTCAGGACAAGCCTGGAGGACACACGTCGAGAAAAGAGGGTTAGGGTTACAAAAGTACAAATTACATTCCAATTAGTCGGCTGCCCTGAGCCTTCAGCTCAAGCTTCTGTTCTCCCTTTCCCCACGTGTGCGGAAAGGGAGAACAGAAGCTTACAATATGAAAGAAGTCATAGTACGAAGTAACTTAAATTTATTTCCATTTGGGGAAAAAAAAATTTTTTTTAAGTAAACTTCAATGAGTGCTTAAAAAAAATAAGTAGAACCACCAACATATAAACTTAAATACTAAGAAAAGCTGTTTGAGTACAACAAAAAAGATTATAAACAATCTAACAAAACAAAACAAACACAGCCCAGCCGGCCAATTGCATTTCAGCCCGCAAGGCAACACGACCACTTCTTCTCTGAACGACCACTTCTCAGTGCAAGCCGAAGATCTTTTTATTTTTTTTTAAAGCCCGAAGACAGCCCAGCGCGCTGGCGACACGGCCTCCCGCGGCCGGGCAGAGCCTGGAACCGCCCACGGGGGTGCTGGCCTCGCTGTGGGTTGTGGCCGCGGCTCCCGGTGCACCGGCCACAGGACCACCGGAAACAGATGACCTTCCTTTCCTCTGAATACACGCCCAGGCTTTCGCTCAATGCCCACACTTTCCGACGTCGTCTCTAGCCCTCCCAGCAGGGAAAGACGCCCACTTATCACTTAGGACGGTGCGAGTGGCTCAACTGCGTCCCCGCAAACTTCGTATGTTGAAGCCCTAACCCCCAGGACCTCAGAATGTGACCGTATTTGGAAACAGGGCCTTGGAAGAGGTGATTAAGTTGAGTTCGCTGCTGTGGGCCCTAATCAGACAGTACGGGTGTCCTTATAAGGAGAGGAGATCAGGACACAGACACACAGAGGAGAGGCCGTGAGGGGACACTGGGAGGTGGCCGTCTACGAGCCGAGAGGAAAGGTCTCAGAAGAACCCGCTGACAGCTCGGCCTCCAGAACTGAGAGGAAACAAATTTCTGCTGTTGAAGCCGTGCAGTCTGCGGTACTTGCGGTGGCAGCTCTGGCAAACGAATACAGACGCACGTATAGAAATCTCTCAGATGTTTTTAAATTTAGGTTATGCGCCAGCTCTTTCTGGGGACAGAAGTGTGATCTATCGCACACGGTGACACACCACTAGTTCCAGACTAGAGCAGGTGCAACGAGGCGTTTACCAAAGGCTCCTGGAACAGGGAGAAAATCAAAATCCTCAATCCAAGTTCAGGATGTGGTCACATGTGACACACTGGAGAGAAACCTCTCCCCACCGACAGAGGTACACACGCATGAGAAGAATGTGTGTAAACAACACAGCTTATTAGGAGAAATGAAACATCCCCACCGGGAACTAAGGAGCGCCCCCTTGTCCCAGTCGGGAAGCAAACTCTGCACCCAGAGGGGCGGTGGCAAAGCGGCCCTCCTGCCACTCGCCTCCAGGACGGTGTTTTTAAAGAACAGATAAAACCACGGACATAAAACCAACGTCACAGGTGGCAAAGCAGGGAAGATACCCAAACACACCTTAAGGTAGGCATGACTTCATGAAGTAGACACCCGTGTGGATATGGGCTGGATCACGATACACATTTTCCTGCCTAAGTCACCAAGCCTACGTGACTCAAGCCATGACCAGTAACTTTACAAGCATATGCGAGGTAGTCACTCTGCAAGCCCTGTTGAAAAGGGATATTCTTGCAACTCCCTGAAAAGCCAGGCTCTTGCTGAAGATTACACACGCCACCAGCAGACCGACCTGTCATTGCTCACGAGCTTCAGTCCCTCCTTGGGCCGGCCGACGTCGAATGCCCGGCCCCCTCTCACCAGGCAGGCAGCAGCGCCGGTGGGACAGGAACGCACCTGCGGACTCGTGGCCCGTACCGCCTCTGTAAAACGTGTGACACTGAATCAGAGAATGCGTCAAGTGTAGCAATCACACTTAACCTTAGGTCCAGGGTCCCTTGCAAAAATTATCAAATTTTTTTAAGTCTCCGTAAGTGATATAAGGTAGCAGAGGTTTGGAAACCAGGAAGAGTAGGATCACATCCCATCCCGAGACCCTGGGCAAGCCAATGACCGATCTGAAAGTGGAAAACGGGAACAGCTTTCCTGCCCTGCAGGGCAGCCGGGAAGTGAGGGCGAAACAATGGAAGATGCTCACTCGGTACCCGGTACATAAGAGGCACCAATAAACAGGGACTAAGATGTTACTGGTAGTTAAGGGACACAGCCCTTCTCCTAGAGCTACAGGAACCTTAGAATCACCTATAGACAAGAAAATGCAGTGTCTCCATGGAGTGGATTGGTGGAAAGATGAGTAGATTCATGGAAACAACCTATGGACAGTTCTGGGTTCGAATCTTAGATCCACCCCTTTCTGTCTCTATAACTTCGGTCAAACTACAGACAGATCCAATTGCCAGGGCGCTACCTCACCAGTTTGGGGGAGGAGTAAAGAAAAGAACAAACTAGATGTGCCTGGAATAACAGCCAGACATTACAGCCTGCCGGCAGCAATACCACAGTGACTACAGCTGTGTTTCTCTTTAGGCTGCGTTACTTTTATCGTCATCTGGTATCTTACACGTTACAGGGGGTTTACTGTGCATCTTCTCCGGGAGTGCAGGAACCTCCACGTGCTCAGTGCTGCAGCCCAGCGCCTAAATTAGAGGCCACCACATAACAGGGGCTCTAAAATAGTTCTGCCGTGGATGGGTAAGTATCACCCAGCCTCGGCTCTACCTAGTTAAAGTCCTAGCACTCATCGAGGGCAGGGTTTCCACGTCTCCTCTGCCCCAGCAGCTCTCAGCGCCCCCAGTACCCAAATCAGCCAATTCTCCCCTCATCATGAGAAGGAAGGTTTGAGAATCCTGAAACCCAAAGCATCTGGCAGACAGAGCATGTTGGCATGGCCAATGGTCAGAATGGACTTTGCGATGGCATGAGAATTTCCTGGGGGCAAAGGGGAGGAGTTGTGCAGAGAGCATGTTTGGGGACAAGCTTTCTTAGAGGGCCCAATCAGTGACAGGGTTATCCACAAAGGAATACGGTGCAAGGGCAAAGATACTGAAGCCTCCAGAGAAATCCTTCACCATCCCCACCCACAACGCCCCCAGACTCAGACCTATGTCTCTGCAAACGTTGATGAACAGAGAAGAGTCCAGGTCAGAGTCGTCCACCAAATAAGCACCGCTGATCTTGATCAGTGGGTTTAAATCATGCTTCTTGAGCTCTCTGTCAAACACGTAGCACGGCACCTAGGAGAGACAGGAGAGAACACGAGTCTTCGACACACACCTTCCTGGAGGCTGGGGGCTCAGCAAAGCCTATGCCCCACATCATGGGACACCAGTCTCCACGCCTTAGGGTCTCCAGGCCGTGAGGTCCCCCGATGACAGCAAAGCCAAGGCCGACAGGGCTCCAGCTGCTTCTGCCCACCTGCTCCCTCCCAGCCGCTCCATCCCTGTCCCCCCTTGGCGTGCTGTCCTGCTGCCGCCTCTCACTCACGTCCTCCCTTGTCCCTACACCCCCGCGGCCACCATGCCGCAGCCTGCAACCAGCGCAGACGTTCCCACCTGCCCACCCTCACTGTCCTCTCTCCCTCTCCGTCACCCTCTTGCTGGACGCAGCCACTACCCACTCTGACCCCACTACCACTCTCGGCCTTCCCCCCGGCCTCACGCCAATGGCCTTCCCCTGCCGGAAACCCTTTCTTCACTTGGCTGCCTGGCCTCCAGGGGCTCCTGGGGTTCCTCTGCCCACAGCCTGCTTTCTCAGCCTCCTGGGAGTGTGCCTCACCTTCCTCTGAACGGACCCTAAATGCAGAGGTGTCCCACGGCTGACTTCTCAGCCGCGTCCCTGTCTACGCTCATTCCCCTAGTGACCTCATGCACAACGCATCAGATACCCGCCACTGGCTCCCAAGTGTATGTTTCTAGCCGTGACCTCTCCCCACAAGCCCAGACTTCATAGCCAACACCAGCACAGAAGCTGTGTTCACGAGCAGACTCTGCAGACAGAATGCCCGGGTCCAAACTCCGGGGCTGACACTTAGTATGACCACGAGCCAATCGAGCCTCTGTGCCAAGTGGGAACATTAACAGTAACTATCGATACTTCACAGGGTTGCTATAAAGACTGAACGAGTTAATACACGTAAAGCTCTTGGTGCAGGTGCTGGTGAGTCAATGTAAGTGTCATCTGTTGTTATTTACCGTTGTCACTTAGATACACAAAAGCATCTCAACTTTAACATATTTAAAATAGGCCTTTTGTCCCCTCAAAACCTGCTCTCATCCCAGCATTCCCCACTTCAGTAACGCACAATCATTCAGCCCATTGCTCAGGCCAAACTATGAAGGCCATGGAGAAACCACACGTTCCACATCCAAACCATCGGCAAGTCCTCTCAGCACATCAGACCCAACCCTGGGTCGGCTCCTCCATTACCACCCGTGTCCAAACCGCCATCACCTCTCGCCTGCAACAGTCTCTTTTAACGGGACCCCTGGTTCCAGCTTCCGTGTCCCCTACCCCCAGTCAATGTCTCCACAAGCACCCCATCAATCCTTCTAAAATTCCATTGGGTCACATCACTCCCTGCTCAAAATCCACCAGCGGCCTCCCATGACACTGAGGGTGAAATCTCAGCTCCTCCACGGTCTCCAACCTCGGGGACCCTCCACGCAGCCACGCTGGCTTCTGGGTGCCGTTCAGCCCCGTGGAAGTGACGCTGCCTCTACCTGGAATGATCCCCTGATAGCCCCACGGCTCTCTCACTGCGTTCACGCCTCAGATGAAGTGTCACCTGCTTAGCGTGGCCATTTCTGACATCGCCAGCTCTCTTTTTCTTCATAGCACTGGTGTCTATCACCAGGCACCCCCATCTGCTAACCTGAGTGTAAGCTCCCCGAGGACAGGGGCTTTGTCACTGCTGTAGCCCTAAGCAAGGCTTAGGACAGTACCCAGAACCTAACAGGGGTCCATTAAACACCTGTTCACTAACATGAAGAGAAGTTCCTCCTCGGGGCCTCTAGCTGGATTCTAATTTATAAGCATTCTCTCATCTCTATGAACAAATGGTCTTTTATTTTTTAAAAAGTCAAGGAGTATATCAAATCACCACATTATACACTTTAAGTATATGCAGTTTTATTTGTCAATTATACCTCAATAAAGCTGGCGGGAAAAAAAAGGGGTGTAGGAGGAATGTCAAGGAACCCATTACAGGTGGCAAGACCCTGTGCTTTCAAAGTTCCACCAAATTCGGAAGGCAAAGCATTCAAGCCCAGAGATGCGCCCCCGAGTAAAGGCCCAGGTCTCCCAGTCTTTATGTGAAACATCCCCGTATCATTTTAATCGCCTCAGCCAAAGAATATTCTAAAAACTCATGTTCTCCGCAATCATTTCAAAATAGTTTGTTTCACCACTTCCTATGGATAATTCTCCTTAAACTGTCTTTTAGAAAACTGAAGCTATTCACAGGCAGGTCCGTTTACAAAAGTTAACTGCTTAACGTTAATGTTTAGCTTTTAAATGTTTCTCAGAAAGATGCTATCAGACCCGCAGGAATGCGCTGACCCACTAACCCTCTTCCCCTGTCCTGTTTGCAGAGACTTCGCGGAGAGCAAACGGATGGAACCTAAGGACTTGCACCCCCTCGGAGCCTCAGGGGGGCACCTAAACTCACTTCAACCAAACCCTTAAAGCAAAGTCTCCCGTTGCCTGCAACGCTGACCAGAGATCCTGATGCCAACCAAGGAGGGCGGGCATGGGCACAGAGCAGGTGAGGTCAGGAAGCCAGAACCACGCCCGGCACTACGTCCTGCAGAAAGGCAATGGAAGTGCAAGAAAGGGAGGACTGCAGACCCGGAGGAGGCTCTAGTAAAAGTAACCCGCGTCCATAATCCTGCAAATCTAAAGCTTGTCAACCCCTAGCAGGATAATACAGAAACGTGAACTCAACTCAACGGGGCAGCAATTCAAGAAAGGAGACAAAGAAGCAACTCTCCAGCTACAAAATAAAGAAGAGGGAGCGGGACGGCACACAGCAGGAGGGAAGATGGGGCCACACTCCTGCAACTAGCTCGATGTCACCGAAAGGCTTGAGGGCTTCCAGTGAGCCACGCCTGCGGACACCCGGCTCAAGGCCGTGAGCAACTTCTGGCTGTCTCCCGACTCCAGGAAGGAACAGGAGACACGCCCAATGCAGCGCCCCCCAGAACTGGAGGCAGCATCGGAAAAACAAGCAAGGCTCCTGGGGAAAGTCCTCCCACTTCCTGCTCCACCGAGCAGAGCAATGGAGACATTCATCAGCGCAGGAATGCAGCAGCCAGGGGAGGCTGGTGCCAGCTCCCCACACCGCACACTGAGTCACTCTTGTTGACGGCGTATGGATGTACATTAACCGTATTTATGTAGCTCCGGTAGGACCACTAGCTTGCCAGTTCTGCGTTCTCTGTGTTCCCAAGAGTAGGATGGTAGGGGATGTATGTCCACGAGCTTTGACAGAAATTATGATCTAAAACGACCCCACCAGAATCCACTGAACAAGCACTACACCGGTGGGTTTAAAAGGCACTTTTTGGAACCACCATGTTCTTTGCCCATCACACCATTCTAAATCTGACAAAGCCAAACCAACAGAAGGAATGAGGAGATATCAATAAGGTGTGGAAATCAAGGCCACACTGCCACTAAACCGAACCTAGGTTTTTTTTTAAAGGAATGATGAGTGTTTCTACATTTCATGTAATTTTTGAAGTTATATCATAGCCTGTAAGGTTTAATCAGATCCTACTGAAGACAGAGAAAAGGGACGATGCTTTACAGCGATCTGCTGGTGGTGACAGCGCTGCTTTTGCAGCAGCCATCATGCTCTCTGCTTCTTCCTGTCTTATTTAGCTACACCTAAGGCAGAGCGATGCCCTCCATACCTTCGGTCTATGAGCTCCACGAATGCAACAACCCTTTCAAAATGTAATGAAATTCTTAATGCTTAGCCCACAACATGCCCTCAATAAATGAAAACTCCATGAATAAAGCCCAGCTGCCAACCAGGCCCAAAGAAATGATCACTGGGAACATACCAACATTCCTCCTGCATCTCTGGATCAGCTTAGCTTCTACGAGAAGTTAAACGTCACTTTTGAGAAAAACACAAGACTGTATCTCCCCGTTCCCACCCCCCAAAACGACTTAGAACAGGGGTCAGCACACTTGTTCTGTAAACATGTTAGGCTTTGTGAGTGACGTAGGTCTCTGCTGTGTATTCTTCTCTGCTTTTTTTTTACAATCCTATAAAAATGTAAAAACCATTCTTAGTTCTGAGGCTGTACAAACACAGGATGTAGTTTGTGACTTCTGACCTACAGCACAAAGAAAATCAAAAACAAGTCACTATTTCTTTATTTCTTTGGGGAAGCAATTATTCCCTAGGTGGTGGGAAACAACTGTCAGTTCAGCAAAGCAAGGTAAAAGGACGCTCGGTTAAAACAGGAAAAATGGGTGTACTAACTAACTGTCAGTTGGAGAATCAGGGCCCAAGGGGAGGAACCTCCATGGGGCCTGGAAGGCCTGGGGTCTCACAGGAGAGAAGGTGTCTGGCACTGTGGTTCAGAGACGCTTTTCCTGCCGTTAACTGTATACTGGCAAACAGTTTAAGCTACGTGTCAAAATGCAAAGTTTAAATTGACACCGTCTCCTACTAAATATCGGTGTCACTTCATTAGGCCTTATTTCTTTCCACACTTTGAACTTTCTTCCCATTGAACATTCCTTACACTCATGGAGGCAGCATTCCGACTGCCTTTTCTTTTGTAGATTGCCACATCTGAAGAGTCGGTGATAACTTACTATTCGTAACTAAATTTGTTTTTGTGTTTTTTTTTTTTTTAATCTCCCGCTCCCTCCTCCTCCCCACCACCCAGGCTCCTCCGAATCCCTAAATTCGGTTTTATTTTTTAAGAACAAACATCTCTTTTTGCCCTTCTTAAATGACAACACATTAGGTCATCAGCAGAAATGACTGATTACTCTCATCTGTCAGTTTCTAGTTCCTGAGAGAGTCTTTGAACTCAACCCTTCAGAACAGAAAACTAACAGAGAAAAGTGAGAAAACGCAACCCACGAAGACTGTTGTCTGGGTGAACACAGGAAGTCACCTTTAAGACCCAGGGTGGTGGGACTGGGGAAGCGGCAGAGGAAACTGCCTTCTGCCCCCTTCAGCACCAGGGAAAGTCAGAGGCTCTAGGCTAGGGAAGAGGGTGCTTCATCGATCACCAGGAAAACTTGACCAGATACCACAGAAAGAACGGAAGTAATGATGACAGTCGTCTAGTCTCTGAGGTGAGCTGGCAAAGAACTGAAGGGCCAGGCACACCTGACCTGGATCCACAAGGCGTCCAGAAGCCACCCCAAGGCTGAGGAGACGCCATCTGTAGGTGGCATGATAACCTAAACCCATGCTCGACTTGTGACTTAGCTCTTGAGTTGCGTGGCATCAGAAACCAGGAACCAACCTGCGCTACACAAGTGAGCCATTCCATTTTCAGTCCATCCTGCGTATTTAAACGCCCTGTCGTAGAAATAAGGACCATCCAGGACAGCTTAACAATTAAATCACACGGTATCTCTGCTCAAATGGAGTTTGAAAACCAAAAAAACATTTCTACCCCAAAAGGTTGGCGTCAGTACTTCAAATCCTAAAGGTCCCAGAATGTATTTCACAAGCATGTAACCTTGAAGGGCCCTTGTTACCTCTTTATTCGCTTTAAATTTGTCTTCCTTGCAGGCTGCAGTCGTCCTCCACTCGAAGTAATGCACACAATCTGTTGCAGTTACAAATTCGGGAGTTCCCTTTTTTTAAAAAAAAAAAAAAAAGGAAAAATGTTAGCGTACTGCATATTGTAAAGTGTTCTTTTTTTAAAGTCAGAAACAGTGAAGGCTAACGAAAAATTTTAAACTAGCAGCCGGAGGTGGGGAATGACACACAACTGTTTTAGTTAAACAAGGTCAATCAAGAAGTTCCCAAACCCAAAACTTCTGAGACAAAAGCTTCATAAAATCATGTTGGAATTTGGCTATAAATGATCCAAAACTGTTCTACTGCCCCAACTATGCAAGTACAGTAAGCTCATGGGAAGTAATCTTCACTGACCTCCCACTCTCAAACTCCAAATGTTCTCTGAACCAAATGCCAACAAAACCAAAGCCAGAAAATGTGACCTCATGCTTCCTGGAAGCCGAGGGAGGAGGCCCATCTGGACCTGACCGAGCTCGTACACCAGCCTTGCTCAGACGCCCCTGCACTTGAGGGCGGCCCCTCCCAGCAGAAGGGGACCAGCGAGGACTCCGAACTGGTCAGCCACAGTGTGGCTGGTTGATAAGACATGGCGGGAACTCACCTCTGTGCGCCCATGTGCAAATCTAAAGAGTTCTGTGAATTCTGGTTCTCACAGGGTGAACACAGAATTCTTGAAGACAATTTAGTTAAAATTCAAACAACAAGCTTAGCTTATTCTGTAACTCAGATCTCCAGATTTCATACCACTGCAAACAGATTTTTTCCCAAGGTTTCAACATGGGCAATAGTGCAACTGATAGGCTGGTCCACAATTAACAATATAAGTTCTATTTTTAGAGTTCTTCAGACAAGACAGCATGGGCCTGAAAACGCAACAGTCACAGCACCAAATTCTAAAAACGGTATTTCAGAGCAATCTGGTAACCGCATAAGTTTCACTCAACCTGATTTTTCTGAACACTTGGATTCTTACTCTGATTAGAGAACATTCACAGGGTTTGTACACAAATTGCTTTTGCTAAAAGCTAGCAATCATTTGCTGAGAGTCCCTTTCTAAATACTAAAGATTAAAATCAAAAAATCACATACAACATGCAGAGAGTGAGAACAAACATCATGCTTTAAACAATTAGGTCCCATTTCAACACCAGTAATACCCCAAAAGTTGGGGAACCCCATTACCCATTGGCCAAGGCTTCTTCTAGATAGATGCTAATATGTTCAATTTAATGTAAATGAGGACAAACGTTTAAAAAAATAAACACATTGCCTTAAAAACTATCAAAATAAAATGCTGGGAGAAGAAGTTTCAGAAAGAAAGAAAAAAAAATTTATGCCTGCAACATAAACATTAAACAGTGCTTTGAGTTTAAACACCCTAATCTTTACACTGTAGTTTTACACAGGATGTGGGTCAAGTTTCACTTAAACGTTGTAACTATAGGCTTAGGATTTGTTTACTTATTGGTTCTTAATGGTGACGGTAATTAGGCTGGGGTTTCTGTTCATCTGTTTGCTCGGGTTTTTAATTTTGCTCACTTAGTTGTCCTAAAATAGCCTTGCTACAGCAAGAACGCCCCAAGGACAAACATTTTTAAAAGAAAGATTATGAAGTGCCTCTGGGTGGACTCACCAAGGTTTTCCCACATAAGAAGGTGATGCTAGTCCGGATTCTGTGATTTGTGCTCTGCTGCTCGCAGCTCACTGATGTGTTGAATTCCAGGAGAGACCTGGTTGCGCTCTTCAAAAGAGAGTCACCTATTCGGAAAGAAAAGAGTATGAACAAGCCACAAAACATTCAGAACCACAGAGCTATTTCCAAGCATGAGCAAATTAAAAACGGCCCTATAATTCATTTGAAAGCTTACAAACTTACAAACTGCCCCTTCCCCAGAATTCTCCGTCTCAGGAATGGCATCCCCACACAGCCAGCTGTTCAAGCCCCAAACACATTGCACTCAGTCCTATCTTCCTCTCACCTATCACATCAGAAAGTTGTATTGCTTCTACCTGCACCTCAAATGCATCCGCCTCTCTCCTTCTCTACAACTACTGAAACCACTGCCACCTCTCACCTGTATTCTGGCAACAGCCTCCTAATTGGGCCCCTTGCCTCCAACTCCTGTCTCGTCCCTCACCATCCTCCTTTCCCCATCCATCTTGCACCAAAAACATAAATCAGAATATATAGCTCGGCTGCTGAAATTCTTCAATAACTTCCCATCATACATGCTATAAAATCAAAATTCTTTAGAATGGTCCACAAGTACGGTGATCACTTCTCAGTTTGCCTGGGATATTACTGCAATAAAAAGTCTCCATAATATCAATATGATGGTAGTTGGCACAGGAACAGATAAACTGACAAACAGACTGGAACAGAGATCAAGACACCAGAACAGAGATCACACAGACATATCTATGAGTCAAACTTTGATACACAATAGAAGTAAGGTATCAGATCAGAGAGCAAAGAGACTGTTCAATAAAGGAAACTGGAAACAAAATGGCAATCCATACAGGAAAAAGGATAAAAACTGAATCCCTACCTACCACTGTATACAAAAATCAGCTCTAAATGGATTAAAAGATGTAAACATCAGAAACCAAATTTTAACTCAGTAAAAGCTAGTTATCTTTTAGATCTTAATGTAGAAAAATACTGAAGACTCAAAAGCATTAACTACAAAAAAAAATGTGGCTTATTAAGTTTAAAAGTTTATATTCATGAAAAAATAGCTTAAAGAAAACAGAACAAGTAATAAACTAGGAGATACGAAGAGCTGGCAAAGAACTAGCATCAAGAAGATATATACTCACAAACGAAAACAAAAAAAGGTTTTTTTATAATTCTAGGAAATAAAACGAACGACGTCTGACAGAGAGAACACGCTGAGAGGAGACAGAAGGGAAAACCCACACCTAGTCACAGTATGGTGATTTTAATATCAAAGGCAAAGATAAAATTCTAAAGCTTCTAGAGGGAAAGAATTGATCACATACAATAGATAATATAAAATGGACAAGACATGATCAGACAAGAGAAAAACACCTTCATAAATAAAGAGATGTTCAACATCACTGGTGATGAAGACCATGTGGTTTACCAATTCCAGCCATTCTATCGACAAAAATTAAATACCAAATGTGGGAGGAGAGAAGGTCCAGAGCTCTCCTGTGTTGCTGGTGGAAGTGTGAACTGGTACAACCACTACGTAAGTGGGCATGGCATTGTGTCCTATCATTGAACATTCATGTACCCTAAGGCCTAGCTATTCAACTCTTAGGTAAATACATAAGCGAAAGCCATAGACATATACATGACAAGAAACATGTGAAAAACCATCTCGTGTTCTTCACACTAGCAAAAGCCTGGAAACAGGGACTCCCCTGGTGGTCCAGTGGTTAAGACCCTGCACTCCCAACGCAGGAGGCCCAGGTTCGATCCCTGGTCAGGGAACTAGATCCCGCATGTCGCGACTAAGACCCAGCACAACCTAATTAATTAATTTCTTAAAAGCCTGGAAACAACTCAAATGCCCATCAAGAGAAGAGTAGAAAAATTAACTTCGGTAGATCTACAGTATTACGTAGGAATCAGAGGAATAAATCACAGTGAAAGATAATATAGTTGTTTTTCAACAATATAATATTGTTACCACTTAAATCCCAAAAAATTACACACAGCGTGATACATACTTTCCATTAAGTTAAAAACACCACATACAGCCAGACATTTGAGAAAGACAGACAGACAGACAGACTCTGGGAAAGAGAGGAAAGAAGAAAGAAAATGTTCAAATACAGGATGTGAGCGAATGATCCCCTCCAGTGAAGAGAGACAGTTGGATGGAAGACCACACAGACAATGGTTACTGTCAAGGTCCTGGATTTTGTTAGAGAAGGGGTTCGTTGCATTATCCAAAACAACTAATTAAAAAACAGAAGGTTACTTCACAGACTGATGATGAGTGCGCGTCACGACCTCAGGATTACAACTGGTCCAATTTGATAAATACACCAGAGATCTTTAAAAGAGAGAGAGTAGAAAAGCTAAAAATTAAGACGCCAATGGAGAGCGGATAATGGCTTTCAGACCCACAGCACCGTACCAACAACAGTACAGCGGTTCTTTCTCCTGCCTGCCTACGTGATTCTGCCTGCCACAATTGTCCTTCTCTGCCAGAAACTCCAGGGTTCTGTTTGAAAATCTTTTTTCGACCACATAGGCGCAGAAGACCTGAGGCAGCTCCGGGACCGAGGACAGCGCCCGTAGCCCCGCCCACAGTGGGCGAGTCTGGGAGCTGGGAGAGAGGGCGGGGCTTCGACGCGCCCTGCAGCGCTGCGCTCCGGGAGACACGGAGGGCGGGCTAGGCCGGTGGGAAGCGGCGCGCGCAGCGGCCAGGAGGGGGCGCTCCCAGGCTGCGGGTCCCCCACCTTAAAGACCCTCCCCCCACGCCTCCTGTCCCCCCACACGGCGGCCCCATCCGGCCCTGTGCCCAGAGCTCCTGGGGGCTCCTCATAACTGCTGGGTTCGGCCTGAAAAGAAAATCGAGGAGGGCCCTGGCCTCAGGCCGGGAGGGATCCGGCCGACCTCTGCCACCGCGGCGCGGGGCACCGGCATCCCTCAGCGACAGGCCCCATCGGCATCGCGCCCGCCTGTCCACCTTGCCTTCTTCCTCTGCCCGCTCCACCTGGCGGCCAGGACCGACTGCCGACCCCGGCACTCGGAAAGAGGCCGCAGTGCACCGCGGCAGTGAACCGCGGCAGACAACCGCGGCAACCGGCCAGCCTGGCCGTCCTCCCCGGACGAGAGCCGGGCGAGGACTGCGGGGCGGCGGCCAGCACGCCAGGCCCACGGCCAGCTCCCGAGGACGGCGCCAAATGGGCTGGGCCGCGCTCGCCGGGCCCGCCAGACCGCGCCGGGTCCTCCAGACCGCGCGCCGGGCCCGCCAGACCACGCTCTCCAGGCCGGGTCCGCCAGACCAGACCGCACTGGCGGGGCCCCACCAGACCAGACCGCGCCGGGTCCTCCAGGCCGCGCTCTCCAGGCCGGGTCCTCCAGACCAGGCTGCGCGCCCCAGGCCCGTCAGACCGCGGTCTCCAGGCCGGGCCCGCCAGACCAGGCCGCGCTCGCCCAGGCCGCGCCGGGTCCTCCAGACCGCGCTCTCCAGGCCCGGTCCGCCAGACCGCGCTGGGTCCTCCAGACCGCGCGCTGGGCCCGCCAGACCGCGCGCTGGGTCCTCCAGACCGCGCGCTGGGCCCGCCGGACCGCGCCAGGCCCACCAGACCGCGCGCGCCAGGTCCTCCACAACACGCTCTCCAGGCCGGGTCCGCCAGACCAGGCCGCGCTCGCTGGGCCCGCCAGACCAGCCCGAGCTCGCCGGGCCCGCCAGATCGCGCCGGGTCCTCCGGACCGCGCCAGGCCGTGCGCGCCAGGTCCTCCAGACCACGGTCTCCAGGCCGGGTCCTCCATACCAGGCCACGCGCGCCGGGCCCACCAGACGGCGCTCTCCAGGCCGGGTCCGCCAGACCAGGCCGAGCTCTCCAGGCCAGGCCGCGCCGGGTCCTTCAGACCCTGCGCCCCGGGCCCGCCAGGCCACGCTCACCAGGGCCCGCCAGGCCGCGCCGGGTCATCCAGACCGCGCTCTCCAGGCCGGGTCCGCCAGACCAGGCCGAGCTCGCCCGGGCCCACCAGACCAGACCACACTGGCGAGGCCCCACCAGACTAGACCGCGCCGGGTCCTCCAGGCCGCGCTCTCCAGGCCGGGTCCTCCAGACCAGGCCACGCACCCCGGGCCCGCCAGACCCGCCCGACCGCGGCCTCCAGGCCGGGCCCCCCAGACCAGGCCGCGCTCGCCTGGGCCCGCCAGACCAAACCGCACTTGCCGAGCCCGCCAGGCCGTGGCGGGTCCGCCCAACCGCGGTCTCCAGGCCGGGGCCGCCAGACCGCGCCGGGTCCGCCAGACCACGCGCTGGGCCCTCCAGACAGCGCTCTCCAGGCCGGGCCCTCCAGGCCGCGCTCGCCCGGGCCCGCCAGACCAGGCCGCGCTCACCCGGACCCGCCAGACCCGGCCACGCGCTACCGGCCAGGCCCCGGGAGGTCCTCCCGACCCTGCGCGCCAGGGCACCCGCCAGGCCACGCTCGCCCGCACCCGCCAGACCCGGCCACGCTCCGCAGCCCAGGCCGCGCCGGGTCCTCCCGACCCTGCGCGCCAGGCCCGCCCGGCCGCGCTCGCCCGCGCCCGCCAGCCCCGGCCACGCGCTGCCAGCCAGGCCGCGCCGGGTCCTGCAGACCCTGCGCGCCAGGCCGCGCTCACCAGAGCCCGCCCGACCAGGCCGCGCTCCGGGCCTGCCAGGCCTCGCCTGCCACCCCCGCCGTCCGCGGCCGAGCCCAGCCGAGCTCGCAACCCGGCCTCGCTGAGGCTGCCGGGCCTGGCAATCGAGCCTCCACCTGCTGCCTCGGGGCCCAGCTCGCGGCCGCCGGGCCTCCTCAGCACCTCGCTCAGGGCCTGCCAGCCAGGCCGCCAGCCCTCTCCGTGCTAGTCTCCGACGTGCTCCAGCAAGGAGGGCCTCCCTCGCTGTCCACTCCCCCTTCTCTATTGTATCGTGTCTTTCGACGTGTGCTGTTCACATGTTATTTCACCAAATTAAGAGTCCCCTCTGTCCAACTTTCCCCGACAGCTACTGCCTCACTTTTCCGCTCCTCTTTATATGAACACTCTGAGAGAGATTTCTACTCTCGCTTCTACCAGACACTCCCCTCCCCTTGTCCCCTGCACTGGCTGTTGCCCCAGAGCCACGTGACCCACTGCTTTTCGGCTTCAAGTCTTTGCTCAAATGTCGCTTTCTCAGCGACACTTACCCCACTGAATATTCCTGAACACACACTCCTGAGACCCCCAGCAATCCTGACACTCCTTCCGTTTCTTTTTGACAGCATTCATCACAGTCTGATATACCACTGAGCCATTGTTTGTTCTTGTCTGTCTCCCACTCCACTAGAATGAATGTAAGCTCCATGAGAAAAGGGGTTTTTGTCTGTTTTGGTGACTGATTCAAATATTTGTTACAAATAAATAAATGAATATTAAGTGTTGGCTGTTTTAAAAATATTTATATGTACACATATCTGTCATGGTGTGATTTAACCAAGTAAATCAATAAAATATACAATTTATTGAACTATCCCCATAGTTAGGCTGTTTCAGCATATTTGCCACAATTACCAATGCTACAAGTAATTTTTTTGTACAAAAATCTATGTACAGTATTAATTCCTCCATTGTTGGTAAGATTACAAA
Source organism: Balaenoptera musculus (assembly GCF_009873245.2). NCBI lineage: Eukaryota > Metazoa > Chordata > Mammalia > Artiodactyla > Balaenopteridae > Balaenoptera > Balaenoptera musculus. Next base: position 8,080,637 of record NC_045796.1, read on the forward strand.
AGTACATTACAGGAATCTAAGTTTTTAAATTTGACGGACAATGCCAGACGACCAGGAGAGGCTATACGTGAGATGAAAACATGAGTTATACCTAAAAATCAACCAGATATCATCTTAAATATCCAATAGAATTATATAATTTTAGAAAATGAAAGATACAAGAGGAAAAGGTATTTTCACATGTTAATAGAGACACAAAATTCAATCTAGTGATCAACCTGGATAGCTGTTGTAGATTTCTGTGAGTGCGCAAAAGAATCAGACAGTAAGTATCACCTGAAGTCAAGGGTCAGGCTCCTTAGAGTAAATGAAGTCACATGACCAGCAACTACAATTGAATTCACTCTATCCTACACCCAGGTCACCTATAAAAAGCCAGTCAGAATCCCAGGCTTTGGTGGTGAGTAACCTCATGTAACATCCTTCCTTAGTGGGTCTGCTACCTCAGTTAAATGGGCTGGTAACAGCCTTCATGAAGTGGACACCTAGTTTTTAACCCCCAGAAAGATTAATTAAATGAAAACCATGGTATTAATATTTAGGATTTTAGGAGGAATGTGAACATATTCAGTATTTTTACATACTTGCAATGTCTAATTTTATAACTAATTCAAAGGTTATAACTAAGCAATTGATTTAGAATTGTGACAGTATTTGAACAACTAAGAGAACTTCAGGTTTATCATATTTCTACATTTAAACTATTAAATTTTTAAGAATTATTATTAGTCCTTAAGTTTTTACTGTCAGATCAGACATCTGAAGTACTTTAAAGAGAAATCAAATATATAAAATGCATAAATCACTTTAAAATGTGAAGATGATTCAACTTGGTTGTAAATGGAACCAAATGGTTGTTCACAGACCCCATACAAACGACTGCTAAACTCTTGTTAGATTTATATACGTAACAATGTAATATCCTTGGCCTAAGGAAGAATTAACACCGGATTTTTTATCAAAAATAATGTAATATTATTTAAACCAAAGTTGAGGTCTCAATATTTGTTTCTAAGTACAAAAACTGCCCTTGCGGGCACTATAAAACTCACATCAACAATGATCTTCCCAGAAGGGTTACAGACAACCATCTTCCTATAGCAATGTGTGAACATGCCCGCCTCTAGGATCCTTGCCAGTAGTCCATGATTCAACCATTTAAACTTCTGCCAACGTGACTGAAGGAAAACTAGATTTCATTATTGCTTTGATTTGCATTTATGCCTGGCTTACTAATGAAGCTGAACTGACCATCTGGATTTCTTCTTTTGTGAATTGCCTTTTCTTAGACTTTGCCATTTTTCTACTGGGTTGTTTTTCTTACCATTTATTAAGAGAAATTCCTGCCTCCTCCAGATTAAGTTTCTATGTTACTAGGTTTTTCCCAATGTTCTACTGTCTTTTTACTTTTAATTTTAACTAATCCATAATTTGTTACACAATATGAAGGAGAGGTCTAACGTTGTTTCCTAACAGATAAACAGCTTAATTACATACAAATTTTAGGTTATACGTTAAGTTCTCGTACGTATTTGGATCTATTGTTATACTAACTCTTCTGTTCCTCTGATCTGCTCCAGTTTTTGTGGCTATTTTCAAAATTCACATTTTTTTTCCTTTCTAGGAAGTTCATGTTAGTTCCCAGCTGTCCTCTAAGAGCCAGGAGTTCAGGTTACCCACCATAGTTCCCATATTAGCTCTACAACTGTCTGGTGTGACCCTGTGACGAGCAGAACAAGAACCCTGAATAAATCCACAGGCTCTGCAGCTGGCCTGCCAGCACTCAAATCCATAACCATGCAACCTCTGGCAAGCTGCTTATCCGTTTAATGCTTCAGTTTCTTCATTTATAAAATGAGGGAAATGAGATCATCTACTGCAAAAGTTGCTGAATGAATTAAATGAGATAGTCTACTTCAGAACGTAACACCTGGCATGTAAGTGCACACCAAATTTAGTTATTATTTAGTTATAAAACTAAATTTACAATAACAAATTTAGTTATTTCTACCGTACAACACAAATTAGCAAAATTAGATCAGATTCAAGATTATCTGTGATAATGTTAATGTCACTCTCATTCGCTCATAGTAGTGTACTCTCCTGAGTTGAAGGACAGGGTAATAACCACTAGTGCTGAAAGTACACATCATCTAGCATACCATTCTCTCCCTCAGGGAGTTTGAGGCCCTAGGAAAAGTATGTCATGTGTGTCTGGGGGTAAAATGAGATTAGAAACAGCTGGTTTATATCATCATAAACTAGTAACAAATCATCTTTTTAACTCTCCCTTTTAACCAACCTTTCCTAGTCCATCAGGCCCAGCTTTCTAAAAACACTTTCTATCAGATTACCTCCCCCATTACCATCACAAAGAACCTATAACAGATCCACTACCTACTCCAAAAAATATCAACTTTCCTGCCCGGCTTTCAAAGCTGACCTGACTTGGTCATTCTCAAATTTTGTGCCAACCTCACAAATCACCCTCCTAGTGACTTGCGTGCATCTGGTATCCACCTATGTTACATTACACTATACTGTACTACCACAAACTAGAAGACACACTTTCATTAGCCAAAAATACTATAGCCAAGTATTATAATAAAGTCAAGAGGAAAACTACTTTTCCTCTTTCTGAAAACCTAAGTAACACTGGCCAACAGGCCCACTTGTGGCCTCTCTCTCTGAATGGTCAAAAGATCCCAACCAGGAAACTGGTGATCTCATTTCCAAGTTTTTTAAGTATATCACAAAGTAATAAAATTTGGTCCAAGAGTTCAGAACAACCTGGTGCTTTCTCAGATCTCTACCCAGGGCCTCAAATCCCTCTTACCAGTGTTTTCAATCTAGACCGTCTCCGTGTTGGAAGAGAGGGAAACCAAACACACCCTGGACCTGACCAGGAGACCTCCCAGACCTCACTCTTCTTACTCTAAACCATTACTTTCTAAAAAGCCTTTTTTTTTTAAAGAAAAAAAAAAGCCCTTTTTAACTGTGCTTAGGAATTTCCATTCAAGATGAGAGATGGAGCTACCAAAGTAAGCTGCCCCTCCCAACTCCTAAAACCTACTGAGTTCCCTCTTCTCACTGCTACACTGTCCCCAGTCACACGCTGTCTCCACTTCATGACTGACCCTCACCATCAGACCTCACCATTGAAAATGCCTTGGTCAAAAGGTCACCACCCACCAACATCCATGACATCACATCCAAGGATGACACTGGCTGCTTTTATGTCTGCCCTACGTCTCTGGGCATCTGCCCCTTACCCACTCCATGTAACTTGGTAGGGCTGTCAACCACTTGGATTACCCTGCCAAAGGAAAGGGATACTGACAAAAAAAAAAAGAGGGCTTTTGGGGAAATGAAATGAGCCCTACCTAGGAAAGAAAGGTTTGTGCTTTTTCCTCTGGGATGGGCGGTCCTTAGGACTATTTAATTTTTAATGTAAGCCCAAAACCAGTGACCACCTTTGACCCCATGTGAATACAGACTGCCTGAGACTCAAACCACCACGGAAGAAGGCAGAAAGATATAAAGGGGAAGGGAGCTAGGTACTAGAGGAAATGAGGTGAAAGAGGGAGAAAAGTAAAGACAGGGTTTAAGAAAAACATAAGAAGGCAGATCCATGTAGAAAACATCCTTCTATATCAATAAACACAAACGTGCATAATTCTTCATAATGATTGCATAGTATACACTGGATGGGAGTAACCTAATCTGGTCTCAAATTGGAAGTTTAAATTGTTACCACTTTTAACTCCTATAAAACATAAAATGTATATTATGTATCATAAGCATATATAATTGTATAGACAGCTGTATATACAGAGTCATTTTTGCAAAATTGGGATCCTGCACATCCAGTAATTTAAGGGTAGTTTTACTTACCCACGGAATGAAAGCTGTTTGTCTTCAAGTCGTGCATACAAACAGCACTTGATACTCCACACTGGGCAATATTCACATTTCCACAGATGTTGATTTTATAAAGCATGTTATTTTTGGTATCAACAGCTTCCCATGTATAACTAGAAAGGAAGAAAAGCAATTTGTCACTGTCACTGATCTGCCAATAATTAAACTTCTCTCTAGTTTCATATTCAAGCCACAGTTGCTTAAGATTACCATAACCTAGAAGATACACTTTCATTAGCCAAAAATACTAAAGTCAAACTATGTTAAGTTGAACAGAAGCCAGGGCAGAAACCGCTAAATACCACCTCACTCTGGTTCAATCCACCCTGAAGCAGCCTCAAGACTCCATGAACATTGAAATACTTAAAATTCTACCATTAATTTAAGAATATCAGCTCAGATGTCTAAGTCATTGCTCAAGAATCATGTTGAATTTTAAGATAGTGACCTTTCCAATCACACTGGAATGCTGAAAAGCCAAATGATTGTTTTTAACTTCATCTTAATTAAAAACTAGTTACGGCATGAAAGACAGTTCTAGTTCTGGTTTTACCTTTTACAGCTACAGTTCAGATCTGAACTGACAAGGTGAAGCTCTGCCATGAGGCAACTGATCCAAAATCAGACAAAATTTATTTTAGGTTGATTCAATGTATCAAGCATTTTACATGCATTAAAACTGGCTGTCTGTTCAAACCTCTGGCAAAGTAGATATTGAGCAACTGCCCATGAACCAAAATGCACACTTGGGACAAAACACAGTTGACCCTTGAACAACATGGGTTTGAACTGCATGGGTCCACTTATATGTGTATTTTTTCCCCTAAGTACTGTACCGCCATATACCGAACTACATGATCCACGGTTGGCTGAACCCACAGAAGCAAACTGTGGATACAGAGGGCGAACTGTAACGTTATATGCGAATTTTCGACAGGGGGGTGGGCAGGGTAGGGGGGGTGGCACTCCTAACATCCACACTGTTCAAGGGTCAACAATAATGCTCTGTCAATCCTGCCATAAAAATTATTCTCAATTCTCCACTCTTCCCAGGGAAAATGTTGTGTCCATTTTGTAAAACTTCCTCAGCAAGGGTAGACAGGAAATGAGGAAAGTAAATAAAAAGTTCCTCGCAAAATGCAAGGATATATTCATGCAACAGTATTGTTGAAAGGAAGATAAATCAAATCAGACTTGCTTCGGCTAGGCGTATCCTGGAATTGTGGGGGGCCTGGGTGTGAGACCCTGAGGGTGCGAAACCCTAAGAGCATGTGTATGTGTCAGGAGTACCCAAAGCAGTACCAGCTGGATGAGAGAATGCACTCCCCCAGGAGTCCAGTTACCACAGGTGACAAAACACCAGGCCACACACCCGTCCCTGACCAGAGCCCGCCTCCCCAGAGCCCCGCCCAGCAATGGAGGAGCCCTAACACAGGGTTACTGGCAGGCAAGGAGCCAAGCACTCTCCTGAACCCAGGTCTGGGGACCCATCAATTCCACCTGCCAGGAAGCCAAGGACCTGGGCACAGTCAGCATGCAGGCAGGGCTGCAGAATGCTCCCCTGGGAGTTCTGACAGCCTCTGAAGTGCGAGAAACCTGAAAAACAGGCTGGGGTGCTTTGGTGAGGGCCCAGCTGGGCTCAAAAGCAGTTACCACTGAACTCAGCTCCTTCATCGCTAACACCTTAGAGATACCTCCCAGAGTCAGGAGAGTTACATGGCCTGAGAAAATGACCCAAGTAATACCAGGCACAAGAAAATCATCCATCAAGGCCTGTTTCTTTTGACCTTCACTAACCTTCATTCATTCGCTTCACAAAATATTTTCTTAAGTACTTAGAGAGGAGTACAGCGATGATCAAACAACAATCAGACCAAAAAATCCCTGCCCTCCTGGAGTGTATATTCCAGGGGAGGACAGAAAATAAACAGGTAAAGAAATACACAGGAAAGATCATACTCACCCTGGGGCTTGAATGACAGAAAGAGCAACCCAGGGGGAGATGTGGTGGGAAGAACACCCAGCAGACTTACTAGCCATTTTGAGGTGGGAAGATATCCAGCACACTGCCCAGCCATTCTGAGGGCCTGAGGCAGGAATTAACTTAGCGCGTGGACGGAAAAGAAAGGAAGGCCCTGTGGCTGGAGCAAGGCGGATAAAGAGACCAGGAGAAGATGGCGTCCGGGAGATGGGGACACCTGGTCACACAGATTAAAGGAAGCAGTTTTGATTTTGTACTTGAAGCAAAGAAAGGCCACTCAAAGACCCACGCTGTGGATCTTTCCTTAAAAATTTAAGCTAGGGTTTTCATGTGCAGAGTATTAGTAAACTTTTCTATTAATTACAGTTAATTAAGGAAAATCGTGAATCTCTTCCTCAGGACCCCTAAGTTTTTCCAGGATAGCAGCCATGAGGTTTAAAGCCAAACTTAAAGCAATGGCATCATTAAAGCGTTCCGGAATCCTAAGAACATGAGAGGTGTGTGAAGGTATTTTAGAATGAGTGAGTGAGTAGGAAGCAACTCCAAAGACATCCACGTGGTTACTGAAAATGCTACGTTTTTCTTAAAACAAAAACCCACTGCTGTTTTTTGCAGAGGTGATAGTTAAATAAGCTAGATGGAAAGTGCCTGTGTTTGTGAAGCAGAAAAGAGATGGAAAAGAGTAAAATGCGGGATGTTGTCCCGATATCTGGAAAGCAGCGTTCCTAGAAAGAAAGACGTTGCTCTAGTCAACTATATTTCTTTTCTCTATTTGTATCTCATCATATTTGCTTTCTGTCAAGATTTATCAAAATGATAAGCCGTTATCAGATTAAGGGGTGAGGACCCTGTGAAAGTACATGAGTGCTGGGTTTCTTCAGGACTTTCATTTAACCACGCACCACAGGGCAGCACTCACAAATCCAAACTGCAACACCTGGGTAAAGAGTCCTTAGTCATCTCCCTTAAAAATGGAGAAAGGGCATCTGCAGGCTGTCAGGGCTTGAAACGCTTGGATTCCAATGGACACGTGTTTGCTTTAAAACAGATACACATGCCCAGTGCTTTGTATCAATAGGAGCTCAGGGATAATCATTCCGTTGAAATCATCGATCTGAAAACTCATAGAGCACATTCCAAAAACTACAGTGTATCCTGCTATGCCCCCAGTTAGATTCAAGTATCTAGATAAGCTTTCACTAGTAGGAAATATTTTTTAAAGATGACTTCATTAAACTTGAAAATCAAAGAAATATCTGATAGCACTTTTTAAGAAAATTACATGTTTGGAACTAGATGATTCTACACTCCTTGCCAGATTGAAGGCCAAACTACCAGAATGGCCTAGGCTGAAACCATTCTTTAAATTTATGCTAAAGTTTTAAAGCACCATGATCATATTCTAGAACCAGAGAATGGCTTCAGAAACAATAAAAGTACACAGACTAAATAACATTTAATGATACATTTAATGAATAATAATCTTTTGTCCTAAAGTTTTCCACTAGAAAATTCTCTGCGATAAAGTGAACATGTACAGCCAACATGAGGAAACCCAACAGTATGATTTATTTAAAAGTCAAGCAACTGAGACCGTTTAGCTGAGATTCCCAGCGAAGTCTATATTCTAAACTAAGCTTTTTGGACTTACACAAATAAAAAGGAAAAAAAAACTAACAGGAAAAAATGAGACCAACATATTAGACCAAAGAGAAAACTAAGCTGTAGTACTAAAAGTTTAAACTTTTAGCAGGAAACAAACCGTGGAATAAAATACCTGCAAGTTGTGTGGAAATGCAGTCTTCGTTCAGACACACACACACACACACACACACACACACGAATGTTTTAAAGACATCTGCGCTACAAGCATCTCCTGCAGCAGGATAGGTATGAAAGCCCAGTGGGCATTTTCATGAAACTCTGACACTCATATCAGGTCAAGTCTTCTTCTAAAAGACACCGTGGTTCTACGCCGTCCTCCGTCTCATCTGTGAGAAACAGGATGCAGAGAGGCGGACCAGAAGAACCACGAAGGCTGGAGGAAGCGGGTGGCCCACGGGAAGCATCACCCAGAAGCCCCGCCGCCCACTTCCAAGTCTTGCAAAATTCAGTTCATATCCTCTGAGGAGGCAGCCTAATCCCGGTTAGAAATGTTCTTCTGGACACAAAACCACCCGTGTAAGAACCCTGGCTTTGAAAATTAGCAAAAGCAAGCAAAATCCTTGCCATTCTTACCTCATTTTCCAGAGTATAAAATGCCGCTAGCCAATGTCCCCCTCGCCCTCTTAAAAACTCCAAATTCATTTCAAAGCAAACCTGACGATTAGACACACGGGTACACATGCAATGCCCCCCAGACCACGTGGGCTGGTCCCTGCTGCGTCCTTAGCTCTGATATCAGCCCTCCTGGCACTTCCCACCACCCATTGCTAGATCTTCTTAGGTGTCTGGCAACCCCAACTGCCCCATGGCTCTGGACAGGAGTGTCCTCTGCCCCAGAATGACATATGGACATATATATGGACAGAATCAATATATGCAGGCAGGTTGGGAAGGAAGCCGGTCAGCGAACTAAGAACGCGTCACAGCAAACTCTCAACCACAGGTGCTGACGGCCACTCAGCAAGCCACCCAAGCACCTCACGCCATTAATCAACTCTCCCGAATTCCTCTGCTTCAGAGCCAAAGACTCCAAGGCTCAGAGACTTGAAGCCCCTTGCCCAACATCACACAAGTATGAAATGACAAGGCCAGGCATAAGCCAGGTCTGTCTCAGCCCCACGGGCCAGTGCTTACACTAAGGTAAACTGCCTCATTTACTTACAATTTTTTTACGTTTTTTTTTTTAACTTTTCAGAAAATATTTACTTTCAATTACAACACTGAAGCTGGCAAACCATTCCAGGAAACTTAACAATTTAAATCTTGTCACAGTAGATGCCCCTAAAATGGCAGATCCAGGGGCTTCCCTGGTGGCACAGAGGTTAAGAATCTGCCTGTCAATGCAGGGGACACAGGTTCGAGCCCTGGTCCGGGAAGATCCCACATGACGTGGAGCAACTAAGCCCGTGCACCACAACTACTGAGCCTGCGCTCTAGAGCCCGTGAGCCGCAACTACTGAGCCCACGTGCTACAACTACTGAGCCCACGTGCTGCCAACTACTGACGCCTGCGTGCCTAGAGCCCCTGCTCCACAACAAGAGAAGCCCACGCACCGTAACAAAGAGTAGCCCCCGTTCTCCGCAACTAGAGAAAGCCCGCGTGCTGCAACGAAGACCCAACGCAGCCAAAAATAAAATAAAATTTAAAAAGTAAGTTTAAATAAAATAAAATAAAACGGCAGATCCTGTGTGGCCTGTCGATTTCCAGAGTGAGTGAACACATCTGAGCACGGCCCCCGAGGAGAGGCTGTGACCTTTGTGAAGATCCAGGCTACCCTATGTCAAACTGATGAACAGATGAGACACTTTTCTGAGCTCAAGTTCTTGCCTAAGTTTTCAACTTCTGCTACTATTTACCCCACCCCCACCCCGTCCAGTTCTGCTTTCTCTTTCGCACAGTTTGAATTGCCACACACCAGGGGCACTGCCTTCAGCAACCTATCTTCCCTCACCCAATTGGTTTCCACGGAAAGAGTATCAATTCCCTCAGCCCCCTCCTCCCCACGGGCTGCCCTCACCTCACTTTTGTATTCAGGCCGGCTGAGGATTCCACTAAGACAGAACACATCTACATTGTTTTCCCCGCCTCAGAGTCACACCCTCCTTTAAAATGACTCCTTAGCTCAGCAGAAAGCTGCCCTCCGAAAACCTCAGCCAAGAGTCCAATAGCGCCATCAGTAACTGGGAAACGTCCTGCAATCAAACCATCGAGCCAGCAGGGAACAGGGGAGAGGACAGAAGTCACACACAAGGCAAATGACTTGAAGAGATGTCTGATTTTAAAGTGAATTCTGGAGACTTCCCTGGTGGTCCAGTGGGTAAGACTCCACGCTCCCAATGCAGGGGGCCCGGGTTCGATCCCTGGTCGGGGAACTAGATCCCACATGCATGCCACAACTAAGAAGCCCACATCCCCCAACTAAAGACCCAGCTCAGCCAAAATTCATTCATTCATTCATTCAGTATATTAAAAAATACAAAAATAAAATGAATTCTGTGGCTGAGATATGCCCTGGAGGTGGACAATTCATCTCATTGTATAAGGTGAGCACACAGGCTGTCGTTCCCTTGGTTAAAGAAAACTTGAGACGATCTGCCCCTGACTGTAATCCCACCGCCTCTGCCGAAACTACCCTGGACCATGGCAGTCAGTCTGCGTCTATTCAGTGGCACAGAGGTTCTATTTTAACCTCATTTGGTTTACATTTCATAATATCCTGAAAGGTGCTGGCAGATCACCAGCTAGAAGCAAGTACACAAGTAGCATACTTGTGTCAACCAACCCAGAGACAGGAAGGCGTTTCTACTTTCCCAGTCCTGTTCGGCAAATGCCACATTGAGAACACAACCTGGTCAAAATGGGACCAAGCTAGAGGCAGCAAGGAAGAAGCAAATCTAACTGGCCATCACAAGTGCCTAGAGATCAGAAAGCTTCATGAAGAGAAACACAAAGCCATCTCCACTGAATGCGGTGCAAACGTCTGTCCAAAAGAGAGCAGTCAAAAGAAAACGCCAGAGGGCTACAACTGGACAATTATTCTCAACTATGTGACACTGGTGTCTTAATGTGACACCTCTCAAGTTTTCATACATTATCATCACTGAATACCTGCAAAATTGCAACACCTTGCAAATATAATTTGGGGTTCTTTCTAATTTTTAAAAGAGCTAACATCTAAAATGAAGTATATAGAGTCCCACTATAAAATGTATGGTACGCCCAACCCCTTAAAGGAAAAAAAAAAAAATCTTAGAAAAACCGAGTCCCTGGGACTTCCCCAGCGGTCCAGTGGTTAAGACTCCAAGCCTCCACTGCAGTGGGCGCGGGTTCGATCCCTGGTCGGGGAACTAAGATCCCACAAGCCACATGGTGTGGCCAAAAATAATAATAATTTTTTAAAGTTTTTAAAAAATTTTAAAAAAGAAAATTGAGTCCCTTCCCTCCAAAACAGCTCCATGAACCTTCATTCTGTCCTTTACCCACATGTTGCCACACAGCCACACTCTTTTGAAATCTTAGTTCCCCCACTCGCCACGAGTCTTGGGGTTATGGTAATGGCCATGTGGCTATTAAACATCTGATTACTGGCCGACAATCATTGGTACATAAAGCAGAATAGAGGTACGATGTAATCAGTAACAAAATTAGTAAGCATGTATGAATCTATAATTTGGTTTCCTTTTTTAAAAAAAAAAAAACAACAAGTTGGTGATATACAAGCTAAACTCACATAGCATGGTCACTGGCTAGAGGAATGTTTTTCTGACTCTAGAGTGAGCAGCAAATACCAAATCTGGGGGACGAGGGGAATGCAAAGTCTTTGCAACCTGAACATCAAAAAAGATTTCTCTGCTTCTGGCCTGCATCCAAGTCCTCTAACAGAATATTCAGGAAACATTTGGCTCACTACTGCCCCTTATCATCATCAGATAGTTTCTCAGCTCATACCTCCAGACCACCAACCTTCAAAATCTGCAACAGTCTCCTAAAATAGGAAGAGGGGAGGGAGTGGTGGGAAATGGCAGAGGGAAAGGAGGTCATGGAAAGAGGCAGGGTTTCCAAAATGGACATTTGCAGCAGAAATGTCAAGAGCACAATGTAAACCACTGTTGTCAATAACTTTTTGCTGCTGACACTAAGAGAGAACAATCTGATCTGGCACAACAAATATGCACCCTGATCTGAAGGCCGGGGGACACATGAGTTTGACACAGCATCATGGCCAAAACTTATATAGGAAGTACTTCACTTCCTATTCTAACAAACCCACAAAGCTGTGGATAAAGATATGGAGCCAGCAAAAAGAAAAAAAAAAAGCAAGGAAATGTCAGACTTTAGTCTCTGGTTTTCCCTGGTAGTTACGCAGGGTCTGGGAGCAGGAAGCCAGTTGTCTGGAGAGGGATCCGCTGGAGGCGAGGCTCTAAGTCAGCGTTAGGGGCCGAGGCGCCAGGGGGTCGGCAGGGATGCTTTTAAAACCGGCATCATGAGTGAGTGACCGGGAGAGGTCACGTGAACTAGAGGCAAGCTACCCAAGAAAGGTGCCAGGGCGACGAGGGAAGGAGCCCACACACCTGGGCCTGAATCCTGCCCCACCCTGACCAGCCCTGTGGGACACACTTAAGCTCTCTGAGCCCCGCCTTTCCAGTCTACAAAGTTGTCTACCCTCACAGCCACAGCGAGGAAAACCAAGACTGGGGACATGGAGCTTCTGAGACTATTACGATCTAAGCTCTCACCTGGATCCACAGCAGGACTCAGACGGCCTAAAAACTGAGTTCACCAACTTACCTTGGTAAGTCCTTCCTAAAGGACTCTCACGTGACACTGCCAGGCCCTGGAGGGGAGAGGGAAAGGGAGGGGGGGCAGGCCCTTGTTTGGGGGCCATCTCCAGGAGCAGCTCAAGACAGAGACCGGGGGCTCTGGACACACAGGCGTGCACGCACACACACACACAGACACGCACACACACCAGCCGCCTCCTGGCACGTCTCAGAAGACAGAACAGGCACTTGGGCGCCACCAGCTGCCACCAGAACAGAGGCCCGATGAACTGGAAACTTGTGGAGAAGAATAGGTCATACTCTCCCTCAAGAGGTCTCACTGCTCTGCAAGGCTGGGCTTCTTAGTAAACCGGCAAGTGCCCTCCACCACGGAAACCTACCACGAAGGACCCACCTGTCCTCCCTCTGCCACACCTGCCGCATCTTTCCTCCCATCAACTCTGTGGTACCAGGATGCAGGCCAGGATTGCAACCCGAAAGCCTGCTCGTTGAAGACCTTTTTAAAATCTGGATGCTCTCATACTTTGTTCCTCAAATGCAGAAAGAAGGGTTGAATTACAGGCTAAACCTCCTCCTTAATTACATGGATGTCGGAATTCAACTGCCTTTAACGTCAACCCAGCCCACAGCAGAGAAATCAAACCTTAAGGCTCGGTCCCCTCATAGGCCATCACCAACGTCCCCCAAACCCTCCCACACCTGGTACCCTTCCTTCAGAGCCCTCAGTACAAGAGAAAGTCTGCCTTCCTAATTTCCGGGCAGTCAGCTCAGCTGGTTAGCTCGCGATACTGACCAGGCCGCTCTCTGGGGGGAGTTCTTCACAAAGGCCAGTGATGTTGTCACAGGAGAAAAGTCTCTGCTTTCAAGATTCTGGGGTCATACAACTCAGAAACCCTAACACCCAGCTGGGGACCGGAAGCACAGTGCCACGTCAGCTGTCACCCTCCTGCGTTCATCTAAAAGAACAACTATATCCCCCCATCCCTCCCCAAGCACTTCCCCTGAATGACCTGCCAACACTGTCACAACCTCCACCCGATCCCTCCAGGCGGTCCCTAAACCTGCTTTCCCCACAACCCTGCCCATCTCTGAAAATGGAACTCCATCCTTTCAATTGCTCAGACCAAAAACCTAAGAGTCCGCCTTTCTCTTTCTTTCCTCACATCCCATAACCAATCATGGGCAAACCCTATGAGCTCCACCTTCAAAGTATCCACAATCTGACCACTTGCCACCACAACCCTGGTCCAATCTGTTTGAACTTCTTACCTGGTCCATCAAAAACACCAGCTTCCCCTCTAGGTCACTCCTGTGGTCGAAATCCTCCCAGGCTCCCGCCTCCCTCAGAATAAAAGCCAGAGTTGTACTTTTTTTTTTTTTTCATTTTTTTTATTGAAGTCTAGTTGATTTACAATGTTAATTTCCGCTGTACAGCGAAGTGATTCAGTTATACACATACGTTCTTTTTCAGAGTCATTCTTGATGGCCTGTGGGACTTGGCCCCCAGCTAATCCTCTGCTAAACATTCCTGCCTTCCACCCTCTCCCTTGCTCATGGTGTTCCAGCCACGTCAGCCAGCATCCTCGCCGGAGCACGGATACGTGGGTCCCTCTGCGTAGAAACACCCTTCCCCTGTTAGACGCGCAGGTCTCCGCCTACAGAAAGACCTCGGGACAGTGCACCCTCCATGAAACAGCTCCACCCACAGACCCTCTCCCCTGCCTCACTCAGCCCTTCCACCCAAGCGTCTAACTCACACGGCCCCCTGTAAAGGATCCACTCTCAAAAGGCAGAAGAGAGAGAGAGCCTTGTGGGCTTCTCACTTTGTTTTGTGGTAACACTCCTCCGGCAGACAGCAGGTGGAGGGGCCCTCAGAGGACAAAGAAGGTGACTCAGTGGAGACGCGCCCTTGTCACTTCTAGGAAGCCACCCCTTCAGCACGTCCATGCTGGTGGTTTGAGTTTCTATTTGCAGGCCAGGGGTGAGGAGCCAGGAGTGCTGGGGAGTGGCTTTCAGTACAAAACAGTGTTTTTTAAATGTCTAACTGGTTTTCAACTAGAGAGAATCACACAGATGGCAACAAATTAATGTCACACACAATCAAGACCCAGTGGGCTGTCGACTCCCGGATGAGTTCTCCGTGCGCGCTCCGCATGTTTTATTACCACACACACGTATGTGCGAAGAATATTTACAGCGTTAAAGCACAAAGGCTCTGATTTAAAAGACCGCTCCTCCCAGGCTGCCACTGGCACAGGCCACGTTTCACTCTTTCCACATTCCTTCGTCTTTCCCTGGTCCCTCCATATCCCGAAACAAAACTAGAATTGATACTTTCACAACCTCTGATTTCCTGCAACTCTCCTGGCCCCCAATGAACAGTGACACGTGCAGGACTCTGCTCCGTGGCCCTGGGGAAGCTGCCCTCCACAGGTTCACCGAAGTATCTAAAAGCAACAGCAAAATCCCACCGAAGGTCTCTGGTCGATGTGAAAGGCAAGTTTCATGCTCCCAGAAGCTAGAGGGACTGGGGTCTCCCCACCCTGCACACAGGTCGCCCCCCGCGCTGGTTACCACAAGGACAGAAATAGGCGCGTGACACACTGCTTCGGGCACCTCAAAACCCCAGCAGCAGCAGCTGGTTCTTAAGTTGTACAGCAAAGTGGAGCTGACGAAGGGCTTTCACATCCATCCCGCTGGCCTGCATTCTTGCGCCCGCTCCCCACCTACAACAAACGCCCTGGAACCCAGCACCCACCCCCTCCAGGGAAGCCGGGATGGGAGCCCCTTCTGACCACGGACACCATACAGAAGTCCTCTGGGGCTTCAGGGCCCCTACAAAAGACGAACAAGGAGGCTCTCTCTTCTCCCCTGGATGGTGGACTAATGCAGCCACCACAGGAAGGAGGGAGATGCCAAGAAAACAGCAGGAAAGGGCCTGGGGCCGCCTGACATATGGCACCTGGCACCCGCCCAACCCCACACCTCCCTGTGCAAGCGAACTCGAGTTGGGCTTTCTGCTACTCAGAGCTAAAGGAATCCTGAAGGATACATACCTCGCAACCACAGAATTCTGGATGCAAAATGGACCCTGAGAATCACACAGCCCAGTGGTTTTAAAACTTTTTTAAATGATGGAGATGTTTCTTTCTCAAAAGGACTCTTACATGGAGTGCCAATGGCTAGAATGGATAAAGACGGAAACGCCCTCTGGTTGAGGCAGAAAGCCCTAGGCACTAACGGAGAAGCCGGGGGTTCAGAGTAACCAGCTAAAAATATCACTGACCTAATGCAGAGACTCTTAACGTACAGAAAGAAAGCAATCACTGCCGCCACCACCATTTATGAACGCTGAGGATGGCCAGGCACTTAAACGCACTCTGGTTCTCATACCATCCTAAAAACATGATTAGCACCCTGATTTGACACAGAAGGAAACCAAAACTCAGCAGATCAGTAACTGTCCACATTCAAAAGCAGGACAGTTGACTTCCAAAACTCCACTCCCAGCCCTCCTGAGGAGGAAACAGAGATCCAGAGAAAAGAAGTGATCTGCCACGCCAGCACAGTAACCCAGCTCTCCCGACTCCACCTGCAGGCAGCCCTCACTGTACCCTGCCAACCGCAATCAGCAGAGATCCAGCAGCTGTCTCCAAGCAGGAACAGGGCTGGGCGTGATACTTAGGAGGACAGAAAAGCACCTCCGACCAGCCACACAGACACACCAGCCAGAGGAACGCCCTGCCCATCCCCCGGCCTCCCCCCCAGCAACTTGCAGCCAAGCTCCAACAACTGCTCCCAGCTCGATCCTGCACAGCTGCACAAAAAGAGGCCACAAATGTCCCAGAGAAGGCTTACTGCAAAGAGCACGATCAAGAAGCACCAGTCGTCACAAGGGCACCAACACCATGAAAATGAGATGACAAATGCCAACAAAGAAACTGGGCCCAAGGAAAGAGAATTAATAGAGCAATCAGAGCAGAACTTTACAATACATCTTCCAGGGGATGAGGAAAGCTGTGGCATCCATGAAGAACAGGCAGCTGTGAATATATATCAACTCTAGACCTTGTTGGAATTTTAAAAAACAGGAAAGTTGAAGAGCTTATGAACAACAGGAGAATTGCTAGCCTGGGAGACAGGACACAAGACATTCTTCTGGAACCCTGACCAAAGTGGTAGTCAGCTACAAAGTATAAAAGAGAAACCAAGCAGGACAAAATATAAGTTATGATAAAGAACGGCTGAACAGCACAATTAATGAAACTTTGACCCAAGCAGAGAACATTTTTTCCAAACACACAGAACGCTATTAACTTGACTAGGTGCTAGGCCACAGTTTCACCACATCTACTGCCCACAATGCAGGGGGAATTCCATTTACCTGGGGGAAGAAAAGATTTTTAAAAATTAGTGGGTCCAGGAAGTTTAAATAGTTAGAGCTTTTGGGTACAAGAAGGAAATATTTAGAACTGAAGGATGAATAAACTATGTATCGGGGGCTTCCCTGCTGGCGCAGTGGTTAGGAATCCGCCTGCTAATGCAGGGGACACGGGTTCGAGCCCTGGTTCAGGAAGATCCCACATGCTGCAGAGCAGCCAGGCCCGTGCGCCACAACTACTGAGCCTGCGCTCTAGAGCCCACGCACCTAGAGCCGGTGCTCCAAGACGAGAGAGGCCACCACAATGAGAGGCCCGCGCACGGCAATGAAGAGTAGCCCCTGCTCACCGAAACTAAAAAGAAAGCCCACGCACAGCAACGAAGACCCAATGCAGCCAAAAATAAATAAATTTAAAAAAAAAACCCAAAAACTATGTATCAAAACCTAAGTAGTATAGGACTCAGGACAAAGAAACACATAGCTTTAAATTCATCCCTCAGTTATGTAAACTGATTTAAAAGATCTAAGCTTTCAACTCAAACTAGAAAAAAAGAGGATAAACAACAAGATCCTACGTGTAGCACAGGAAACTATATTCAACATCCTGTAATAAACCATAATGGAAAAGAATATATATGTATAACTGAATCACTTTGCTGTACAGCAGCAATTAACACAATATTGCAAATCAGCTATACTTCAATAAAACAAATTTAAAAAAAGAAAAAAGAAAAATTAGGTAGAAGTTAGCAATAGAGCGCAGAAATTAATAAAATCAAGATTTAATGGTGATAGAGATGGTGAACCAAAAAAAAAAAAAAAAATGCTATGGGCTTCCCTGCTGGTGCAGTGGTTAACATCTGCCTGCCAATGCAGGGGACACAGGTTCAAGCCCTGGTCCAGGAAGATCCCACTTGTCACGGAGCAACTAAGCCCGTGCGCCATAACTACTGAGCCTGCACTCTAGAGCCCGCGAGCCACAACTACTGAGCCCACGAGCCACAACTACTGAGCCTGTGCGCCCCAACAAGAGAAGCCACCGCAATGAGAAGCCCACGCACCGCAACCAAGCAGCCCCCACTCGCCGCGACTAGAGAAAGCCCATGCGCACAGCAACAAAGACCCAACACAGTCAACTATAAATTAATTAATTAATTAAAATACTAGTTCTTTTGAAAAGACTAAAAAGGGTAGAAAAGTCTTTAGTAAATATGTTAAGGGAAAAAAATCAGGAATTTTTAAAATGTATCTACAGATTCAAAAAATATTTCCAAAAGCAAATATGTAGCATGCTACATATTTATATGTGAATACATAATTAAAACGACAATTTCCTCGGAAAATATAGATTATCAAAATTGGCTCAAAAAAAGTACAGAATCTTAACAAAGTAGATGAAATGGAAACCATAATCAAAACTCCTCTTCGACTACATTCTACCTCCACAAAGGCACCAGGCCCAGACAGCTTTACTAGTGAGTTCTACCAAAATTTAAGGAAGAGAAATTGTCCATCCTATACAAAAACTGTTCCACAGCATATAAAGTACTGAAAGCTAACTGGCTCTCTCCACAAAGCAAACATTCTTTATACTAAATTCAGCCAAGAATAGTACAGCAAAGAAAATTATAGCCCAAGCTCACTTAAAAACAGTTGCAAGCCTCCTGTATAAAGTATCAGGAAATAGAAACAGATCTATTTCTATTTCACCTTTTCCTCACATCATACATAAAAATTAACTTGCAAAATTGATCACAGGGCTAAACATAAAGTTGAAACTATAAAACTTCTAGAAACAAACACAGGAGAGAATATTTTTGACCTTAGAGTAGACCAGTGGTTCTCAACTGGAGGTAATTTTGCCTCCTCCCCACCCCCTGGGGTCATTTAAAATGTCTGAGGACATTATTGTTTGTCACAAATGGGGGGAAGGGTCATTCCTGGCATCTAATGGGTGAGACCAGGGGTGCTCTTAGCAATGCTAAAGACAGGCCCCACAACAAAGATTTATCCAGGCCAAATGTCAAATGTGCTGAGGTTGAGAAACCTTGGTACAGGCAAAGATTTCTTAGGCTACAAAAAGCACAAACAATTAGAAAAAAAAAAAAAAAGATAAATTGAAGTCCATCAAAATTAAGAAATATTCTTTCTTAAAAGGATATATTAAGAAAATAAAAAAGCAAGCCAAAGACTGAGAGAAAATACACATTATACATACCTGAAAAAGGACTTGACCCATAATATATAAAGAACTCTTAAAACACAGTAAGATGACCCCCCAAAAAAGTGTGTTAAGGGATGAGAGGAAAAAAAAAATTTTTTTTTTTAAAGAATCACTACAAAAGATATCCAAATGGTCGATAAGCACATGAAAGATGTTCATCATTAGGCATCCCAATAAATACAAACAAAGATGTTCAACACCATGAGTCAGCAGGGATATGAAAATTAAAACCACACTGAAATACCACTTGACACGCACTGGGATGACTAAAATTAAAAAGACTGATAAGATCAAGTGTTGTTAAGGATGTAGAAACACTGGAACTTTCACACTGCTGATGGGAATACAAAATGGACAACCACTTTGGAAGTCAGTTTGACAACTCACTCACTCCCCATTCACTGAACAATCCCACTCCTAGGTTAAAAAAAAAAAAAAAAAAAGCATATGTCCACACAAAATCTTATACACAAATATGCACAACAGCTTTGTTCATAATAGCCAAAAACTAGTAACATTTACATTAGTCTTGGGTCAAAAAGAAAATCAAAACTAAGACTACACATTACTGAAAATTGCAGGATTTCCCTGGTGGTGCAGTGGTTAATAATCCACCTGCCAATGCAGGGGACGTGGGTTCAAGCCCTGGTCCGGGAAGATCCCACATGCCGTGGAGCAACTAAGCCCGTGTGCCAAAACTACTGAGCCTGTGCTCTAGAGCCCGCGAGCCACAACTACTGAAGCCCGCGCGCCTAGAGCCCGTGCTCCACAACAAGAGAAGCCACCACAATGAGAAGCCCTCGCACCACAACAAGGAGTAGCCCCCCCCCGCTCCCCGAATCTAGAGAAAGCCAGTGCACGGCAACGAAGACCCAATGCGGCCAAAAATAAATAAATAAATTTAAATAAATAAATAAATAAAATTGCAAGAAAAAATTTTTAAATAAATAAAACAGAATTAGCAAAAATAAAGGGAGAAGAACGTTTGTTGCTGCCTCCCTCGGGGGAGCAGTGGTAGCCAACGGTCTTCTGGATCTGTTCAGGTGGTTGTGTCTCCACTCCAGCTCTGGCCCTTCCCAGTTTTCCCCTCTGCCTAAGGAGTACTTGGAGAATGAATGAATCCTGTGTCACCTTGCCAGGATTAAAGGTGAGGAGACACCATTAGCAAATATTCAGGCCTCTGTCCCTCACTGGTCATGAGCCAGCTATGAGGAAGATACAAAGGACCCACAGGTATACCGGAGCTCAGCTACCTCCATCTCCATGACCAGTGGGGGCACTACCAAGAGGGCTCGTGGCTGGGACAATAGAAAGGAAAGAGAAAAGAAAAAGGAGAAAAAGAACAGTATCTGCAAAGGAACAAGCTACTTTCTACCATCAGTCCCAGTTCTTCGACCCTTGTGAATTCTCTCTGCCCAGCACGATACAGTTTTATATGCCAAGATCAAAATAAAGATGAGACATCTAAATTATTTTACTCAACCCCATCTTTTAAAAATCCCTCCATGAAGCACTGATAAAAGACATGAAGCCCAATCAGGAATTCATTTCCTGGGAATCTGTCAGGATGCTGTTCTAAGAATTAAAGCATGTGGTCTAACATACCCCTAATTAACAATCTTGGGCTACACACACTTATTGTTGCAAGAAACGTATACACACAAATGGATGTGGTCCAGGTTCAACATGTGGCCTAAATTAGCCATATAAGCACTATTCCTTCAGAAAAATCACAGGGAAAAAAATATCTCCTTAGAGACATCAACTAAACCAACCTCAACTCCCAGCTGGCTTCATTATTCTCTTGTCCTCAATGTAACAAAAACTTTCCAGCATTTATACCCAAACAATTGGGGGAAAACTTGTTCTGAATAAATTTTAAGGTACTTAACTACCTAAATCAAGCCAGCCCAAAGCGTTACTTTACAACTACTACAAACTGTTAGAACCGCACTTATTAAGAACGTTGTTAACACCAAAATAGAGGGTGGAAACTAACCGATTACATATGTAAGATGGCCTTTTACAAAATGTATCTCATACAGTGAAGAATAAAGCTATGGACAAGTGGAGGGCCTTCTGGTCACTTTCGCGACTCTGCATGGCTGCCCTCTGCCCCCCTCACCTCTTGTGCTCGCGGGTCCTGCCCCAGCGACCTTTGGACGCCCCTCACCAGCACAGCACTCCTTCGGGCCCCAGGCCCTCCATGCGTGCCAGTCCCATGGGCAGTCACACTGGCCTCTGGATTCAAGTGCTTTCTTTCTACTACACGCCACCTCCCGAGAAATAGGTGAGTGATAAGAATCACCGACTTTTTCCACAGCATAGGACTCACCTGGTGCATCAAACCTTGTGAAGCTTCAAAAACACACAACTGAGGCTCTCCAAAGAGCAAGCACTCCAAGTGCCGAGAGAGCAGATACACTTTGGGAAACTTGCCTTTGTCGTCCCTGCTTTTCACTGCCCAGCTCTCTCCACAGACACAAAGATATTAAAGCTGCTGCTGAGTCAGTTGCTTCGCTGTTGCCTTCATCCCCGCCATTAACTAACTGCAAGGGGACAGCACCCTGACCACCACCCTCACCCCAGGAGGGGTCAGAGCCACACGGGTGCCCTGCAGGCAACCCTGAAGCAGGCCCAGACCTCCCTCGTGTTGGTCCTAAGGGACTGCAGGTGAAAAGTACCCTCTCAGGTTCTAGAGAGCTGGGCTTGGGAGGAGAGGTTGTTTTCCCGGAAATCCAACTCCCTTTTCCAGTGACAGGAGAACTGCCTGCCAGGGCTCTAGCTGATGCCGGGTGGCATCTGGGCACCCCAAACCTGCGCCTGAGGGGATCGGGAAACCGCGCCAGGCACCAAACCACCAGGAACAGGAGAGTCTTCCACGGAAAAACGTGTTTCTCATTACAAGCAACCAATTTACAAACATTTGGAACGTGACCCGGTGTCTTTGGGGACCGCTACCACCGACAAGCTGCACAAACAGTAACAGCAGAAGTCTGCTTTTCACACTCACAGTGAGACCTGGGGAGTTATTTACAAGTGGACGCCCAGGGGTGGAATAAAAGGCAGCTGAAAACATCCGGCTTTGGTGCTACTTGGTAGAATTTTTCAAACTGCATTTAAAAAGATGTTCAGCCCATGTTCCCATTCAAATACGTGCTAGAGTTAGCCAGTGTTACCTCATTCAAGAAAACCAATTTTTTTTAAACCCCCTCCCCAAGGGTTAAAAAAAAAAAAAGAAAAGAAAAAGAAACAAGTCTTAATAAGTATTTAAGCCAAGGAATCCATTTGAAACAGGAACAAATAGAAAGAATTCACTTTGCAGGTAGTGGGTTTGAAGTATAGATTTTTAAACACAGCTCTGGGGAAGTCTCAAGGTGAAACCACAAAGCAGTAACAGGAAAGAAATGTGCACAAGCCCAGCTGTGACCTGCCTGAGGCTGCGGTCCTGAGGAAGGCCGGCAGAAAGGACCTGCACCAACGTGAAAGCTCTCCTAAGACCGCAGAGGGCACACGCTAAATGCATATCCCCTCAGAACACCGTGGAGCATTTCCTAAGTTATGCCCACGTGTGACCATGAGGCGAAGCATTGCTAGATTCAACGGCCATTTCCTACTGGACCAAGAGGCCGAGGTCCGCCTGGATATGAGGTTCATAAACCAGGTTCCAGGCGCTGGGACGACTACCACCCTAAAGCAAAAGTGAGGGCCCCTGCAGCAGTCACAGAGTAGGGGTCTGCCCTTGAGGCCAACTTTAACCTCAACTATTAAGAAATCAATTCCAATTTGCTAACACCACCACTAGCCCAGCTGAGCTAACTTCTCACAGATGCGTTTGGTCACAGCAGCCATTATTCCAAAACATCCCCCTTTAAAGGTCAGTTGCAGCCTGACCGTGTGTCAGCTAGGGCCCTTTTCTCTGTAACGGGGGCTTCCGTGAGTAATTGCTATCTTAGGGCGGCTAACTGGCCTACAAACTAATGTGCTGTAAACTCTCCCTCCCGCCCCGCTACCCCTTTCCAAAAAAGGGAAAAGAAAGAATACGGGCCTTTCCGTTTCGATTGTGAGCTCAGCCTCACTCTCCTCAGAGTAATAATTTCTACAAGTTCTGAATTCAGGGGTTAATAGGACCATCTCTGATGCAAGGGAAGAATATGAACCCCATAAACGCCACCACAAACTCAAAATTCAGCTCAAAGTTGGCTAAACCTCACTTCATTCTGCGAAGTAACTTGCTAACGCCAGGGATAAGTGTTGACTGTTCACTGATCTTTCAGAACTTTTCATCCTCTTTTTTTTTTAACCAAAGTTTAAAAAATAAATAAAAGCTGTATTTTCCATCATCCTAAACAGTCCAGAGAAAGTTGGTTAGAAAATTCTCGGAATTGGCAGTTCCCCAGCCCCAGGACTCCCGGCCATGGCAGGACACGAACAGCCCTCACTGGGACGAGCGATTATACAATCATGGTTCCCAGAGCAAAAGACTCCACTAGAATAATCCACCCGGAGACAATGACATCATGTGAACAACTAGACAGGAAGTTAGGCTCGGAGAAGTGAAGGGTGAAGTCTTGAAAGCCAATACTGGATGACCACCCTCCATTCCCCCGATCCAAAAAAAATCCCAAAAAGTCACCTTCTGCAGAAAGGCTACTTTAAAGAAAAAAATGGAAAACCCACATGGAGGAAAGCAATCAGCAAATGAAACCAAAACCCCCCAACTCCACGGCCATTGGTGCGGGTGAGTCTTTCCACACTAAGGGCCCCCTCTAAAGCCCCGCTGGTGGAACTTTGAGGACAACGTGGAGTGGGAACAAAGCAGAGCGGTAGTTCCTGCGTCCTCCAACTTTCGCAGGCGCACCGCTGAGAGGGCAAGCGCTGGGCGTGAGGTGGCCGCAGCGTGTCACCCGGGCGGGTGGCGGCGGCGGCCGGCCGCTCGCACACAAAGCCGCCCCGGACTTACTGACAGCCACAAGTGGTCCGGCGACGGACCCCAGCCAGCGCCGGGCCGCCGGGGCCCCCGCGCCCCCCGCCCGCGCCCATGACCCCCAGTCTCTTATCCTTCGCCACCAGGCGGGCAACTTTCCCTCGGGGACGGGCTGACCCCAGCCCGGACCACAGGCGACTCGGGGCCCCCAGCCCCTCCCCCGAGCGCCCCTGCCCCCCACCCCGCCCGCCGCGCGCTGGGGCACCGCGACAGAAGCCTGCACCCAGGCGGGCCACCCACCTGCACAGCTCGGGGAACTCGGCGCCCTGGGTCCCCGCGGCCCCCGGGGCCCAGACCAGTAGCAGCAGCTGCAGCAGGAGCAGGGAGCGCGGCGGGCGGCCGGCGGGCGCGGGCCCCAGGTGGGCGCTCCGGCCGGCAGCGGCCCCCATCGCGCCGGGCCCCGGCTGCGCGGCTGGAGCGGAGCTAGCGGCGCGCGGCTGCCGGGGGCCGCGTTCGGGACATGGCTGCGCCGCCAGGGCGGAGGCGGAGGCGGAGGCGGAGAGGAGCGCGAGGAGCTGGAGCAGAGCAGGAGCCCGAGAGGCGCGCGGCTTGTCTGGGCTCAGCGGCGGCCCCGGAACCGGTCACGTGACCGCCGGGCGGCACCGCCCCCTCCCCCGCCCCGCTCACATGACTCCCTTGTTCAGGTGATCCCCGCCCGCCGGGCTCCGCCCAGGCCCGGTCACGTGAGCGCTGCACGCGCTGGGCAGGAAGCGGCGCGGCGGCCTCGGGGACGCAGGTGCGGGCTCGAGGCCTGTGTCCCGGCTGCTGCCACGGCGGGGACCCGGCCACCGCCTCAGTTTCTCCCAGAGCGCACTCTGGGTCGCGATGTGGGTGCTTCACAACTTGGAGTCACCGTTTCCCACCCTCGACCGTTAGGGAGGGGAGAATAAGGCTTAGACTTAAGGTGCTGTAAATGCCACCGCACAGCCCTGTTATTTCGGATCCTTGATGAATGGGAACCCACTTTTCTTGCCCTACGGAGGTAGATCGCGGAGCCCTACACGGGGCTTTCCAACCATTGCCCAGCAGAGCTTCTCGCAACCTTGTGTGACAATGTTATTTCCCAAGCGTGGGCTTCCTCCAATAAGGAAGGGCGGCACCAATATAGGAACTTGAAATATAAAGGAGGCCAAAATGTAACTATCAAGCGAGTGCCACTCAGCAAAGCTTTATTAATCCCTCTATTCAAATATTTTATTAAACCCATACTATGTGACTGACTGAGCTAGGCACAATGAAAATAAGAAGGTAAATCCGAAAAGACATGAACTCAAAAAGTTTACCTTACACAGAATAATCTGATTATTATACAGAATAATCATGATGGTAACCGCTCATCCTTTTAAATGCTTACTCCACACCAGACACTGTGTTAGCATTTAACATGCATGAATCCAGGAACCGTGTTATAAATGAGGAACGGAGGCACAAAGATGTTAAGTAACTTACCCAAAGCCACTTTGATGTGGCAAAGCAGGAATTCAAACGCATACAATAATAGCTAACGTTTATTGAGCAGGTAATTATGTGCCAAGTACAGCTGTGGTGCTTTGATTTAGCTCAGTTAATCTTAACACAATCCTATAAGAGACGTATCTTTATAGCACCCATTTTACAGATAAGGAAACTGAGGCACAGAGAGATTAAAAAGCTTGCAAGTCACACGGCTAGTAAGCTGAGAAGCCAGGGTTTAAGCTCAAGCTAGACAGTCCCAGAGCGTGTGGCTTGGCCACGATGCTATATTGCCAAAGAGGAATATGGCCCAAGAAAGGAAAGTTGGTGTGGTGGCTCAAAGGGCGTGCTCAGATGTCCAACTGTAGGCGTCATGAAAGGGTTCATATTTTGCAACTCCAGTGTTATAATTGATACAGGCAAAGATCTTCAGTGGAAACTAAAACCATCAGGTGAAAAATAATTGCAAACCGGAATATTCACTTTGTCTCAAAGGATATTTCCCTAATAAAGAAAAATATATCTTTACAATGGAAAGGTCTGGTAGAACCACCTTTATCAAGAAATTAAAGTTCATATCACCAAGATTTGGAAAAACTAACATTTTCTGCTTCCTAAAATGATGCAATGAAAAATACTGCTAAAGGATAATATTTAAAAGAGAGTATAATCATGACTCAGATGCAGGTGTAAAATGAACATGTGTCAAAGATAATACTTAACTCATTAATGTCAGACCAGTAACATGTTCCAACTGGTTCAAAAGAGAATCCAAAGACAATCCAACACATATGCAGTCAGGAATGCTGAAGTTAAGTTGCCTAATAGATGGAAGATTAGTCAGTGCTCATAGGTCAAATGGATGTGAAAGGAACAAAATTTGCATTTCTAAAGACAAGAATCCTAGACATTACCATCAGTATTCCACAATTTAGAGAGTTGTAAAATAGCTCAAAGATAATGAAAGGCTCAAAACCCCATAGAATCAGCTAATGCACAAAGTTGCATTTGACAGCATCTAGCTTTCCACTGAAGTTACCCAATAATTTTTTTGGTCCATTTCAAAGTCTTTCACAATTTCCCCCTGTAGTACACAATATCACTTATGTGGTGTTATTGCCAAGATGTTTAACCTAAATCTAATAAAAATAAAACTATCAAATCCAGATTGTGAAACATTCTACAGGAAAACTGAACTGGACAATTCAAAAATGTCAGTGCTCTGAAAGACTTACCCCCTTCCCTCCTCCACCCACCCCCCCCCCAAAAAAAGCAAGAGTAAACAACAGACTGAGGTCAGATCTGACCAGGTAGCTGTTTTATAAATAAAGTTTTACTGGAATGTAGCAGCATCCACTTATGTATTCCTATGACTGCTTTTGCCTACAATGGCAGAATTGACTGGTTGCAACAGAGTCTGAAGTATTTTACCATCTGGCCTCTACAGAAGAAGTTTGCCAACCCTTGTTCTAGATCAGTAGTTCTCAAAAGTGTGGTGCTTGGACCAGCAGCTTTGGCATCACCTGCCAGCTTGGTTAGAAATGCCAATTCATGGGCCTCACTCCAACCTGTTGACTCAAAATCTTTGGAGGTGGGCCCCAGAAAATTGTTTCAATAAGCTTTGTAGGAGATTCTCATACACATGATGGTATGAGAACCACTGTTGCAAAAGGGTGAGTGAGAGAATTCCCAGGTCTCTGGTGAGTTCCTGGGATGGGCTGCCAAGTGAGGGTCCTTGGCTCCACTCAGGAAAGAATTCAAGAGGGAGCCATAGTAAAGTGAAAGCTAGTTTATTTAGAGAGATACACATCCCATAGACAGAATGCAGTCATCTCATAAGGTGAGAGTGGCCCGGGGGTGTGGAGGTGGTTAGTTTTTATGGGCTGGGTAATTTCATAGGCTAACAAGTGGGAGGATTAATCCAACTATTTTGGGGGAAGGGGTGGGGATTTCCAGGAATTGGACTACCACCCACTTTTTGGCCTCTTACGGTCAGCCTAGGAATTGTCATGGTGACTGGGAGTGTGTCCTTTAGCATATGCTAAGCTAAGGTATTACAGTGAGTGTATAATGAGGCTCAAGGCCTACTGGAAGTCAGATCTTCCGCCATCTTGGACATAATGGGTTCTAACCAGTTTTTGTTGTATCTTCAAGGGCTGTGTCATTATTTTAATGGTTGTGCCCTGCCCCCTTCCCTCTTGTCTCACCACTGTCCTGAATTAAAGGAGAATAAAGAGGCAAGACAACAAAATGTGATGCATGACCCTTAACTGGAGCCCAGATCCCTAAAAAGGAAGGTGTAAGGGACACTTGGGGATAACTGGGAAGACCTGAATGTAAATTGCATATTAGATACTCTAAAGTCAAATGGTAGAGGGCATAACTCTCCGGTACTTCATTTAAATTTTGCGGCAAACCTTTGAGAAAACAGAGACTTAGATGTAGCTCAAGACCCCATGTTACGGGTTGTATTATGTCCCCTAAAAAGATGTTGAAGTCCTAATCCCCATTACCTTGGAATGTGACCTTATTTGAAAATACGGTCGTTGCAGGGTAATTTTTGTTAGCTCGTACCACAGGAGGGTGGGCTCAGTCCAATATGACTGGTGCCCTTGTAAGAAATGGTGTAGAGACACCGAGACACACACGGAGAAGACGGCCTTATGAGGATGGAGGAGTGAGGTATCTGCAGGCCAAAGAATGCTTGAATGAAAACCACATGGGAACACAGAGAAACAACTCTGGCCAAAGATTGCGCTAAATCCTGGGCTTATAGAATGTGATCCTTCCCTCAGGTAGTTTATGGTTTAGTAGGGGAGATGGTCCATTTTAATATAAGTTTGGAAAAATTGTATTGGGGTCAGCTCCTACAGGATCTTAAATGGGGACCTAAGAAATTTAGATTTAATTGGATATAAAGTGAGGAACAATAATGGCTGATAAAATACTACCTATTAAAAAGTCACTGTGTCAAAAACCATTCCTGCATTTCATGGTTTACTCTTTATAGAATCCTCTGAGCATAGTAATCCTATCCACGCTTAAAACATGAGAAATTCAGGTATAAAGAAATTAAATACTTTCCCTGAGGTCATGCAATTAGTAAGAGCTTCAATGTGAATGATATGATCTAGTATGAAAGTCCAAGATTTTAACTCATAAACTTCCTTCTCATTGAGAGATTTGGAAGGTGAGAGAGAGAGAGGGAGAGTTAGTTCACAGTTATACTTCAGGAAAATCCATCTAGCTGCAGGATGGACTGAAAGCCACTTTAATAAAAGCACCAGAATTAAGGTGACAAAAGAGACAGTGGAAAGGCTTTTGCCCTTCCGCAGAAACACCCAGTTCCCACTTGGTTAACACCTGGCCAAAAGTAGAACTCAGGTCTTGTGACTCTGCAGGGCACTTAGGTGCCCAGTGACCACCTGGAGTAGCGCCGGTGGGAACAGAGGGGGCGTGGGAATAGAGATGGATGTGGTTGGCTGCCTTCCTGCAGGCATTGCCCATGCCCTTGTTTGCTGGCAAAGCCCACCTCCCACTAAAGGAGCTAAAGATGTGAGACCCTTGCAACACAGCCTTTCTTACAACGGAGGGAGGAGCATATGCCCCAATCCTGACCGTGGAAATTCATGGGAAGTCTCCTGAGATTCTTCTGCAAAATGTTTTTCTCTCCAATAAGTAATGCAAAGGAAATCCTCTCCCCCCGACCCCACTTTTTTTTTTTCCTGGAAGCAGTACTGTCTGTATAAGGCACTTGTAGCTGCTACAGCCCCTTGTAACTCCAAGGGAAGATATGGCCAACACAGTGGGAGAAAGATGGAAAACATCAGGATCATTGGTGACGTTGCTGACCACTTCACCAAAACCCTAGAACTGGCCAGTATCTGATCATTCACTTTATGACATGATAAATAAATTTGCTTAAGCCATGTGTGTTAGTTAATAATTTATTGCCTCTCAGCTCCAAGTGCACCCTTCAATATATGCTATTTTATGAACAAAGGGATTCTTGTAAGTAGTTCTCTTTACAATGAGCATGATGTTAAGCTTTCTGAGCGTAGAACACGCTCTGGAGGGAAATCTCAAGAGAAGAGAGTTTCCTGCTGTTTCCAGGACATCCACACCACTGGTTGCTGACTGCCTGCCCCGCTACCCGCATGCCAGATGGTGACCTAATGCAACTACAGACCAGCCTGGCTATACTAGGGAACTTCTCTGCTATTCAGTGAGCTGAACCACACCTTCTCCAATGAGATCTAAACCCCTTCCAAGCTTGTCCTCCCTTGGTACGAGCCCTAGGGTACCATATAGAGTTCCTTTATATCTTATAGTTTCTCTTTTGTCATAGTCAATAATTTTCCATATTGAATATTCCCTGTTTCTATCCTCTGACTGGACCCAGACTGCTACACCATGTTTTTCTGGCTTTTGTATTCCTTGCAGCCCAAAGCATACCAACTGACAACACAGTGCAACGCTTGGCAACTGGTTGGACAGGACAGACAGAAGGCGGCAGTGAAGATTAAAGTTTCTAGATTGGAAAGAGTGCTGCCAAGAACAGAAAAAGGGAACAGAAGAAGAAAAATGGATTTGCAAAGAAAGATGCTGTGTCTTTCTGTGCAATAACTAGTCAGGAATACCCAGGGGAAGGTACCCTGCAGGCACTGGTAATATAACACTAAACAGAGCTGGGAGTAATTACAGGGGAGACAGTTGAAAAGACAGGAGCATTGGTGATGGGAGGGGTAACTGGACATCAGCAGAGTGAATGAAAGAGCCCAGAGAGAGGACAAAATGGATTCTTGGTGTATTCCTGATCTACTGGAGTATGATAAATTACCTTAAAGTGACAATCATCAGTTACTAATTCTCACAAGTTTCTGTGGGTCAGGAATTCAGACAGGGCCCAGTAGGGAGGTCTCCTTTCTGCTCCATGACTTCTGGCCCTCAGCTGGAAGATTCAATGGCTCAGAGCTGGAATCATCTGAAGGTTCATTTGCTCCAATGTCTGATGGTTGGTGCTGGCTGTCGGCTGAGACCTCAGCTGGAATGCCTTGCGTGTGGCCTCGACACATGGCCTGAGCTCCTTCAAACATGGTGGCTGGGCTCCAAGTCAAGCAGAGAGAGAGAGAGAGAGAGAGAGGGAAGGGGGAGAGAGGGGGACTCAGCTTGAAAGTCCCAGAACACTGGTTTGGGTGTGCACTCTTGGTCAGGGCAGTCACTAGGCCCTGCCCAGATTCAGGGGGAGGAACCCTGGACCCCAGCTCTCAATGAGCCAGTGGAAGGGGACAGGTATTAAGGTGTGACCAAGTTTGGAAAATGCAAAGTGCCCCTTTGGGAAGCACCATGTTTATGGGGAAGAGAGAACAGGCCAGAAAAGAAGCAGAGACATGGAAAGAAACCTGAGGGGATTCATAGGAGCCGAGAGGGAAGAGAAAGTTCCTGTGAAGTTCCCCTTGAAAACTGTGTGGAGCTCATTATGAGACGCAGATGTGAGAATGAACGGTGGCAGCTGCATTGTGGCAACTCCAGCAAGAATCTCACTTTAGGTTGGTGTTTGGAAGGGAAAGTCCTCAGATTAATTACAGACATTCATTCTTTAAGTTCTCCTGAAGTAAGTGAGAAGATGGGAAATAATGTCCTTCAAACAAACCATCATGTGACTCAGGATATGTGCTGTGGTTTCCTTAGTTTGTAACATTCTCTACAAGGAGAGTCAGGAGCTCATGAATAAATACAAGCATTTGATTTGTATTAGCAAGACTTCTACGAGTGAGGGCTCTCAAAAAACTATAATAGGACCATTGGACCACCATCTTTCTCTTCTCTACTCACTCTCCACAAAATGCATAATTCCATGAGAAGACAGTAAAGTTAATTCAACAAACACATATTGAATATTTATTTTTTAATTGATACTATACTCAGCAATAGGAGTGCAAGGAAGGCACAGTCTCTGCCTCAAGGAACTCAGAGATTTAAGAAGAAAGATGAGAAACCAACGATTTACTACTTAGTGTCATAAGGAGGTAGGCAATTACCTACAGGGAGCTAAGGGAGACAGAATTTCCTCTAAGAGGAATTCCCGAAGGAGACGATTTGAGCTGGTTTAGCCAGAACACAAGTCAGAGTAAAGGATTGGGGATGGGGCGGGGGATTGGGGAGGGGAGGTGCCAGTGAGGGAAGCGCAAGACAGATTTTGAGGAACTTTGTGCTTTGCTAAAGAGAGGTAAGTCAGAAAGAGAAAGACAAATACCATATGATATCACTTATATATGGAATCTAAAATATGACACAAATGAACATATCTATGAAACAGAAACAGATTCACAGATGTAGAGAACAGACTTGTGGTTCCCAAGGGGGAGAGGGGTAGCAGAGGGGCGGATTGGGAGTTTGGGGTTAGCAGATGCAAACTATTATATATAGAATGGATAAACAATGAAGTCCTATCATAGAGCACAGGGAATTATATTCAATATCCTGTAATAAGCCATAACGGAAAAGAATGTGAAAAAGAATACATACATATGTATAGCTGAGTCCCTGCTGTACAGCAGAAATTAACACAACATTGTAAATCTACTATACTTCAATAAAAATAATAATAATAATAAAGAGAAGGGAAACTCGGGAGGATTTTTAGCTGAGTAGCCACATAATCAGATTTTTATTTTAGCCAGATCACACTGACCACCCTCTGAAGGACAGGTGTAGGGGTCATGTGAGGGGGACTTACTAGAGGCAGGGAGGCTGGATGAAAAGACTGTAACTTAACCCAGG
This sequence comes from Balaenoptera musculus, assembly GCF_009873245.2. Taxonomy (NCBI): domain Eukaryota; kingdom Metazoa; phylum Chordata; class Mammalia; order Artiodactyla; family Balaenopteridae; genus Balaenoptera; species Balaenoptera musculus. The sequence goes on from NC_045796.1 coordinate 8,112,813, forward strand.
TGTTAGGGGTTGAATTGTATCCCTCAGAAAGATGCTAAAGTCCCAATCCTCAGTAACCCAGAATGTGACCTTATTCGGAAACAGAGTTGTTGCAGATGCACTTAGTTAAGATGAAGTCATTCTGGAGTAGGGAGGGCCCCTGACCCAATATGACGGGTGTCCATATAAAAAGAACATCATGTGAAGAGACAGACACACACACCAGGAGAACACCAAGTGAAGGCTGGAGTTATGCCACCATGAGCCAAGGAACTACCGGAAGTTAGGAGAGACGCCTGGAACAGTCCCTTCCCTAGAGCCTTCAGACGGAGCACGGCCCTGCCAATACTTTGATCTCGGACTTCCGGCCTCCAGAACTGTGAGACAATAAATTTCAGTTGCTCTAAGCCACCCAGTTTGTGGTACTGGTTAGAGCAGCCCCAGGAAACTGATCCACCAGGGTAGAATGATGAATGTTCACGTGAAGGCAGCTGCAGTGGGAATAGAGAACAGAAAGAAGTGCAAACTCATCAGCATGCAAGGGACCAGCTGTGGAGGTTGGAAGAGAGAAGAATTAGGATGACTCCCAGGTTTCTGGTAGGATGACTGGGTATTTGGTGATGCCATCCACTGAGAAAGAGAAAATCCTCCTAAAACGCAAGCTCTGTGACTGTGTTTGCTTGTGCTGGATCCCAGGGCCAGAACAGTGATTGCTCAGTACCTAGATATTTATTGAATGAATGGAAAAATGAAATGAAATAGGGAAAAGAGGAAGAGTATCTTATATCTGTAATACACACATAGATATTTTCAACATTTCCCCTTACCTCATCAAGTTTTTGTTTGTTTGTTTTTGTTTTTTATTTATTTATTTATTTTGGCTGAGTTGGCTCTTTGTTGCTGCGTGCGGGCTTTCTCTAGTTGCGGTGAGCGGGGGCTACTCTTCGTTGTGGTGCGTGGGCTTCTCATTGCAGTGGCTTCTCTTGTTGCGGAGCACAGACTCTAGGCGTGCAGGCTTCAGTAGTTGTGCCTCACGGGCTCTAGAGTACAGGTTCAGTAGTTGTGGCCCACGGGCTTAGTTGCTCCGTGGCATGTGGGATCTTCCCAGACCAGGGCTCGAACCTGTGTCCCTGCATTGGCAGGTGGATTCTTAACCACTGCGCCACCAGGGAAGCCCCTCATCAAGTTTTAAAAGTTCCATATAAATATATATTTTTTGTTTAGCCTTATTTTCAACATTCCCTACTGTCCAGATTTTCTCCCGCATACTTACTGTTCCCTCCCTTTTCCTCTTCCCTTATTCTAAGGTGCATATTTTCTAATCCAAGAAATCAGAACCGTGGTCCCTTAAAGAAAGTGCACTTAGAGATACCACCACACATAGTAAGTGCTCAGTAAAAGCTACTATTGTTATTGTTATCAGAATAGTGAGCTTGTACTGCTCTGAAAAATCTGGGCCATAGAGCTATCATACATTCCCCCTTTTATTTCCCTCCTTCTCACGTCATTTGACTTCTTACTTAGTCTCCTTCTTTGTCCTTTGTTTCATTGCTAACCCTTCATTCTGACCTGCCTGCTACTCTACCATGAATCTTTTGACCTAATATGGAAGAAATGTATATCAGTTATCTATTGTCACTTAACAAATTACCCCCAAACTTGATGATTTAAAATAGCAATGAGCATTTATTATCTCCCACTTTCTGTGGGTTGGCAGAGAAGTTCTGGCTCAGTGTCTCTCTTAAGGTTGCAGTTGAATGTGAACCAAGGTTGCCATCACCTGAAGGTTTGACGGGCTGGATCTGCTTCCGTGGTCCTCGCTCATGTGGCTAGCAAGTTGGTGTTGCTATTGGTGGGAGGCTTCAGTTCCTCTCCGTGGGGCCTCTCCACAGGGCTGCTTGAGCATCCTCACAGCATGGTGACTGGATTTCCCTCAGAGCAAGCAATCCAGGAAACCAAGATAGGAGTTGCAATGCCTTATAAGGCAAAGCCTTAGAATTACATACCATCAGTTTGCCCATATTCTATTGGCCACGTAGACCAACACTTATGTAATGTGTGAGGGAACTACACAAAAGCATGAATGTCAAAAGCTGAGGGTAACTGAAAGTCATCTTGGAGACTGGCTGCTACAGAAAGGCAGAGGGGAAGGTGAGGGGCTGAAGAAGAAAAGGTGGAAGGGATAGTGAATGCATAATCAAGGAAAAGCAGATATCAGAGGTAAGTCCTTTTTGTGAATACTGTATTCATTCATTCCACTGTTTTCTCCTTCATTTTTAAAAATTTTTTTAATTGGGATATAGTTGTTTTACAATGTTGTGTTAGTTTCTACTGTACAGCGAAGTGGAGTTCCCTGTGCTATACAGCAGGTTCTCATTAGTTATCTATTTTATACATATTAGTGTACATATGTCAGTCCCAATCTCCCAATTCATCCCATCCCCCTTTCTCCCCTTGGTGTCCATATGTTTGTTCTCTACATCTGTGTCTCTATTTCTGCCTTGCAAACCAGTTCGTCTATACCATTTTTCTAGATTCCACTCTCCTTCATTTTTAAAACTAATTTTTTTGTGAATAAAATTCATCAAGGTAACCTGAATCAACCTTTCATCTATGTGAAGTTATTTTCTGAAAATCTTTAATTTTATTCCCAATGGTTAATGACAAATTTTATTCCTGTCCCAGTTGTTGTTTGTGTTTTTCTAATGGGGTGTCAAATTTATCATGATGAATTATAGAATTCAGTGTTCTCATGCCCCAACCTATTTCTCTATTTATAGTAGCGTGTGAACTTGTTGTTCCTAAGAATTGAATTTGTCATTATGGACATATTTATTTCAGCAGGCCTATGTCATTGATGCTGTGTACAAAAGGCTGCACTGGCACACCTCACAAAAAATGCAAGCCTATCCCAAGAAACTCTCCCAGTGGAACTGGTAGCAGAGAGAGCCTCGGGCATCTGAGTTATAATCCAGTCTCTGCCTCTTTGACTTTGGAGGTCATTTAACCTCAACCACACTTTCTTCATCTAGAACCAGGGTCAAAAACACTCTCTTAAGACCAGATGGTAAATATTTTAGGCTTTGTGGTCTCTGTCACAACTATTCAGCTCTACTATTGTAGCATGAAAGCAGCTATAAATCTACGTAAGCAAATGAGCATGGCTGCGTTCCAATAAAACTTTATTTACGAGGACCAGCCGTCAGCCAGATTTGGTCCAAGGGCTATATAGTCTGCCAACCCAGATCTAGAAAATGGACACATGTAGAGGATGTTGTGGTTGACTGCTTGATATCTATTACATCCCAGCTGATTAGTCTGAACCAATCAAAAATGTCTATCTCCTGGGCCGTATTAGTTCAGAAATGGTTGTGTCTAAGCCATTCCGTGCCAGTGATACACAAGGAGAGGGTTATTGGAGGCTTCTGGGAAATCAGCATCCTTGCTCTTAAGAAAATGCTGCTGCACAAACTAGCCTCTCTCTCTCTCCCCAAGGCATGAACAGGGAATCTTCTAGGTCTAATCACCACCATCAGCCATCCTACCAGCCTTAGAGAATATTTGACAATGCAGATGGCAGAGAGAAGCCTTTCTCTAGACTTCTTTGCATGTGAGCTAAAGAAAAAAAAATGTCCAACTTCTCTTTATTAACTCTAAATTGGGTCATCTGTTATTTTGGCTAAAGGCATCCTAAGTGAAAACCCCATTCAAAGAGTAGTTATGAGATCCAAATGTGATAGCAGTGTGTGTGACGTGGCATGCAAATTTTTCAATATAAATCTCTGCCAATATGGGTATTGGTAAGATTGAAATAATCATCCAAATCCTCCCCCAGATCATCACTGGGTCTCAGTCACATTGACTGTCTACACATGCCTTTGACACCCTTATTTCATTAAAAATGAAAGTCATCATCTCTCTTGAATAATTTTTTTTAATTGCAAACTATCACTTCTCCTAGCTTGAGATACCCAACCAACACAAGAAAGACTTGGTGGAAAGAAACCAACAGTGATTATTAGCCTGTCAAACTGATGAAGTAGTGGCATCTGCAAGAGTGGGTGAAGGTTCTTATAAAGCAGTTTCTTTTTCTTTCTTTCTTTCTTTCTTTCTTTCTTTCTTTCTTTCTTTCTTTCTTTCTTTCTTTCTTTCTTTCTTCCTTCCTTCCTTCCTTCCTTCCTTTCTTTCTTCCTTCCTTTTCTAGAAAACAGCAATGGGGAAAGTTAAGTTTGAGGAATGTGGGACTAGAGTCAAAAATCATCTTCTTTGACTATCCAACTTCTGCCCCTGAGTAAATAATTACATACTAGATCTGACTAGCCCTCATAAGTAATATTCCCTGGTATCAAAAGGGTATTAATGGGGACTTGTGGTTATTTATGAAGATCAAAAAGTGCTGAGAACATTATAAAGTTAAAATGCTCACAGTCTCATTTTCCCTCCCTCTCTCTCCACTCCCCCTGGAGACAGTTCTCTCAACTAGCAGTATTTTTTTTCTATTTCTTTTTTTATCTATCCATGATGACCCAGTTCCATGACGATTTGAAATTTGAAACAAAGTAATGATGTAATCCAATACAACATTTCATAACTTGTATTGCTGGCAACTATGTCATAGGTACAGTATATGAGAGATGGATAATAAATAGCCATTCTAATTGATCAAGAACTCACAGTGTACCAAGTATTATACACGTACGGGGTGGTTGACAATCATTCACCTTCACCACAACTCTGTAAGGCATCATTTTCTTCATTTTACACATGAGCGAATTGCGGTTCCTAAGAGGATAAAGCGACTGCCTAAGGTTGTAGAACAAGGGGGCGGAGGGGCCTGGAGTGAGATACGGGTCTGTGAGATTTCAGAGAGGTTCAGGGAGAAGAGGTCGGTTGGGAAACTATGAGAAGTATGAACAGAGCTCATGTTTCTGGGGCGCTGCTGGTTGAGGGTCAGCTCCAGGGTGGACGAGCCCCATTGGGGTGGCAGGGCTCGGGACGTGCCCATTGCCCACAAGCAAGGAAAGGGGACGGCCAGCTGCCCAGAGGTAGTGAGACCTGTGCCAGCCCCTGGACACGTCACGGCTGCGCGGCTGCCCTCACCCCCAGGACGCCTGGACCGGGCTCTGAGTGATGATGGAACTGGCGCTCAGCTGACGTCTAGTTTCTGATCCCAATTCCAGTCTTTCTTCCTGGAAACCTTCCATCTTGCCTTGCAGCCCAGCACAAACCCTCCTTCTCTATGATGGCGTGGTGGTTCCCTCCAGCCCAGTGGCGCCTCCACTCTGAATGCCAAGGACACTCCTCTTGCTTGGCATTTGCCATGTACTAACTCACTCAGGTCGTTAGTTAACTTCCCATGTGGAGGCATTTATTTTTGTAAACTCAAAAGCAGGGGCTGTATTTTATTGATTTTTTGTGCCCACATATTATTTTTTGTGTCCTCCACAGGATCTAATACAACGCTGAAAGGGAGCAGAATAGTCCGCCCCAAAATGTGCCACTTTGGCACGTGGATTGTTTTGAGCTGAAGGCAATCAAGGCCCAGCAGATTCAAGAAAACCGTTTACTTTTCCCTTAACTACCTGAAAAAATTTAGATAGGGGGCCTGGCCAGAAAGAGAGCTATGATCAGAGATGATTTTTTATCTGAAGGACCTACCTGTGGCAGGACAAACATCTAATTACCAAACACCTGCTCTTCTCATGGCCTGTGAATCCCCCTCCTCCCCTTGGAAGCCCCAGACCCCATCCCATTCCTTAGCTCAGGACGGCATATAAGCCCCAACTGCCCAACTTGTCCTGCGTCTCACGTCATTGAGCTCCCATATGTACGTAATTAAAATTTTCTCCTGTTAATCTGTCTTCTATCTATTTAGTTATTAGGCCGGTCAATTTACGTATTAATTATTAGATCAATTTAATCAAAGAACCTCGAAAGGAGGAAGGGAAAAGTTTTTCTTCCCGACAACAAGAAGCATGTAATAACATTCCCTTATTTGATGTTGAATCGACCTGGTGAGAGAGACTGACCGGTGACATAGGTCTACATGTCTGGGCCTTTTTCCGTAGGCCCTTGAAGGCACAGGGGTGTTTATGGGATGTACTATGGTTTTGTGGTTAAGCATCTGGGCTTTCAAAAGGCATCCTGGGTCTGAAAACTTGTTCTCCTCTTACCTTCTAGCTGGGTCATCTGGGTGACTAACTTAACCTCTCTCCACTTTAATTTCCGAATCTGCAAAACACAAATAGCAAATAGTGGCTGGAAAGTGCCCACCACTGTCTTGACAGAGAACTTCCATGTGCTCCATACACATTCAGTGCTTGATAAATAGTATAGGTGTGGTGACGGCTTTTAAATATCAGTGACCAAATCATGTGTTGAATGCACATGAAAAGGTAGACTAAGAATTAATAGAAAGAAACTTGACATTCAACAGCGCTGCTCTCTTGCTGTACACCTGCTCTGGAGATGTATTTTTAATTTCTATAAAATGGGAATCCTCTTCTGTTCCACACTGTGCTGTGACTCTTTCTTTGGACTGTAGATTGTAAACTAAACAGTACTAATGGAGTGTCCCTCTGTGCACAGAATTCAGTTCTTCAGTGGTATTCATCAGGGACCCAGGAATTATTTACATTTCTCTATATCAGTGGTCCTCAAAGTGTGGTCCAGGGACCCCTGAGGGGTCCTGAGACCTTTTTAAGGTGTCCATGAGGTTAAAGCTATTTTTATAATAATACTAGGCTGTATTTTGCCTTTTTCACCCTTTCGCACATGTACAGTGGTGTTTTCCAGAGGCTCCCTGTGGTGTGATGATGTCAGATTGCTCAGCTAATGGCTTAAGGGTTTCACTATTCCTGTGTTTTAAAAATTTCTCAGTTTTAATATTGAATACGGTAAATATCAGTAGATATAACCCACATTTTTAAAAAAGTACTTTCAGTTCCTCAATAATTTTTAAGAGTGCCAAGGAATCCTGAGACCGAAAGGCTCAGGAACCCCAGAATTAGATGCTTTTGCACTAGTTTCCAAGTGCAGTGTGTGACATCACCTCACCCACATTCCTGCGTCAGTCACCTTACAGTCTTCATTATCTTTGTTATAAAGCCATGGGAGCAGGGGTGAAGATTCCCTTTGATTTTAGAATACATATTTCTGGTCTGTTTAAAGAAGCCCTGCCAGCATTCTTGTTTACAATTACAGTTGCAAAAGAAGCAACGTCCGCTCCAGCTCCAGGCCTACAGATGTTCTCATGGAATAATCAATCTTCCTTGTAGCTTAAGAAAAACGCACACCATTACAGGCTGCTACTCCAGAAAATGGTCCCAGCAAACCAGCTGTTCTAAGTTTCCCTTTGTTCTGCATTTGATTTTCCACCTCGAACGCTGTGCTTTGCTTTAAACAATTCTGCTCTAGAGTTTGTGAAATAGCTCCACTGAGCAGTTCTTATAATGATTTTCTGTTTCCCAAGAGTATGCTACAGGCATTGTGGTTACAGAAATTAGAATAGGCCGGCGGGGTGGGCTAATTATACATAGGGACTGTTGCTTCACGCTTTCCTGTCCTGCAGACTCAAGGCAGATGGTGTGATTGTTCACACAGCAGGGACAGATTTGCCACCAAAGGGCCAGGAAATCTCGGCGGGAGGCACCCAAGTACCAAGGGTGTGTCACTCATTGACCTGGGCATCCCGCCAGCAAAACTTTCCTTTTTGGACAATGAGGGAGACCGCTTGCGTGGGCTCCACCAAGGCTAATCGAGCTCTAATTTGCCCGAACTCTGGAACCTGCCGGCTTTAGGCTAAAAAGAGAAATTAGACACCTTTCAAGAACAAACAGCAAATGCACATTCCCTTTTAATTACACTGTCTAATCGCCTACAGACAGGATCCTTCCTGAATATAGCCCCTCCGGAGATGACTATTCAGTAGACAAAGTAGATCCTGAGTGTGTTTACAAAAGACAGCTGCTTTCTTTGGCTAGTTGTTGCCATTAATCAAAATTTATATGGAATGGTTAGTCTTTGCCAGAACAAGAATATAATCAAGACGACCCTGAAAGGCTGAGAAAGGTTAATAGACTGAAATAGAACTCATAAATTCCACTCATATGCAGAACTAGTCTCCAAGCGTCCTTCAGATATTGAAAGAAGGTCCCTTACTTAGAGGCACACACAATATAGTAGGTCTACAAATACAAAATACAAGACAAATCAGTACGGTTCTGTGTGTCCCCATCCCTAGGGCCACCCCAGGCCCAGCCACCATCTGCTCTAGCCTACTGCAGCCTCATCCTCTGCTGCTAGGCGGCAGCCACTGGGAAGTTTTAGATGCTTAGAATGTTCTAGAATCAAATTTCAACGCACTCGCTGGTGAATTTCTCTCTCAGCAATTCAACCCCACTCCACCTGAAAGCTGTCCTCTGGTAACACGGCCCCTCCTCCCTACCCGTGGGCCTGAGTCACCCACTTGACCCAGACCAGGAACAGCAACGTTTGCAAATACTTATCTGTTGGGCTCAGGAGCCGTTGCCTGGGGGCCCTGAGGATGTGAAGACTCAGATGAAGAGTTACAGAGCTGGTTTAAGCTCCCAGAGCTGAGATAAAATATGCCAGGAGCTGAGGAAGCAGAGAGGAAGCGGGGGTCCCTCCAAGAACGCCTGGTGTGGGCCTCCGGCAGCCTTGAGTCTGAAAGAGTCGGAGAGACCAGCCCCTGGTGCCCTTTGTTGACGATCAGCACCCTGCTGCCCGCCAGTTCGCTGGTTCTTGTTGCCTCATGCCTGTGCCTCAAGACTTCCCAGTCTATTGTCCGAGGGCCCAGGTCACTCCCGAGTCCCCTAATGGGGAGGACAGACACTCGTGGATGTGAGCATCCTGAAAGTGGGGCTGGCGGGATGAAGGGAAATCTGACCTTTGACCAAAGGCGGGCTTAGGTGGAACCAGTTTTTACCCTCCCCCGCCAGGTGGAATGCCGTGACCCTGTTACACTTCCCAGGACTGGGTAACTCTGCCTTCAGAGCGGAAGCACGTGGAAACACAAGAGCCATTTCCCACCCAAAAGGCTGAGCTCAGCCTGCAAGTGAGAAAAAGGCAATTGTGAGTCATCCATAATTTAGATGCTGGGAGGGGTCCCTGGGAAGGGGTCCAGCATCCCATCTCCTGGGCTGACTGCTGGAATGGGAGAGTACAGCAAGTGTGGTAGAAATCCCAGGTAAGCTGAAGGATGCCTGGCTCCCAGGGCCTCATCCTAGAGGCTGCAAACCCCCGAGACAATTTCTGCGCCCACGGGGCCCCTGAGTGGTTGGGCAGCAGTGCTGCGGTGCTCAGACGGGTGAGCTTGTGAGAAGCTTCACAGGCGGCAAGGCAGCAAGGAAATGGCCAGAGTGGCCAGGGGTCCTGGGCTCTCCCGATTGGGACAGAGACCAACTAAGATGGCCTGGTGAGGGTGGCCTTGCAGGACAGTGTACCTCCTTGGAAGGTAGCGAGAACAAGATGACCAAGGACCATCGAGCACCTCCCCGCCCCAGAACAGTAGGGGACCCTCCCCCGAAACCCCGATACCACCCAGGGAGAAAGGACAAGGGAGAGAGGTTGGAGAGGATCACCAATTAACCAAGCAGTTTCCCAAAAGAATCTGTTATAAACCAGAGGCAACCGGATTATGGCAAGGTGAAGTTCTCCTCCTTCAGAAGAAATGAAACGTTGTCAGCTAAGTTGAATTCCATTTTAGAGAAGTCACATTTCTGCGCACCTCAGTTTGTGGATAGAGAAATTTATGCCTATTATGAGGTCACAGCAATATCCTGCTAAAAGAGTATTGTTTCCCATTGCACTTGTAAATTAATCCAAGCCCTGGCTTCTGGCCTCCTAGACCATGAACCTGTTCTTCCTCCTCTGGTTCCACCTCCCCCCCTCACTAACCTTTTGTCCCACTGGCCCCCTTTGTGAACAGCGCGATCGCTCCTTCTTTCCTGACTCAGGCTTATGTTTCTACAGTTTCTTCTGCCAGGAACACTCTTTCCCACACCAGCAGAGGAAACTGGCGCCTTCTCAAATTCGGAGAGGCCAGCTGCAACCGTACCAAACAGTTGTTCTCGCCACATCTTCTTCTCTATCTCAGCACTCTTTTCTTTTCTTTTTCGCTCCATACATAGCATTTCATACTTTATTGTCACTTATTTATTTATGGTATGTTCCCCTACTAGACTGTCAGCTTGGTGAGGGTAGGGATTTTGCCGCAGTGGTACATGTAGTCCTAGCACAGCACCTACATATAGTAGGCACCTACCAAATATTTGTTGAACAAATGGATAAATAAGCAAACAAATTAACCAGCATCATTAAGGACTCCGGAAAGTGCACTGGAAGTTCAAGGTTGGAAATGACTAACTCTGCTTAGCGGATTTTAGAGAAGCTTTCGCAGAAGGAGCACACCGTGACAGCACGGGAGAGAAAACCAATGCTGCGGTCAAGAGACGAGGGTGCAAAAGGCACATATACACTAGAAAAAAAGATTCAGAGAGGACAACAACATTTACTGCAGTTTTAAAATTCTTCCATATTAGAAAAGGAAGTGTTGTCTATGATTTGGAGGAGGGAGGGGGATCTAGTATAAGAGGCATGCCAGATTGTATCATCAATAGGAGTAGGAGATGCTAGAGTGTATCATCAATAGGAACAGGGGATGTTAGAGTGTTATCAATCAGGTCAGGGGATGCTGGAGTGTATCAATAGGAATGGAGCATACCCAGCCTTCAGGTCCCCCATTGGTGAGGTTCTAAATAGAACAATGTATCCACATTATAACCCCATACTCCATACACACTGCTGATTTGCTAATGAAGACCCTGGAGAGAGCATGATAAATGATAACAAGGTGTGAGAAAATGGAGTGGATTATCTTTAGCCAGAAGAATGCTGAAAAATAATGATAATGCAGGTGGTCTCTTTTTAAAGAAGAAATTTCGTATTTACGGAAGAGATAAATGAAGTCAATTATTTCCTTACAAATTATTCTTTTAGTTTCACCACCAACAAAATGTCTACTGTTTGCTGAATGAGTAAATGATCTTAAACACTGCTAAGATTTGGTGTGTCACTTTATATTCATTCTTATCTGAGGCTGAGTGCATGCTGGATGTGTCAGGAACTGTGGCTGCCTGAGACATGGCTCTGTACACTGTGTTGGAGCTCTGTCCAACGTGTCAGTCTCATTCCAGAGAACTCTATGTCATCAACTCCTGATGAGCCTGACATAACTTGTGTGACCATTCTGGGTTGTTATAATTCTTGACTCAAGGAAGGAAATCTGAGAGTGTAATTACTCTGTGAGAACTCGTGACTGGTATATGTATACTTTTTGGAAATGTTTTTCAAAATTATAATACATATATGAAACTCCTAAGGACCATGTGTCCCCAGACGGGGATATGCTGCTTCAAATATTAACCCACCCACCCCCCCCTTAAAGATCAGGCACCTTCTTACAACTCAATTATAAAAAGGCAAATAACCTAATTTTAAAATGGACAAAGGAATGAAATAGGCATTTCTCCAAGAAAGATATACAAATGGCCAATAAGCACATGAAAAGATGCTCAATGACATTAGTTATTAGGGAAATGCAAATCAGAACCACAAGATACCACTTCACATTCACTAGGATGGCTAAAATCAAAAAGGTGAGATAACAAGTGTTGACAAGGACACAAAATAGCACATATTATGTAATTCCATTTATATGAAATGTCCAGGAAAGGGAAATCTATAGAGAAAGTAGACGAGGGGTTGCTTAGGGATGGGGAGAGGGAGGGCGGGGGGACAGGTAGCTAGAGAGTATGGGGTTTCTTTTTGAGGTGATGAAAATGTTCTAGAATTGACTGTGGTAATGACTGCACATATCTGTGAATATACTTAAATACCATTGAATTATATACTTTACTTTTTTTGAATTATTTAATTTTATTTTCTACTGGAGTAAACTTGCTATACAAGGTTGTGTTAGTTTCTGCTGTACAATGAAGTGAATCAGCTATATGTATACCTATATCTCCTCTCTCTTGGACCTCCTCCCCCACCCATCCCACCCATTTAGGTCATCACAGAGCACTGAGCTGATCTCCCTGTGCTATACAGCAGGTTCCCACTAGCTATCTATTCTACACATGGTAGTGTATTTATGTCAAACCTAATCTCCCAATTCATCCCACTCTCCCCTTCCCCCTCCTGTGTGCACATGTCTGTTCTCTACGTCTATGTCTCTATTCCTGTCCTACAAATAGGTTCATGAATTATATACTTTAAATAGGCAAAATTGTATGGTATGTGAATTATATCTCAATAAACCTGTTTAAATAATAATTTTTTGAAAGACCAGGCAGCTATGGAACGGAGTTAGAGAGGTTTTCCAACACACATATTCCGGATAAATCACCTTTTTTTTTTTTGGCCATGTCTGTTCTTTCTTTATTTTTTTAACATCTTTATTGGAGTATAATTGCTTTACAATGGTGTGTTAGTTTCTGCTTTATAACAAAGTGAATCAGCTATACGTATACATCTATCCCCATATCCCCTCCCTCTTGTGTCTCCCTCCCACCCTCCCTATCCCACCCCTCTAGGTGGTCACAAAGCACCGAGCTGATCTCCCTGTGCTATGCAGCTACTTATCACTAGCTATCGGTTTTACATTTGGTAGTGTATATACGTCCATGCCACTCTCTCACTTTGTCCCAGTTTACCCTTCCCCCTCCCTGTGTCCTCAAGTCCATTCTCTAGTAGGTCTGCGCCTTTATTCCCGTCCTGCACCTAGGTTCTTCATGACCTTTTTTTTTTTTTTTTAGATTCCATATATACGTGTTAGCATACTGTATTTGTTTTTCTCTTTCTGACTTCCCTCTGTATGACAGTCTCTAGATCCGTCCACCTCACTACAAATAACTCAATTTCGTTTCTTTTTATGGCTGAGTAATATTCCATTGTATATATGTGCCCCATCTTCTTTATCCATTCATCTGTCGATGGACACTTAGGTTGCTTCCATGTCCTGGGTATTGTAAATAGTGCTGCAATGAACACTGTGGTACGTGACTCTTTTTGAATTATGGTTTACTCAGGTATATGCCCAGTAGTGGGATTGCTGGGTCATATGGTAGTTCTATTTTTAGTTTTTTAAAGAACCTCCATCCTGTTCTCCACAGTGGCTGTATCAATTTACATTCCCACCAACAGTGCAAGAGGGTTCCCTTTTCTCCACACCCTCTCCAGCATTTACTGTTTGTAGACTTTTTGATGATGGTCATTCTGACCAGGGTGAGGTGATACCTCATTGTAGTTTTGATTTGCATTTCTCTAATGATTAGTGATGTTGAGCATTCTTTCATGTGTTTTTTGGCAATCTGTATATCTTCTTTGGAGAAATGTCTATTTAGGTCTTCTGACCATTTCTGGGTTGGATTGTTTGTTTTTTTGATGTTGAGCTGCATGAGCTGCTTGTATATTTTGGAGATTAATCCTTTGTCAGTTGTTTCATTTGCAAATATTTTCCCCCATTCCGGGGTTGTCTTTTCATCTTGCTTATGGTTTCCTTTGCGTGCAAAAGCTTTTAAGTTTCATTAAGTTCCATTTGTTTATTTTTGTTTTTATTTCCATTTCTCTAGGAAGTGGGTCAAAAAGGATCTTGCTGTGATTGATGTCAGAGTGTTCTGCCTATGTTTTCCTCTAAGAGTTTTATAGTGTCCGGCATTACATTTAGGTCTTTAATCCATTTTGAGTTTATGTTTGTGTATGGTGTTAGGGAGTGTTCTAATTTCATTCTTTTACATGTAGCTGCCCAGTTTTCCCAGCACCACTTATTGAAGAGGCTGTCTTTTCTCCATTGTATACTCTTGCCTCCTTTATCAAAGATAAGGTGACCATATGTACGTGGGTTTATTCATCACCTTTTTAAACCAGGAACACATTCAACACTGTGGCCTCTAAGTGACCAATGCAATGCTGTGCACATAAGAAGAATTCAGTAAAATAGCTGATAAATAAATGAGCAGAAAAGTAACATACTTATGAGTGAGTATTTTCTGTTTTTCCTAAGAAGACTGAGTAAGAGGGATAAATGCCAGGAGGAAGCTTTAGATTAGGCATTTGGCAAAAATGGCCTAACATGAAGGCTTGGACCATATAGTAGAAGAATCTGTTGTGGCCTATTCATTTTAAAATTGAAAATTAGTTCAGTCCAGGAAGGGCTCAGTGAAGTTTTCTCGGGCAAGAATGAAATGATTCAACCCCCCTGTTTGCTGTTACCAGCCCCTGACTTTTCCTCAGCTGTGGTAAACAGCATGGAAAGCCAGAAGCATCAAAGAATCAACAACCTAGTGGGAGAGGCAAAAATAGCACCCCCTGAACAATTAAAGAGTAAGACCTAGCCTATTATTATCATACCCTATATTTGGGGAATGATGACCTCTCTCTCTTGTTTGTTCAAATAATCTTTCTCTTCCCTCTCTACCCTTCTCCACCCTTAATAATTGTGTGGTTTGGTATTTTAGGTGAATGAAAATTAATTTCATTTCAGGAATTCCACAACCCCAAAATTTTTGAATTATCTAAAAATCAGGGCAAGAAACTCTAAAACAGAGTGGAGGTGTTTGATGAACGGGAAAGGTCCATGATGAAAATGCCATATTATTTGTGATACACTTTGCTTAAGAGAACATGCTTTACATACTAATGGAAAAGGAAGTATCATACAACATACAGGATAAAATCCCAAATGTTGACAGACATGCAGTGTTTGTTCTAGGACTGCCCCAGCTACTCCCTACCAGGCTTGTCTGGGCAGGAGGAATCACATTTCTTCTTGTTCGTTAGAGGCTCCTCTCCAACAGGGAGCACTCAGGGGACACTTAAAAGAGAGCACAGCTGTATCCCTGTTCTGAGTCCAAACCACAGGCTAATAATGGTCCAACTCCTCCCAGACAGGAAACCGGACTCATTCTGAAGAACATTGCACGTGGAACATACTTGGTAAAAGTTGGACGGATGAATCTCTAGAAGGATCCTGGATCTGGGGTGTGGGGGAGGGTGAGAGGCCCTGGTTTCCAGAGAAGGAATGCTTCCCTTGGGGCCACAGTGGTCACCAGATCTCCCTGTGCCAAGAGATGAGCTGGCAAAAAAAAAAAAAAAAAAAAAAAGGATTCTTCGTGCCAGCGGGGGGAATTGGCCCTGGTCATCAGGAAAGTCTGCCCTTCCACATGGGGGTGTCGAAGAATACATTTACACACTGGCGGTCTTGATGTTTCCCTGCTCAATTCTGATGGTAAATAGTCATCATGTGACAGCCACAGCCTGAGAAGGGCATGATGACCAGGATTTTCAACCCCTGGAGATGAATACTTGGGTCATCCTACCAGGAAGGCTGCCTAGACCAGCAGAGGTACTGGCTGAGTGGCAGGGGAATCTAGAATGGATGGAAAAGGAGGGGGGCGATGAATGGCATGTGACCTTGAGCAGAACGATCTTCCTCCTGTACATTTCCCAGGGAAAGAGACTGACCAGAATCCTGGAGCAGCTGTTTCCAGGTGAGGTGAACTTAATACATGAAGCAGTTGTGCAAAAAGTGGACTGTAGTGGATGATGGTGCCCTGCCCACTTTCCCCCTTCACATTCAGGACGCTAGTGTCCCCAGGTGCAGGGGATGTTTACTGCTGAAGACTCACAACTGTGTTCTTTTCCAGGTGTGGTCCTCAGCTGAAGGGAGCTGCCCCACCTGAGCGACATCCCCTCTCCAGGGGCAGCCCCCAGCCAACGACTAGTTAATGCAAAGTTAAGAAGGTTCCGTCCCCTTACCTCATTAGAGACATCGCCGTGTATCCTAGTACGTATTTAGCAACCAGTTCTCTGGGAAGAAAAGCCCTGGTTTGTAAAGTTGGGCGATTTCCATGGTGTAAATACTCCCACCCACTGTGGCCGATTTCCAGATCAAACTCACATCACCGAATGAGCAGCTGCAGGGAGATGCACACAGCCACCCTCCACGAGCCGGTGGGAACCTGCCAGCCACACCTCCGCACACCTCGTGAAGGGCCATCCCAGACCCGGAGCTCCTGTGGCATCAGCTGAGACCCGCTGAAACCACATCTCATCTCAACATCTCCTCCACTCAGCTCTGCTTCCTCGCTCCTTACAGGGGATGGTCCTGAGACTCTCTCACAAGCTCACAACCGTCCATTGCAGAGTCTATTCCTGGGGAACCTGCATGGTAACTGCCCCTGGGACTCTGTGTCCTTGGGAGTCTGTCCTTGGCTGATTTGCTCCTCACTCTGTAATCTTTCCCTGGGCAACTCCATACCCTCCTACCGCTAGCCATCACCTCTGAATCAGATGACACTACTCCACTCTGGACTTCAGGAAAGAAATTTCCAGACCCCTATGGAAGTCAAACAGATTTCGCTGCTACTTAGAACTCAACATGTACAAGCTCATTATCTTCTCCCGAAATCTGCCTTTTCTTCTACATTCTCTTTCAGCAAAGGATTCAACATCTTCTCAAAGGCATATAATTTCAAAACAAAATAAAACAAAAAACTCAGAAGTATCTTTAACAGTTCTTTCTCCCTAAACTCTTGGCAATCCTCTAGTTCTCTCTCTCAAAGTCTGTCCCTTTTCTCACATTCTGTCTCCACCTTACTTAGGTCCATAATAGCTTTTGCCTGCACTGTCTTAATGCCTCCAAGAGTCTCTCTGATTCTTTTCTCTCCATCTTCCTGCCCACACTGGTCCACACCAGCAACATCCAAAGTAGCTGGGTCTAACAGTCCAGTAGGAAGCAAGAAGGGCAAGGGCTACTCTGTTATTTTAGTCTGTTCCTCTTAATATATGCCTTATAATTTACATGTTATATCCATAAATCCAGAAGCTTTTATCTTTTATAAATAAAATACTTTTAATGGAATGCATGCTCACTTTTTTTGTTTGTTTGATTTTTAGTGGTACATGATCAAAAAAGTTTGCAGGTCACTGCTCGCCACTAATCCAGTGACCTTTCTACCTCACAGATCCTCTTATGTCCCTCCTGTATTTGGTGACTCCCTGGACTCAGATGTCACCTCCCTCATTAGACCTCCCCCAGTTTCCCACATCATCAACTTCCTTCTTCATTTATCCAGAGATCCTCATATGACACATACATTTTGGGGTTTTGCCTTGTAATATAGAAATTTACATAAAATGTTCTTATTCTCTGGTATATTTTGAGCTCGTTGAGGACAGAGACTGTATATTTTTCCCCAGAGCCTTACATATAGGAAGATCGATGTTTGTTGAACGAATATTTTAAGTATCATACACCTCAAAGACTGATTTTAATGATATGTTTTACATTTAAATAACCTATCTTTCATAGAAAGCATAATGGTAGTTAATAAGACACTGTGTAGGATTAAACAGTCATCCTTTTCAGGAAAAGTTAGTGCTCCCTGACAAGTCGTTAGGTTACTGGCCACAGAAACGAATTCACAGAATGATATTACCACCAGGTGGCAGGATGACATTGCTCTTCAATCTGTATTTTTCAACTTGAGTCCTCTTCCAAAACATTATTAGCCTACCCGATAAGCTACCTTAGAACACATCACATGTCCGCAGAAGAAAGTGGAGTTGGAGTTCATTCTACTCCTGGGTCATCCTCACCCCTTTCTGTTGAGCCCTGACCTTTGCAAAGGGCATCAGGTCACAGGTAACGCCGCTCTCCTGAGCCCATGCTGCGGGAGGTCTGGTCTCTGCGTGGAGAAGTCTAATGCAGTCATCTCGGCTGCAATACCTGTGGGGTCAGGGCACCAGGGCTTCTGCTGGCAATTTTCCCTCTGTACCAGGCACCTCCTCTCAGACCCCAGCGAGCCAGGCAAAGGGTAACCTTTGGAGATGTTAACACAGGGTGCCCCCTGCATGTCCCTGTGTCCACATTCAGTCACAGGGTGCCCGCCCACATGGCTCATCGTTGGTGTCCTGCATCACGCAGAATGCAGAAGCAAAAGAGTCAGTACTTGGCTTTGAGATTTGAGAGCCTGCTTGTAGGTACTTTTTTTTTTTTTTTTTTAATTTATTTTTGGCTGTGCTGGGTCTTCGGTTCGTGCGAGGGCTTTCTCTAGTTGCGGCAAGTGGGGGCCACTCTTCATCGTGGTGCGGGGACCGCTCTTCATCGCGGTGCGCGGGCCTCTCACTATCGCGGCCTCTCTTGTCGC
The DNA here is from genome assembly GCF_009873245.2 of Balaenoptera musculus. NCBI lineage: Eukaryota > Metazoa > Chordata > Mammalia > Artiodactyla > Balaenopteridae > Balaenoptera > Balaenoptera musculus. The sequence continues at coordinate 8,131,025 of NC_045796.1, forward strand.
GGAGCACAGGCTCCAGACGCGCAGGCTCAGTAGTTGTGGCTCACGGGCCCAGCCGCTCCGCGGCATGTGGGATCCTCCCAGACCAGGGCTCGAACCCGTGTCCACTGCATTAGCAGGCAGATTCTCAACCACTGCGCCACCAGGGAAGCCCCTGTAGGTACTTTTTGAATGTATTTTGGGGAAGAATGCAACAAGGTGTTCTGCCCTTCCCCTTTCACCCCAAAACTGGATAAAGATTCCCAGATAGGTCCTCCCTGGAGAGAAGAGCCTTAAGTGAGTCAATTATGCTGGAAACCTGGGCCCTGACCTCTCCATCCCAGAGAACCCCCAGATCATCTGGGGAAAGATAAGACCAAAAGGGGAAAGTGCCACCTTTCCTGTTAGAGCTTAGAGGGGCCAAGACCCCAGGCAGAAGGACAGACGGGGCCCCACACACTCCAGCACGACAAAATAAATGTCATTTATCAAAGACTCGTCAAGTTCTGGGCACTATTTTAGTTCTGACTCATTTGATTTTCACAACCACCCTATGAGTTAAATTTTTTTTTTTTTTTTTATAAATTTATTTATTTATTTATTTTTGACTGTGTTGGGTCTTCGTTTCTGTGCGAGGGCTTTCTCCAGTTGCGGCGAGTGGGGGCCCCTCTTCATCGCGGTGCGCGGGCCTCTCACTGTCGCGGCCTCTCCTGTTGCGGAGCACAGACTCCAGACGCGCAGGCTCAGTAGCTGTGGCTCACGGGCTTAGTTGCTCTGAGGCATAGTGGTATCTTCCCAGACCAGGGCTCGAACCCGTGTGCCCTGCATTGGCAGGCAGGTTCTTAACCACTGCACCACCAGGGAAGCCCTGAGTTAAATTATTTTAATCCCTATTGTTTTCGGATGTGAAAATGAAGTTTCTGCCTTGCTAGGAAATGGTGGGGCAGATCTTCACATCCAAGCAGTCTCTAGGCCCACGCCTCTAACTTCCGTGCCAATTGCTTCCCTGAATGGGGCACGAGGAAGCAAAGGAGAAGAGCCTGCAGGGGGGCTGAGGTCGCACGAGGTATGACTCAACCATGAGCCGTACCACTTGGCCCTCAAAGGCCAGTCAAGACATCTGAACAGACCTTCACCTCCACCACAGCCCCACCTTAACTCTCCAAAACTTGGAAGTTAGCCTGGGGAAAGGCACCGACCAAGTTGATTTCTACTCTCCAGTGGATTGATGGCTCCACATAGAAATTAAATTCAGTGTCAAACTCCAATAAAAAAAAGAATGAATTAAAAAACAGTATTTATAAAGCAGAAACAGACTCACAGACATAGGAAGCAAACTTACGGTTACCAGAGGGGATGGCGGGCCGGGGGTGGAGAGATAAGTTAGGTGTTTGGAATTAACATATATACACTACTATGTATAAAATAAACAACAAGGACCTACTGTGCAGCACAGGGAATTATATTCAATGTCTTGTAATAACCTATAAGGGAAAAGAATCTGAAAAAGAATAGATATATACGTATCACTGAATCACATGGCTGTACACCTGAAGCTAACATACATTGTAAATTAACTTTACTTCAATTAAAAAATAGTTAAAGAGGGCTTCCCTGGTGGCGCAGCGGTTGAGAATCTGCCTGCCAATGCAGGGGACACGGGTTTGAGCCCTGGTCTGGGAAGATCCCACATGCCACGGAGCAACTAGGCCCATGAGCCACAACTACTGAGCCTGCGCGTCTGGAGCCTGTGCTCTGCAACAAGAGAGGCCGCGATAGTGAGAGGCCCGCGCACCGCGATGAAGAGTGGCCCCCGCTTGCCACAACTAAAGAAAGCCCTCGCACAGAAACAAAGACCCAACAAGCCAAAACTAAATAAATAAATTAATTAATTTTAAAAAAAAATAGTTAAAGAAAAAAAAAATTCAGTTATCAGAAAAGTAAGGAAAATTTCCAATTATCCAATTTCTTGCACATCTGGCTTGGTAGACTGAGATTCATGCCCAGCAGAATAAGAGAAGGGAAGAATTCAAACCCATGCTGAACACCTGCTCAAGTCAGGCACTCTTTATCATCAATACCTTAATCCTCCCCACAGCCCTCGAGGGGCTGATAACCTCTCCACGTTGACTGGGCCAGGATCTAAGAGGGCAAGGTTACAAAGCTGAGACCAGTGCGAGGTGGAGCCAGGATTCAAGTTCAGATTTGTCCAGCAGAAAACTGCAGGGCATTTGCACCATGCCAGGAAGCCTTGCTATTAGAGGTCAGCCCATCCGAGGCAGCTGTCTTACAGGTGAAGGATGAAGGGAAGGCTCTTGGACACGCCAACCAGCTGGTTCTTCTCCATCCCCTCACTCCATTGCTCTGACTGAACACAGAAAATTCTCTTCTCATTCCGTATGAGTGATTCCTGGTTTGCAGCTTTTGGCACTGGCTTATCTCTGATTCTGATAATGGGAACTCTGCTGAAAAGCTCTTGGCAGTTGTTCAGTAGAGGAATTTTGAAAATTTCAATAGCTTTATTGAGGTATCATTGGCATGCAATAATTTGCACATTGACAGACAATGAACTGTCCATTTGAAGCAGACAGCTTGGTAAGTTCTGATATATGTACACGCTTGTGAAACCATTAACACAGTCAGGATGGTGAAAATATCCACCCCCCTCCGAAAGCTTCCTTGTGTCTCTCTTCTGTAAACCCTCCCTCCCTCACTGCTCCCCTCAAGCAACCGCTGATCTGCTTTCTGGCACCCCAGATTAGTTTGCATTTTCTCGACTTTACATAAATGGATTCGTATAATATGGACTCCTTTTGAGTGGATGTTTTCACTCAAAATAATTATTTTGGGATTCATCCACACTGTTACATGTATCAATGGTTCGTTCCTTTTTCTGGCTGAGTAATATTCTATTATACCACCATTTGTTTACCCATTCACCTGGTCTCTCTATTCTGTTCCATTGATCTATTCATCTGTCTTTCTATCAATGCCACACTGTTTTGATTACAGTAGTAGAATTTAAGGTGGGATGAGAAAATGCTTTAAAAATGCCCCTGAGGTCCATTCCATGCAGGAGAGTCTGCAGGTTCCTCTTTCTTTCCCAGGACAATGAAAAAGCCTTTGTTCTCCTCCCAGAGGGCAGCAGGGTCCACCTTTTGCTTAAATGGTCTTAGAACAGTTGCCACACAGGTTGCAGCAGAGAATATTCTGGGCTTCTGTGGAGAATATCAGTGTGGGAAACTGCAGAAAATTGCCCCATCATTTGCTCCTTGCTCCCTAAACCAGCACCTGAGCCAAACTAAGAGCAAACCCAGTGACCTGGTGCAGCCCCTCCCTCAGGCAGGGAGGAGCATTCTCCTTCAGGAACGAGCCCTGCTGGTGTTCCCAGCACGGGGTCACCCAACTGGACACTTGCTAGCAGTTTCTCTAGAGATGTGCAGATGATAGGAGACTGAAATTAGCCATTAAAATACAATTTGAGAATGTTAAAGAATCCATTGCCCTATCTCCTTTCCTTCCCTGTCCCTCTTCCAACAACACTCCCAATCCCTCTGCTTTGAAAATTGTGAGCCAGTTATGTACTAAAAAGGAAATAGAAAAAAGAGGCTGTCTTTCGTCTCCCCACACCCTGTGGGCACCGTACTGACTCTCTGTGTCAGCCTTGCGACTGCGTGCTGCGAAGCTTTGAGCCATAAGGGAAGGAGTGTCTCTGGAATCTCTCCGTACTATCTTCACAAACTGTCTGTAAATATAAAACTATTTTAAAATTAAAACATTATTTTTAAAAAGTCAACATAGCCATTTGAAAGGGAAGTTAGGGAAAGGGAAGATTTACTAAAATTGCTGAAAAATAACACTACAGTTCTAAAAAGTAACCATCCTCTCTGTTTTCATCTTCCCAACTGAAAATTGACCATTAACCTTCCATCTTCCAGATGCTCCTCTTTGATTGGGTATTTATTTCTTCAAGCTGTAAGATGGTCCTTAGATGCTCCAGGAAGCAGAAGCCTGAGTGTGTTTTTGTTTCTCCCCCACCCTTCTGGGTGAAAACACCCACCCATCTGTTACTCCTTCTCCCCAACGCTGATTGTGTCATTTTTCCTGGTTTAATCAGAGATAAGTAGAACAGATATTGAAAGCCTCCTCAAAGGAGAGTCTGGAGATGTTCAGTGCTCACAGAAGGTATGAAAGCATGGAATTTAAACATGAGAACTTCAGGCCGTTGTCATGGTCACCACTGTTCTTGTGTAATAAAGATGGAGGACTTAAAAACATCCATTCCCTGTGCTGGGAAGCAGGGTTGACAAGGCTGATACTGAAGAGTATCCCACTAATGGGATAATCCCACAAATGGATAAAGACAAAAACACAGGGTCTATCACCCACTAACACCAACCTGTCTCCTGGTTACAGCTTTGCCTGGGGGGAAGCTCATCCAGTAAACACAAGTGTCTAAATGAAAACAGAGTCCCTGGAATCTGACCCTGACTATACACACTACTGAGTGGAATTCCATGAAAGGCAGGTCTATCTTGGACCTCAACACAGTTATTACTTAAAAAAAAAAAAAATCACAAGGAGGAGTTCAGGTTCATACTGACCGCTGCATAGTACGTACAAGGGCAGCATCAATCTGAGACTTTGAGGTACTTACCAACAGAACAGGGAAGGTGTTAGATATTCACAGGTCAAGTCAATCCTTCCCTGTGTGAGCCCTGTGTAAGAATTGTGAGCGGCCCTTAGGTGACCCCCAAGGAAGCCCACCTCCTGGGGTTCATACCTTTGTGTGATCCCCTCCCCCTGAGTGTGGGCAAGACCTGTGACTCACTTGTAACCAAGAGAGCATGGCAGAGGTGATGGGATGTCGCTCCTTGATCAGTTTACCATATATTGATAAGATCCATCTTGCTAACAAACATGCTGGACACTTCATCACTGGCCTTGAAGAAGTGGCTGTGAAGTCAAGGGCCACAGTGAGCAGCCCATGAGACAGAGAACCATGGGTGCCTCTATTTTCAGAGAGCAGCCTCCAGCAAGAAGCCAAAGGCTTAGCCCTGTGACAAGAAGTAAATGAATTCTGCCAACCACCTGAAGGAGTGTGGGAACAAGCCTTACTCAGCCCCAGCTGACACCTTGACTACAGCCCAGGCTAAGGACCCAGCTAAGCCATGCCCAGACTCCTCACCCACAGAAACTCTGTGATGATGAATGTATGTTATTTTAAGTTGCTAAATTTGTGGCAGTTTGTTATGCAGCATTGCTGACTGATACAGGGGATGAGATATACTTTTGTGCCTTAGCCATCTTTACTTTAACATAAAAATTTCGTTCCTAAGAGGTCCCTTCATGCTATGAGAAGCATCCTTTCCGATTCCTTCCTGCCACAGAAGGGATCCCCAAATCCAGGCTTGTGGTGGAGCCCCATCTGAAAAACATGACAGTGGAAGAAGGGTGGTTCTCCAAAGGAAAGCCAGGGTCACATGACCAGAAGAAAAAGGAAACAGAAAGTGAATATCCCCAAAATAACAATTGCCCCCCGAGAGTCCAACCCACTTAATTTGACAGAGGAAGAAATAGGCCCCAAGAGGTAAATGGCTTCCAGAGTCCACACCCCATGACAGGGTCAGAAGCAAAACCACGTTTTCTCATCCCCAGTCCAGGACTCTTATCACTAGAGCACATTGTATGACTCATGTTTTTGGATGATCTTATTTCTCTGTTCCTTTAACCTATTTAGGCATATTTATTCAGTGAGAAAGCATTAAAATCAAAGTTAAATAATTCGTGAAAAGTTAAAAAAAATCCAACAGTGGAATCAGACTTGTTATTTGGAAGAGAAACGCCTATTTGGCTGCCCTTTTAAAACGTTTCCAACTGGTTTTTGCATACTTGGGACTTTGAATTACTCCCACAATCAAGAACAACGGAAGAGCAAACACGAACCTGTTAAAGACAGAGAGAAGAGAGAACGAAGCTTTTGGCTTCCATTTCTCTCTCTCTTTCCTTACACGCAAAACTCTTGGGGGTCTTTTCATATAAAGAGATGGACATGTAGGCTCTCTCACTGGAAGAAAGCTTTGAGCTCACAGAGTCAAATGCCCTCCAGTCTACATAAATGAATGAGTAGCTGCAGGGCCAGTTTGGTGCTGAGCATTCTGTGGGCTCGGTGGCTGAGGTCCCCTGCGGGCTTCCTTCCTTCAGCACGTGATTTCCGTCAAGCCCACCTGAGATGCAAGAGCACCGGGAGCTTCCAAAGGCAGCAGTAGATGTGACAGAGGCTTCCTGAGACCGGAACACAGCTGCTCGCTGCCCCGCAGCGGCCCTCGTGTCGCCAGAGCGGCTGCCTCGTGGACCGGAGCCCTTACGAGCAGCATGTCCCTGGTCAGGCCCTCGGAAAATAGCTTCTGGCACTTGCCTCCTGCACTGCTTCCTGCTTTTATTTCAGTAGGCATGCTCTTAGGGATGGCCACAGTTCCCCCAAGGCCAAGGGGCAGGGGAGGAGGGAGGTTGCCGATAGAGGAGAGGAGAGAAGTCTGAAGCCACATCCTGCTGTGTGACCCAGAGCAAGGCACCCTCTCTGAGCCTCAGCTTCTCCCGTAGAGGATAAAGGTAATGTCTGTTGCCCTACGACCTCTCCACGGGGAGCAAGTGAACTGACACGGGTGAGAGCCGCGCCCAAGGTGTGTAATAAACACCCAGTCAGTCTGAGCCGATTCCGCATCTCAGACACAGCTGAGGCCCGAGGGCTAAGAAGTCATCGTGATTGACGCTCTGCACCCCACGTTCTAAGTGCTGTTTGTATAATGGCGTTTAATCCTCACAACCACAGGCGAGATGAACACTATTACACGCGTCCCTGTTGTACAGATAAGGAAACTGGGTCACGGGGAGGGTGAGGTTTGGAGCAACCAGCTAGGGTGCTGCCACAGCCCGAACACAGACCCAGGCAAGGGGGCCCCCAATATCAGGTTCCTCATTACCATGTTCTGCCACCTCTTAGATAAATGCAATACCCCCCCAGAAGGGACCAAGCAGCCCAGGGACCCATCCTCCTCACCCTTATTTCCTCCCATTCTCCACCACCCTCTCCTTCAACGCTCTTTGGGTCTGGGATTCCTCTGTCTCACTCCAAGATCCCTAGCTTTTGACCCTCTCTGGACCCCTCCACGTTACAGCCTCCACTGGGTCACCTGCCCCTTTGGTATCCACTGAGACCTGTGGCTTTCTCTGCAGCCTGGGGATGGTCCATCTGGCCCAGGGCCCGAAAATGAGGAAGTAGGAAGACTGCCGTTGTTGATCATTTGGCAAAGGCTTCTTGGTGGCCCGTTGGAACCAATATAGAATGATCAGACATAAAGCGCCTGACCATGCTAATGTAGCAATGATGCCAGCCAATCACCAACAGATCTGACACCCTGGTGGTGAGTTTCCTTTCAGGTAAGCCCCAGGAGGAAAGAGACATGGCGCCAGAAGGAGATCACACCTGGGTTCTGATGTGCTTCGACACAGATTTTGTAAATGTCCCAACGAGACCTTGGGGAGAAGGAGCTGAGGGGCTGAGCATCCCCTTTCCAGCATCTGTGGAACCAGAGTCTTTAGCATCAGGCCAAGCTGTGGGACGTGTCATAGAGCCGTAATGTACTCCCTCCAAGTCACACTTAGGCGAACTTTTTTTTCATTTTGTCAAAAAGGTCTTTCAAGTTCATGACAATCTCTTTTGTCCCCCATAATTTTCAGTCTGATAAAGAGCTGGTGCGTTTCTGATTGTTGTCCAATACATTTCACAAATGGAAAACGCTATTTCTTGTAATGATGCTCGGAAAACCACATCTGATGATACAGTAGGAGTAGCTTTCAGTGTTGTCCCACCTGGAGATGTTGCCCAGGATGAGTCCTCATGGGCTGGCCATGCAGACTCCTGTCGTTTCTAACCAATTAGCTGCTGAGATGCCGTGCGTGTGTTGAGTTTGGGTTGTGTCTGACGACATGGGGCCAGAAGAGGCAAGAGAAGATCTGTGTGATCTGCCTTAGCAAGTAGGGCAGCTACCTCTTCCCAGATGATGGGGGCTGGGGTCCTTGAACCCCAGGCTTAGCTGCCTGGGTCACCAGCTGGAAGAGCCACCATTGCACCGTGTACTACCGACCGACTTCCAGCCTGGCTGGCCTGGGTCTCCCTTTCTCCTCCAGGCCCATGTGCCTCTCTGCAAAGATATTCCCTCGAGTGAGAGAGTGGCATGGACATATATACACTACCAAATGTAAAATAGATAGCTAGTGGGAAGCAGCCGCATAGCACAGGGAGATCAGCTCGGTGCTTTGTGACCACCTAGAGGGGTGGAATAGGGAGGGAGGGAGGGAGGCGCAAGAAGGAGGAGATATGGGGATATATGTATATGTATAACTGATTCACTTTGTTATAAAGCAGAAACTAACACACCATTGTAAAGCAATTATACTCCAATAAAGATGTTTTAAAAATAAATAAATAAATAAAAATTGAAATTGTAAAAAAATATATATATATTCCCTCGATTGAAGGACATGACCTTCTCAGACAGAGAGGAGCCCTTCTTAGATCAAGAATAACCTCCAAAGATACATCTGGAATTATTTATGGGAGACACACTATCTGGATTTGCTTTAAAATACGTCAGCAGCAATCACTACAAACACCACCACCAAACAGGGTGGGGTAAAGGAAAACAGACTGCAGAACGTTGACAACTGTTGAAGCTGAGCCATGAGTTCATGGGAAACCAGTGTTTTCTCAATGCTTGTCTATATTTGAAATTTACCATAAGAAAGCATTTTTTTTTAAAGGAGTAGGTGTCACGTTCTCAACTTGGTGTAGAAGGACATAGACACCTCCAAGAGACCGGGAGCCAGTAATTTTCTTTTCTTTTTTTTTTTTAATAAATTTATTTATTTAATTTATTTATTTCTGTCTGCGTTGGGTCTTCGTTGCTGCACGCGGGCTTTCTCTAGTTGCGGTGAACGGGGGCTACTCTTCGTTGTGGTGCACAGGCTTCTCATTGCGGTGGCTTCTCTTGTTGCGGAGCACAGGCTCTAGGCGCGCCGGCTTCAGTAGTTGTGGCACGCGGGCTCTAGAGCGCAGGCTCAGTAGTTGTGGTGCACGGGCTTAGTTGCTTGGCGACATGTGGGATCTTCCCGGACCAGGGCTCCAACCCGTGTCGCCTGCATTGGCAGGCGGATTCTTAACCACTGCGCCACCAGGGAAGCCCGCCAGTGGTTTTCTGACATGAGGAGAATATTGGGGTGAGTGTTACCCTCACACCGTGAGGCATGATGACTTATTTTTACCTGAATAGGTCAGTTGTTTGAAATAAGCATTCGTGTTCATAGTCTGATATGGTCATATAGTACAGAAATGGGCCATACATGGCCCTCCGACCTGGTGTTTTTTCAACCCTTGCTCTGTGAGGAGATGCTTCAGAAGGAAACACACAAATCCTTGTCCTCGTGGAGTCTATGCTGGGGGAGGGGTGGGAAACAGACAAAATAGATACCTATGTTCATGGTGATGTGGAGAAAACAAAGCAGGGAGGGGGATGGGTTCACCGAGGGAAAAGGTTATACTCTGCACGTGGTGGACTGGGAAGGCCTCACCCAGAGGGCAGCAGTGACCTGTGCTCCAGAGCAGTGAAAGGAGTCAGAGAGCCGTGAAGAGCATTCATGGCCAGGGCAGAGCAGGTGCAAAGGCCCTGAGGTGGAAGGCTGCCTGGTGTGCTGGGGTTAATACCCAGGAGGTCAGTGGGTCTGGAGCAGAGTGAGAGGCGGAGGGGTAGGAGGTGAGCCAGAGAACTAACAGGGCTGGGGCAGGTCGGGTCCTGTAAGCTGCTGCGGGGTCTTCGGTTTTACTCTGAGCGGGATGGGAGCCACTGCAGACTCTGAGCAGAAAAATGACATGATGTGGTTGTTACCTGAAAAAGGCACTTGGGTTCCTGCAAAAAGACAAGGGAAGAAGCAGAGAGACCAGTTAAGTCCCCTGCACTGATCCAAGTCAGAGATGAAGGTGGCCTGGAGCAGGTGGCAGAGCAGGGACGTGAGAAGGAGAAGAATTCTGGATAGATCTTGGAGGTAGAAGGAAGAGGATTTGCTGCCACGTTGGACATGCGACCCGAGAGAACCAGGGGTCACAGAGGACTCGGGCCAACCGCAGGGCTGCAGCTGCTGTCAAGGGGCTGGTGGGCAAGCAGGTCTCAGGTCTGCCCTGCGTCCAAGCGAACAGCTCGATTTTTATCTGCTTATTGTTTGAAAAAATGCTCACTGCAAAAAAAATTTTAAATGTTAGAGTCGACTGCTGTGATTAACTCTGTCCCTGCGGAGGGACTGGTCCCCCGGGGGCAGTTCAGACAGAAAAATACTTCGAGTGGTTGGACACTGAGTCTTCAGAAGGGAGGGAAGTCGTGCGGGGCCCTCACCAAGCTCACAACCTTACACAGCCTTTTGTCCAACTTTCAGGCTGGAGAGCCGGATCTCCCCGGCCAGCCGCCTGCCCAGAAACAGGGAGAGCAGCATTCACGACCGGGTGCCAGACCGAGGACCCGGCACAGCCCTGCGCTGAGGACCGCCCTCCTCCGAGTGTGGCGGGCGGTGAACTTGGCCTCGCGGGGGCTCGTGAGTGAGCGCCGAGCTGAGGCCGCGGCGATAGAGCCTCTGGGAGGCACGGGGCACCCTTACTTTGCCCTTAGTGTCCCTTTAACGCCAAGTCAGCGCCTGGGCAGGAGACAGGGCCCACCTCCGCTACTGGAGCAGAAAGAATTTAATATAAAAGACTGTCACTTACATATAAAGTTGTTAACTAGGTAACTGAAAGGGCAAGAGGAAACCCTATAGTACCTTTAAGGTATCTTTAAGGATACACTAAAGGAACTGCAGGGAACATACCCCGGGGCTGGAGAACAAAGAGACGAGGTTGGTATTACTAAGCCTGCGACTCTTGGGGGGGCCGTGGCCCTGGAATCCCGGCCTCTGAGGAGGCGGTACTGGCAGCTGGTGCTGGGGTCTCTGAAGTGGGCTCAGCGTTACCGGCAGAGTTGAGGATCACAAGATCACAAGCTGTGATGAGAAAAACAACTTCTGAGAAAAACAACTTTTAAGGAAAACAACTCTGTTTTTCTGAGTTGCTGCTTAGGCATTTTACAGTCTGATAACTGCTCACACCCAGGGTCTGGAGACTTGAGTTTAGGACACCCGCCACAGCTCCTGCTTTCCTTTTCCTGGGACACCTTTTACAATAACCACTTAGAGTGAAGCCTGGGAAAAGTCCGTGACCTTCGCCCCAACCATCTAATAAGTACTGGGTGTTTGCTACCCTGCTCTCTGTCTCCTGCTCCCTGGTGACCTGGGATGGGGGACTGCCCGCCCCTCGGCTCACTGCACCCCGCTCATTTCTGGGATCTGTAAGTAATAATAAATCTTGTGACTCTACTTCCTTTCTGTGGGTGTATTGAAACTGCACCTTCAATCAAAATGACCCCAGGGTTTTCACTTCCTCAAAGTGGAAGCTGGGATGCTGAGGGACCTCCCTGCCGCCCCCGGGTGGATGTCTTGTCCCCCACCCCCACCCAGCAGGTCAAAATCTGCATATTCTTAATTCAATACACCAGCTCTGGCTTCTCAGCACACAAGCAGACACGGAGCCCATAGGAAGCGAGCAAGAAGGATCGTCCCCCCCTTCAACCTCCCTCTTGGGCCCCCAGTTGGCAGAAACTTGGAGGAGCCACTAGCAAAGCAGAACTTTGTTTGCAGAGCCCTAGCCCCAGCATCACACAGCTGAGTGTAGAGGCTGCTTGTTGAGAGACAGTAACTTGATGACCGGCCCAGAGGGCTCCCTGAGAGCTTTTCCAACTTAGGTGCATCCATTCAACAAACCTTGAGCACCCCTGTTCTACATGCAGAGAGTATAATATCAGCAAAGTAGACACACCATTCCTGCCCTGGTGGACCTGGTAATCAATCTGAACTCTTTTTCTTTTCTTTTTTTTTTTTTAGGTCTTTCACTCTTCTACTAGGTTCTAGCATAGGGCTCCACCTCTGCTGCTGTGAAACCATAGCCAAGACACGGAAACAACCTAAATGACCATCGACAGAAGAATGGATAAAGAAGATGTGGCACATATATACAGTGGAATATTGCTCAGCCATAAAAAAGAATGAAATAATGCCATTTGCAGCAATATGGATGGACCTAGAGATTATCATACTAAGCGAAGTAAGTCACACAGAGAAATATCATATGATATCACTTATATGTGGAATCCAAAAAATTATACAAATGAATTTATTTACAAAACAGAAACAGACTCACAGACTTAGAACACAAATTTAGGGTTACCAAAGGGGAAAGGGGTGGGGGGGATAAATTAGGAGGTTGGGAGTAACATATACACACTACTATATATAAAATAGATAACCAACAAGGACCTACTGTAGAGCACAGGGAACTCTACTCAATACTCTGTAATAACCTATATGGGAAAAAAATCTGAAAAAGAATAGATATATGTATATGTATAACTAAATCACTTTGCTGTACACCAGAAACTAACACAACATTGTAAATCAACTATACTCCAATATAAACTAAAATTTTTTTAAAAGAATGGAATCATTAAGGAAAACATCAAGAAGTTTGTAAACTCCTAAATATAAAAAAATTAATAAAATTTAAAGGTTAAAGAAAATAGTCTTTCGCTCTTCTACTAGGTTCTAGCGTCAGGCTCTACCCCTGCTGCTCTGCAACCATCGTGTGCATGTTTATTCTTTGTGGAAAATATACATAACAAAAGATTTACCATTTTAATCATGTTTAAGTGTACAGTTCAGTGGTACTAAGTCCATTTACAGTCTTGTACAATCACTGCCACCATCCATCTCCAGAACTTTTTTATCTTGTAAAACTGAAACTATATCCAGTAAACAATGATCCCTCATTGGCCCTGCTCCCCAGCCCCAAGCAACTACCACTTTACTTTCTGTCCCATGAATCTCATTACCCTAGTACCTCACATAAGTGGAATCCTTTTCTGTCTGTCTTATTTCATTTAGTATGATGTCTTCTGGGTCCATCCATGCTGTAGCATGTATCAGAATTTCACTCTTTTTTAAGGCTAAATAATATTCCATTGTATGGATATACCACATTTTGTTTTTCTGTTCATCTGTTGGTAAACATTTTGATTGTTTCCACTTTTTGGCTCTTGTGCATAATGCCGCTATGAACAGGGTAGACCGATACCTGTTCAAGTCCCTGCTTTCAATTATGCCCAAATTCAATCTGGGCACATACTTAGGAGAGCGACTGCTGGATGATATGGTAGTTCTGTGTTAACTTTCTGAGGACCCATCACGCTGTTTTCCGTAGCTGCTGCACCACTTGCATCCTTACCAACAGTACATAAGGGCTCCGATTCTCCACATCCTTGCCAACTCTGGCTAGGTTCCATTTTTTTGATAACAGCCATCCTAATGGGTACAAAGTGGCTCATTATGGGTTTTAACATGAATTCAATGTGAAAACACCACATTTGTGTGGTGTTCTTTTTGGGATAATGCCTCAGTTATCACCCAGGAAGCTTCCAGTCAGCCAGCTCTTCTCTCCTTTTCCAGCCAGTTTGGTTTATTGGCTTTGGCAGCTTCAGCCTGTCTCAGAAGAGGGCTTGGACCCACTTAATAGGATGACATTAAAGAAATGTTGTACGATCAGAGAGGCAGAGAGAGACTGAGAAAGTGCTTTCATCTTCCTTGATGCCTAGAAGCATTAACGCTGCCAGGGCAGAGAGAGCCCTTCCCGACCTCATCTGGAGTAGCAGCAGTGGGGACGTCCAGGGCCCTGCAGTGACTGGCCATTGGTTATCAGTGGGCAAATTGGGAACCAAACTGAACATCCAACAATTGGGCAAATTATGCTAAAACTGTAGAGTGTAATTTTATGCTGACGTTAAAATTATCCTTCTAAAGCATACTTAATGACACAGGAAAAGCATATGATTTAATATAAGGTGCAAAAAGCGGAATACAAAACATTAATGATGTTCAATATTTACAAATATGCCTTTAAAAATACTAAGAGGAAGTATATAAAAATGTTAGTAGTTATCTCTAGTATGGGCCACTTTTAAATCTCAATGTTTTTCTACTTCCCAGATCCTCTATAATAAGCATTTAATATCTTTAAATTATTAAAACAAAATTAACGTTATTAAGCAAACACAGGGGCTGCAGTAGACGCACTGAAGTACGTAGAACTGCCTGGAACTCTGCCAGGGAAAAGTAAAGGCATAGATAGTGGCTGAGAGGATGCAGCTATTCTTGTTACTGTTGCCATGGTTACCTGAGTCCTCACTCCCCTCTCCAGGCTGGTGTGGTGTGGACAAACAAGGGTGAGAGAGAGTTCACATGAAATACAAGATCCCCTCAGCTCACTGCCATCCCATAACAGAGAGGACTCCAGAATTAGGGAAAGCGCAGTTAGCTCTCAAGACTTTCACTAATTAAGGACCCTCCTCTTTTCCCTCCAGAGTTGTTATCTAAATGGGCCAGAGAGGGCTCCTGTACATTGGCCTAAAATGGTCCCCATGTCATTTTCTTCTTCACAGCAGGCTAGGACTGTTAGCTCAGAGCCCACTGGCACCAAAACTCAATTTCTCACACATTCAGTTGTTTCAAATATAGTCCAAATAACTGTATTTTTAGCCATTTGGAGACTGCCTACTTTACATACCGCATGAAACTGCACTTAACACATCCACTAGTCACGGATAAGACAAACCCTGTAGCTCTAAAAGACTCCTTATTAGATTCTTCAGAGAAACAGAATCGATAGGAGAGATGGATAGATAGAAAGAGATATAGATATAGATATAGAGATACACACACACATATATATACATATAAATGATTTGTTATAAGGAATTGGCTCATGTGGTTCTGGAGGCTGAGACTTCCTTAGATTTGCAGTTGGCAACTGGATATCCAGGAGAGCTGATGATGTAGATTCCAGTTCAAGTCCAAGTCCAAGTCCAAGGCAAGGTCCCAGCCTGGAGACAGGCAGGCAGAGGGAGCACATTCTCCCTTACTCAGCCTTTTTTGTTCTATTCAGGTCTCCAGTGGGTTGAATGAGACCCACCCATGTTGCGGAGGGCAATTTGCTTCACTCCGTCTATCAATTCAAATGTCAGTCTCATCCAGAAACACCCAGAATCAGGTTTAACCAAAAATCTGAGCACCCCATGGTCCAGTCAAGTTGATACATAAAATTAACCACCCTAGATCCCTGCTGCCCTTGGGAGCTCTCCAACCCACCCTGCTGCTGAGTGACATCACCTGGACACCCCGGGAGTTTCCCACCCTCTTCCCCAGTTTGGTGGTGGCCCAGTGCCCACTGTCCCTGGAGGGTCGCCTGCTGAGAGGGACTTCCCCATAGGCAACCCAATAATTCTTATTGTGCAACACTGCCACCTCGTGGTCCTGTCTCTCCCTTGATCAGCCTTGAAACTCTTGAATGACCGCCAAGAGTCGTGTCTCGTGGAAGAACTTTTGTATGACCCTTCCTGCCCCCTTCAAACTCTTGGGAGGTGAGAGATAACCTTGAAATCCCCACGTTCTCTGCATCAAATTTTTCCCCACCCTCCTTGAATTTCTTGCCCCTAGCCCAAAGAATTCTAGAGGGTGTGCTGGGGAAGAGAAGCAGGCAGGGTGAATGAAGTACCCTGCCCCTATCTTCTAAGCTTCTCTCAACTGAGTTTGCAAAGTCAGAACTTAAACTCAAACTACACGGAGACCTTTAGTGGTCCCCAGCACTGAAAAGGGTATAATGCCCACCACCTGCCCTCAACGAACTTCAAAATAAGAACACTAAACTATAAAACTCCAAACTTACATGTGTGCTGAAATTAAAAATAATTTCTAGATTTTTCTGAATGCAAAAGGCTAAATAAGTTCATGGAAAATAAATATTGCGTTCAAAAAATGTTTTGTTTTGCTTTGTTTTTGATCCCTGACTTGTTGGTACACTTAGCCTATGGAGCAATCCTGTACTGCTGACACTCAGGCATGGTGTAACATACAGACTCTTTGAGCCACGACCACATTACTGATGCTTAGCATAGTGTATGGCATGTAGAAGATGCTCAATAAATGTTTGAACTGATTTAAGCAAATAAGGTGGAGAATTATAATAACAATTTTAAAGCCACATACTGTGGAGGACTGTATTTTTCTTCCAGCTGACCTCAAGTCATTGAAATAATGTGATATGGAGAGTATTATACTATATTTATTGTTGTATCTTTATTAACAAGAGAAAATATGTAAAAAATCAAAAGGGAAAATATTCCTCTTGCACAATCCACGAAAAAATAGTTGATAAACTGAAAAACTGAACTTCATTAAAATTAAAAACTTCTGCTGTGTAAAAGACAATGTCAAGAGAATGAAAAGACAGGGCACTGACTAGGTAAAAAGTATTCGCAAAAGACACATCTGGTCAAGAACTGTTATTTAAAAGACACAAAGAACACTTAAAACTCAACAATAAGAAAACAAACAACCTGATATGAAAATAGCCAAAGACCTTAACAGATACTTCACCAAAAAAGATACGCAGATGGCATATAAGCATATGAAATGATGCTCTACATCATATGTCATCAGGGAAATACAAACTAAAACAACAGTGGGATACCACTACACACCTATTAGAATTGCCAGAATCCAGAAATCCGACAACACCAAATACTAGTGAGGATGTGGAGCTGCAGGAACTCTCATTCATTGCTGGTGGGAATGCAGAAAGTTACACTCACTGTGGAAGACGGTTTGGCAGTTTCTTACAAAACTGATCATACTAAACATACGATACGATCCAGCAACCATGCTCCTTGGTATTTACCCAAAGGAGTTGAAAATTTATGTCCACACAAAAAGCTGCACATGTGTGTTTACAGCGGTTTTATTCATAATTGCCAAAACTTGGAAGCAACAAGGTATCGTTTAATAGGTGAATGGATAAATAAACTATGGTACATACAGACAATAGAATATTATTCTGAGCTAAAAAGAAATGAGCTTTCAAGCCATGAAAAGATATGGAGAAAACTTAAATACAAATTACTAAGTGTAAGAAGCCAATCTGAATAGGCTATATATTGTATGATTTCAACTATATAACATTCTGGAAAAGGCAAAACTATAGAGGCAGTAAAAAAAAAAAATCAGTGGTTGCCAGGCGTTTGGGGGAGAGATGAATAGGCAGAGCACAGAGGATTTTTAAGGCAGTGAAACTACTCTGTATGATACTATGATGATGGACACATATCATCATGCTTTCATTCAAATCCATAGCATATACAACATAAGAACTGAACTGTAATGTTGTCAATGTAGGTCCATCAGTGGTACCCAATATACCCTCTGGTGGAGGTTGTTGATAATGGAGGAGGCTGTGCATGTGAGGGGGCGGGGCTTATAAGAAATCTCTGTACCTTCCTGTCAATTTTGTTGTGAAGCTAAAACGACTCTAAAAAAAAAAGTCTTAAAAAATTTTCCTTCTTAACCACAGTCAATATTTTCTAAATTTAAATAGTGAGATTTTTTTAAAACTCAGATCTCTATTTGGTAGAAGGAGGTTGCACAATTATATAACCCTTTCTGTTGCCAAAACCCAATGTAAATTAACTATAGGTTCAGAACTGTACATTAAGAATATCTTAAACAATTTTTTGGATCACTGAAAGAAAAGATGGAAGGCAAGTGGCCTCTGACCTTTCATTTGTCTTATTATTGGGTAATTAATAAATATATTTAGAAATGTCCTGTCCTTCAAAAAAATATTATGCTAGAGGAATAGCTAATGTTCCTCATAAAAAGAGATGACAGACAGAACTTGTAAAATGCTATTCATAGCATTTTAAGCAGAAAACTAAATGATAATTTATTTGGCTTATTAAGCTCTGCCTATCTTTAAAAGCCAACAAAACTCCAAACCCCTGAGTTCTTAAATGTCAGAACCCTGTGATCAAGTCTTGATATCTACACTCTGTCAGAGGCTATTATCTGCAGAAATATACCTGCTTCTGCTAAATATATTACTCCCTAAAACACTGGGAGGTTGAGATTTTCTCTTTGTTGGGAGGTATCAAACACTAAAATAAGTTCCTATTTGGAACTCCTGGAGGGGTGGCACCCTAGCAGGGGAGTGCAAACCAGAAACAGACAAAGCCTTCCAAAACTGCAGGTCAGTCTCAGATCAGCTCAGCTCATGACTGGATTGAGGTCCTCAAACTCCACTCTCTCTACTTCACCACAGTTTGCCGTGAACCTTCTCTGGTGGAAGATAACATCACCCAGAACTTCTACACTGTTCTTCAACTAGGATCTATGGACCCCCCAGATCATTTGGGCTACAATTCAGTATCACTGGTTTCTTTGTAATCTTATGCATTTTATTTTCTGCATTTAAAAATATTCTTCTAAGAAGGAGTCTGTGGGCTTCACTCGACTGACAAAGAGATCCTGACATATAGTTCTCATATACAACGTCCAGAATTCAACCAAAAATTACCAGGCATACCAAACATTAGGACCAAGAGTAAAAATCTATCGCCTTTCTATACAGTAGCAACAGTTAGGAAGCAAAATTAAAACAAAACCCTCACCATTTACAACAGCAGTAAAAACTATAGAAATAAATCTGATAAAATATGTGCAAGATCATCACTCAGAAAATTATGAAACATTTGTTGAAAGTTACTAAAGACTTATAAAAAGAAAAATATTTTATATCCACATGTAAAAAATATTTCGTTAACATAAGGGCATAATTCTCCACCTAAACTGATCTATATACTCTACACAGTTCCAAACAAAATCGCAACAGGATTTTTATGTAACCTGAAAAGATACTCTAAAATGTATGTGGAATATCAAAATTTTTAAATAGTTCTCCAGAAGACCCTGAGACAGGGGTACATAGGAAAGTAATTTATTAGGAAGTGTTCCTGGGAAACTCTAGTAGTGAAATGGACCTTGTCAAGGAATCCAAGGGATACATTGGCAGCATTTGCTACTTTACTCCTAAAAAAATAAATCGGGTGAGGAAATTTCCCTACCGGATATCAAGACTTAGCTAAAGCTATAGTAATTAAGGCAGTATGGTCTTGCCAGAGAGATTTTTAAAAATTTGACCCCCGGAAGAGATGCACGGTGCCGGCAGGGCCATGCTCCCTCTGAAGGCTCGAGAGAGGAATCCTTCTTTGTCTCCAACTGGTGGTTGCTGGCCATTTTTGGCATTCCTTGGCTTGTAGACGCATCTCCAATTTCCTCTTCTGTTTTCACATGGCTGCCCTCCGAGTCTGTCTTCACACGGCACTCTTATTAGCACATGCGTCATTGGATTCAAGGCTTACCCTCATCCAGAATGACCCCATGATAAATTAATTAATTCCATATACAAAGACTCTATTCCCAAGTAAGGTTACCTTCTGAGGTTCCGAGTAGACGTGAATTTTTTGGTCTGTTTGTCTGTTTTTCTTTCGTATTTATTTTAAATGAATTTCGTTTTCCTTTTTTTTTTTTGGAGTGGATGTGAATTTTGGGGGCGGAGGGGACACTATTCACTTCAGTCCAGCATAAATGGCTAATAACCATAAAAAGACGCTCAACGCTTTCGGACTCTGGTAAGTGCAAATTAAGTCTACAACAATATGCTGTTTTATACCCTCTAGACTGGCAAACGCTGAGACGTGTACAGAGGGTCAGCCAGAGCCTCTGCACCCACTGAGTGGGCCAGCTGGACCTGGGTACTGTGGGGGAGTGCGAACCGGCTCACACCCTCTGACCTGCTGCACTTCAGAAAACACTCTGCTGTGGTATCATAAATCTGACCCAGAAATGTCACTTCCAGGTATGTGCCCAAGAGAAACTCTTGAACAAGTGTACAAAGAGACATGTATAGAAAAGCTCCCAAACAGAACCATTTCCAGTTTAAAAACAAACAAAAAAATGGAAACAGTTCACTGACAGGAGAATAAATAAACTGTGGTATTTCAGCAGTCAAAGTAAATGAACTAAACCACACACAACAGCACAGGTGAACTCCTCAACATAACGTTAGGTGGGAAAAGAATTTTTCAGAAAACTGCATAGAATATGATGCCATTTTTATAAAGCACACACACAAAAAAGGGTATGTTATGCAGCATGTGTGACAAAATTGAAAGACAGTGATAATGAGAAAATGTAGGGCAACCGTTGATGTAGGTGTGAGCAGATTAAACACAGATACCACGGCTGCCTTGAAGGAATTTCCAAAAGCAGAATCTGAGCCTGGCACACAGAAGGGGAAAGAGGAAATTCATTTATTTGTTGTTAGTTTATCACATGAAAGCTTTTTTCATTCATTCACTCAACAGTTAATTGAGAGACGAAAGCTGTCAGAGATGAGGTCTCTCTGGAGGCTTGAGGCTAAAAGGGTGGGTCATAGATCCACTGCCCTGGATCATTCTGGAAAAGGAAGGGGCTCCAAAAATGGGGAGGGGGATAGGGTACATAAAGAGTTTAAAATTTATTTTAAAACATTTAAGCTCCTTGATGAAAGAAGGTATAGATTCCTGCTAATCATGACACAATTCATGCTTTATTCATAAGTTTGTGTACTGTTCATTCTTATCTTTCTCAAACTCATTTCAGCCTTCTTAGTTCATTTAGCAAGTGTTTTGTCACGTCTTTAGCCTTATGTTGTATTGACTAATTTCTTTCCGATTCTTCTCAAGATGCTTTAGAGCCTTTCGTGTTTCCAGCCCCGTCTGTCTTACATTCTCATTCTGTACCCTTCAACTTGCCAGGTTCTGCACTGGAATGTCTAAAAGGCACAGGTCCACAGGATCCGTTCCCAGGAGGAACCACCACAAGGTAACAATGGCCCACGAAGCAGGAATTTGCAGACGCTCCCTAGAGGCAGCCCTAATTCTCCACTCCCTGGGTTAGTCTGGTCTGCTTGGTGGGCAATGGCAGCCCAGTGTCCTGCAGAACCTTCCTTTAAAACCTGAGATGAGAATCTTGGAGCAGCCCCAGTTCTGTTTTTTCTGTAGAGTTTAACAGTTATATCAGCAAACCGCAGCAGCTGGGCTAGGGGAGGAAGACAGGGGAACAGCTGAGGAGCCAGAACATCAAGACTTTGTTTTCCTAACAGCTAAACTCTGCACTGCTTGTCTCTGCGAAAGATATTAAGCTTGAAGGAACATCTTCATCTTTCCCCAGTGATTCCTCATGTCATCTACATGACATAGATTTCTCAACTTCCTTTTCAGAATCCACAGTGGAAGTGATCTTTGATCAACATGGGAGAGATTCTAATATAGGAGCAAGATGAAGAGCAGAAGTTCTGGAGTCAGACCATCACAGCTTGGATTCTTTATCTACCGTTAACTAGTGTGAGGACGTTGGTCTGAAAAGTAGAGATAATAATAGTATGTCCTTATAAGGTTGTATTAAGTGATCCACAACTGGAGCCCTAAGAAAAGTGCCTGGCAAACAGTAGATAGCGATTTGAGTTGGTAGTATTAGTTTCTACTTCTCACAAGGTAGGTATCATTCTTTATGCAAATGAAGTCTCATAACAATGGCCAATTGGTCTTACTTGTGAACTCATGTGCACTCCAGAAAAGAATATTGCTCTAAATTCCACTCTTGGGCATACATCCGGATAAAACTATAATTCAAAAAGACACAGGTACCCCTATGTTCATAACAGCACTGTTCACAATAGCCAAGACATGGAAACAACCTAAATGTCCATCAACAGATGAATGGATAAAGAAGATGTGGTACATACATACAACAGAATACTACTCAGCCATAAAAAAATGAAATAATGCCATTTGCAGCAATATGGATGGACCTAGAGATGATCATACCACGTGAAGTAAGTCAGAAAGAGAAAGACAAATACCATATAATATCACTTACATGTGGAATCTAAAATATGACACAAATGCACTTATCTCCGAAACAAAAGCAGACTCACAGACATAGAGAACAGACCTGTGGTTGCTAAGGGATGGCGGAAGGGGAGGGTTGGATTGGGAGTCTGGGATTAGCAGATGCAAACTATTATACATAGAATGGGTAAACAACACATATAGCACAGAGAACTACATTCAATATCCTGTAATAAACCGTAGTGGAAAAGAATATGAAAAAGAATATATATGTATAACTGAATCACTTTGCTGTACAGCAGAAATTAACACATCATTGTAAATCAACTATACTTCAGTAAAATGAATTTTTAAAAAAGAATATTGCTCTAAAAGATGTGAAAAATTCACTGTACAAAATCAACTGTCCCCCTTTTGTTTAAAACACAAGTCTCACACATACCCAAACTTAAAGCTGCCCAAGGTTCTTGAAACGATAAGGAAGCTTGTCCCTTAGTTTCTTATGAAAAATCATGGAATGGAAAAAAAGCTCTCACAGCTGGTCATTATATAATTTTTTACTATCATCCACTCCTTCACATGTAGATCGTGCTAAAACTGTACCATAGGATGCATCATTTAGGTGTGTAGATTTAAGCTTGACAGAATGTAAATTGAATGAAAAATAACTTTTCAGAGACTAATTACCAAAATGATGAATATTTGCTACCCTGTGATTTTCTTCTTAGGGTTTCCTATTTCGTTGCTTCTCTCTAAACCCAGAAAAGGATTCCAGGGCAAGAAAAAAGAAGAGAAAAGGCATCCCCAAGGTGTCCTAGAGTCGGAGCTGATGCAATAACTGGAGACGCTTTGAGCTGGAGAGGGCGGTGGGAGCGCTTAGAAATGGGGGAGGGACATGTGTGGGCAGGAAAGGTGTGGAGCAGGCATTTGCCGTTTCGGAGGGTCCCGTGATGTGGAGCATCTGTGGACTGTAGAGGCCCAGGTGTCACGAGGGCAGGTACCCCCTCCACCTGCCCCGTGGTAGCCAGGTCCTGAGTGTGTAAACTCGCCCAGGACTCTGCCCACATGTGATGAGGGTGTAACTGTGTGGCGGGCAGAGGCGGCAGGCAGGGAAGCCCGGCCTCCGCGGGGGTGTCCATGTGATGGATGAGGCCAGTGTCAACAGCAGCAGCCTGGCCAACTCATCAGGACATCCAACCCTGATGCCACCACTCAGCCTCCTCGACAGAAACCCAAGAACTTTCCGTTCTTTAGGTCACTGATGCCTGCTTTCCTGTACCCAGCATAACATGGCACAGCACAACAGGACACAAAAGCATGACTTTACAGTTAAGAACAACTCCCCAGAAGGAGAAAGGAGAAGAAGTAGGGCTGATCTAAGCCCACAGAGCCTCGGAGCAGTGCTTCCCAACAATCCGTGGCCACGGACATTATCCTTTTGTTTTTATTAACAATCCATTGCAGACTCTTTCTTTTGCAAAATATAACAAAAATAAACGACTTGAAAAATGAAGTGAAAAACGAAGTCATGTAAAATACAAGTCCAATATCTTAATCATTAGATTCAACAGACGTGAAACTCTTCTGTCCAAAGACTATAAATTATCTCAGCGCTTCCTCTTGGTGTGGTCTCCCTGTGGACCAGGAACCCTTCCAGGAGCCACTTGGGCCTGGAGGGAGGACTCTTTCTCTGAGGAGTCCCCTGGCCTCATCCAGGCTGTGGACCGAGGCGGGAGCTGGGACCTCTCTGGGGACACCTCCTGAGAAACCCTAACTTGCAGAGTTAGTCTGTCATCCAGCGGATACCGCTCAACTCCTAAGACAAAGGTGTCCTGCCTCGTCCTCCCGACGCTGCCTCACTGAACTCAGACCAGCTTTGATGAGCACCCCCGGTCATTCAGGGGCCTCTCTGTAACCCGACAGAGAGGGCACAGGTTCACCCCATCTCCCAGGCCACTTGCGCAGCGTTATCATTTCATTCTGTTCTCCTCGGTGCCGTCATCTGTGCCGGGAGGGCCCAGGGACCCAGGGGTTCTCTCCGACGTCTGTAGCCTCAACGATGCTGGGCCCTCACTGGCATCGTCTTCTCTCATCTCAGTTCATCAGACTTTAAGACAAGTAAGGAAAATGATAGAAAGTGGGGAATAAGTTCTGTGAGGAAAAGCCAAAGCGAGCAGGAATGAGCTAAGAGTGATGATTAACACCCGCAGTTCCCTGGGGAGAGGACGCTGCACCCCTTCCCCACGGATGGGCCCAGAGAACACGGCCGGGCCACCCACCTGATGGACACACTCCATCCATGTGAAACTAACGTTCCTCTTCCTACTTCATGTGTCTAACCGAAGGCCCTTCAAACCTGACACTGAAAATATCCTTGTTCTGGTCTATAGAGATAAAAGGCAGGAGTTGGGTGTTAAGCCCTCCAAAAACACAATCTGAGCTGTCGTGCCCTCACTGGGTTAGTGAGTCCCTGACTCAGATGCGGGGGGGAAGGGCCCCTCGGCCCCTCCGGCCCCATCAATTTCCTCTCTCCTTGGAAGAAGGAAGGTAGGAAGACACGGGAGCCCACTTCGATTTCCCATAAACATTCGTGCACACTCAACCAGTAACGAGGCTGAAGGATTTTTTAAAAAATTTATTTATTTATTTATTTATTTATTTATTTATGGCTGTGTTGGGTCTTTGTTGCTGCGTGCGGGCTTTCTCTAGTTGTGGCCAGCGGGGGCTACTCTTTGTTGCAGTGCGCGGGTTTCTCATTGCGGTGGCTTCTCTTGTTGCGGAGCACAGGCTCTAAGTGCGCAGGCTTCAGTAGTTGCGGCACGTGGGCTCAGTAGTTGTGGCTCGTGGGCTCTAGAGCACAGGCTCAGGAGTTGTGGCGCTTGGCCTTAGTTGCTCCGCAGCTTGTGGGATCTTCCTGGACCAGGGCTTGAACCCGTGTCCCCTGCACTGGCAGGCAGATTCTTAACCACTGTGCCACCAGGGAAGCCCAGGCTGAAGGATTTTTAATGATGGTTCATTGTGCTGTTATTTTGTTTTTGCTTTAAGGAATATTTTTAGCTTTCTGTGTTTGACTAAGAGCAAATCATTCTAAAGGGTACATTTTGATCAAAAGCATACATCAATAAATCAGTGTGATCGTGACCTTTGCATAAATAATATCCTGTAATATTTATCCCACAACTCGGGACAAGGCTTATGTTCCTAGATTAAGATGGTGATGGTACAAAGCTTACAAGTGCTAATCAACCCAATATTAGAAATGTTCTGGTTTTTTAATTTGTTAGCAATTAGAGTTTATTCATGCTGTACCCAAGAGGCATATGCGAGATCTTTATCCTTCTAAAACCCCAACAAGAATTCTTACGCATGAATATTTCATTCCTGGTTTCTGAAAAACTCCAATAAGTCCCTCTGAATCCAGAGAATGTAGTTTGGTATGACTGAGTAAAATGGTCTCTGAGCATAGCATTGGAATTCTATTTACAACCAAGAATATTTCTACCATAGAAAATTTCTCCTTTGTTTTCTAGTCTCACCTTATGATTTTCCAAAAATGAAATTTCTCAGCTTTACACCAGCCTCATCCATCAGGTTTGAGTCAGGATGTCTGCTGGTCCTTTTGCAAAGTCCAATCTCCAGGAAACAATGAAGATTTGCCACCAGCGAGGTCAGGAGTCCAAATGGATGTGCTGCTGCCACACTGAAGGCCATTCCAGAAGAGAGATTCCCAAAATCCTCTAGGCCAGGGTGGCAAAGTCCAGCTGATGCCAGAGCTGGCCACCACGTGCTTTCCTGCAAACTAAGAGTAATTTTTGACATTTTTTAATGGTTGAAGGAAAAGAGAGTTTTTATGACACGTATAATTACATGAGATTTAATTTTTAGTATCTGTAAAGAAAGTTTTATTGGCACGCCGCTGTGCTCATTCATTTACTATTGTTTCCAGCTGCTTTCATACAAGAAATGGCAGAGTTGAGTCATCGCAACACAAACAGCAAGGCCCACGAAGCCCTAAAAGCTCCTTCTGTGGCCTCTGCAGGGGCTTCGCTGAGGCTGAGTGGGGCTGCTTCAGAGGAGACGCCACTCGTTTCAAAAAACCGATTCTGAGTTCTATTGTTAATTAGCCTCCTGTCTCTGCGCTGTCCCTGGAGACAGTGCCAGGGCCACGCCCCCCGGGGTGACAGAGGAAGTCTGTCTTCATTCTTTGTCATCAGCACCATGGGCTTGGTTCTCATCACAGGGCCAGATACCATCGAGCGAGCTGAGAATCACACCTACTGCCTCGAAAGTGTGAGCACAGATTGTTTTTATTTCCCTAAATATACATCACGTGAAATTTACCACGTTAACGATTTTTAAGTGTACATTTTAGTGGCATGAAATATATTCACATTGTCGTGCACTCATCCCCACCGTCACCAGAACTTTTTCATCTTCCCAGACTAAAGCTCTGTCCCCACTAAACAATAGCTCCCTGTCCCCCTCCCCCAGTCCCTGGCACCCACCCCTCCACTTTCTGTCTCTGGGAATTTGATTCCTCTAGGCGCCTCTCACACGCGGGATTGTATGGTGTTTGTGCTTCTGTGATTGGTCCATCACTTAGCGTGATGTCTTCAAGGAACAGCTAACTTTTGGTGGCTGTTCCCTAGTTTACACAGAGTTTCACACACATTATCTCTCTTACTTGGCACAATTACTTTGTGAGGCAGGTTATTTTTACCCCATTAGAGCAGATGCTGTCAGGCAGCTACGGGGCCACCTGAGGTCACCTGCAAGCAGTGTGCTCACCTCAGGCCACACTGCACCTGGCACAGGGCAGGCCCAGAAGAGCTGGATGTTGTCACTCTGAAAGTGACCCTCGTCTATGAGGGGCAGGAGGTGGTGGCTCGGCGCCACCTTCACCCTCAAGGAGGGCAGTTCTGAGGTGAGTTACCTGTGTTCCCTCAGAGGGTCCCCACTGTCCTGGGCCCATATACTCACTGAGTCATCCTATTTTGACCTCCTTGCTTCCATCTGGATTCCTCACTCCCTCTCGTCCTCCCTGGGATGAGCTTCTAAATATTTAGATTATAGGCACAAAATCCTTGCCTCAGGCTCTGCTTTGGGGGGAATTCCAACTAAGTCATTGAGTATAGATATCGGAATCAGAGAGGTTAATGTGTTGACTCTTGCACAGTTAGGAAATAGAGAGTCAGGCTTTAGTCCTCGTCTCCTCACCACAAGTGCAGTGTCCTCTCTCGGCTCCCCTACTTGTAAGACAAGGTCTCTGCCTCAAGCATTTAGTCTGGTGTTGACTGAGAGATTAGAAAGGCAGTGTTTGCCTGGAACTCTCTTGCCTACAGGGAGTGCCCTGGGGAACGAATGACCTCAACTGGGGCTCCTTGAAGAGAATCTAACCTCAGTTATACTGTCTTGTAAAAATGTTGTACTCAGGGAAATGGTCCTATTTTCAGCAGGATATACCTGATCGGTCAAGATTGATTATTGTGAATAAATTTGGAATGTATAGACCAATAAGGACCTACTGTATAGCACAGGGAACTCTGCTTGATATTCTGTAATAACCTAAATGGGAAAAAAATTTGAAAAAGAATAGATACATGTATATATATAATATGAATCACTTTGCTGTACACCTGAAACTAACACAATATTATTATTCACCTATACTCCAATATAAGATAAAATTTTTTTTAAAATTTGGAATATACAGGTTTATGGGGCAGAGAAGGGGAAGTGGTCACATACACATTTTCTATCTGTGTAAGTAACAGAGTATAAAGCAGAGGGGCCCCAAACCTAAATGTCTTCCTTCGAGAACCGTATGTCTGTCTTCATCACTCAAAACTCATCAGTCAGTTGGAAACTAAAATATGTTCTGGTGTAGGAAAAGGGGATGTTTGGAGAACTGCATCTCAGTTTTGGGCTCCTCCAGGACAGAATGTTTCATTGGTGCCTGCCCTTGCCTGTATTACTTGAATCATCAGTTTTCTGTTGGGTAAGATCTATAATTCACATTGAATCTGCTTTGACAATTTAAACCTTTGTGTTACATGCATATGTACACCTTTTAAAATAATAATTAGTGAAGAGGATCTCCTTATCCAAGAATGACTAGTTTTAAAAACGTTCTTTAAAAAGTTTCTTAAAAAGGAAACTTGTTAAAATGAAGACCAAAATCTCACAGTAAATCCTGAAAAAAAGAAAAAGCCGAGTACATTATTTTGAAAAGTAAAATTAAAATTATGAAAAAAATTTTTATTTTGTTTTTTATCAAAACTTATTGTAATGTTGTACACCTAAAACTAATACAATGTTTTAGGTCAATTATATCTCAATAAAACAGGGGGAATATCTGTAATATCAACCACATGTTGATTTGGGGCCTTTTGGAAAAGCTCATTCTCAGGAGCTTTTTCCCTCAGAACACAGTTGCCATGTTGTAAGAAACTCTAGCCACATCAAGAGGCCACGTGTGGGAGCTCTGGACGGCCTCTCCAGCGGAGCCCACAGAGGCCCGCCCATCAACCATGTGAGTGCGCCATCTTGGATTCCTTCCCAGTCCAGCCTTCAGACCCCTGCGGCCTCAGCCAACATCTGACGGCAGCTACAAGAGACCCCAAATGAGAAGCACGCAGCTGAGCTCAATGATCCCACAGAACCTTGAGAAATGACAGTATCTTCTTGTTGTCAGCTGCAAAAAAGAGCTAATGACAGAATACCATGATATGATGTCCTTTACTTCATGGTTACTTTTGCTGAGTGTTGAGAAATGGCTAATTTTTGCAAAAATACCTGAGGACTTCATCAGTTTTCCCAAGACCCTTCCTTAAATGTTTCACATTAAAACCCTTCTTTTGGGAAGCTCTCATCTCATCACTATCCTTATTTATTTTCCTCTGATTCAACTGCTATGAGGTCTAACTCTGCTCCCTGCTCTCTTGTCAATAGTTGGCAGTGTTATTACCTCTACTTCTCTTACCAGCTCCACAGAACCCCAAACCTTGCAGGATCGCCAATTGAACTTTGCAGTCAGTTTGCGTGGTGTTTGCACTGACTGTCAACTGTCGTGAGACTGATTCACAAAAATGTTGGTGAGGCGGGGGGAGAGAGACCCGCATTCTAAGCAGAGAGGGAGGCTTGGTGGGAACCAGTTTTATAAACGACACATTTGGTTATTAGTGTTTTCCTGTTTTGAGGATTTTTACTCTCAACACGACTTTGTAATGTTAGGGAGTCAAATGTGAAATAAAAAGAAAAGAAGCTTCCTGTATGTGTTATCAAGAGATCAGGTACGGGCTTCCCTGGTGGCGCAGTGGTTGAGAGTCTGCCTGCCAATGCAGGGGACACGGGTTCGAGCCCTGGTCTGGGAGGATCCCACATGCCGCGGAGCGGCTGGGCCCGTGAGCCACAACTACTGAGCCTGTGCGTCTGGAGTCTGTGCTCCGCAACAAGAGAGGCCGCGATAGCGAGAGGCCCACGCACCGCAATGAAGAGTGGCCCCCGCTCGCCGTGACTAGAGAAAGCACTTGTGCAGAAACGAAGACCCAACACAGCCAAAAATAAAAAAAAAAAAAAAAGTAGGGGCTGAGCCTAATCTATATTAAAAAAAAAAAAAAAGAGAGATCAGGTACATTACGGCTCCTCCCCCTGCTTTCTGCAGCCCTGCAGAAAGGTGTGCGGGTTCACCTTAGCCAGGAGCTCGGTGGGCGCCCCCAGAGTGAGACGGGGAGAAACCTGTGTGCAGAGAGATGCGGCTGGATCGGAAGGTGTGATGTTGGAAGACGTGGAAGGCTTCTGTTCTTGGTGAAGGGAAGCAAGGCATCAGCTGAGAGTGAGGGCAGGAAGAAGACGCAGGAAGAAAGAGTAGGAAAGAGAAGGTGTGAAATGGTCACCCAGGAAGTCAGGCTCCAGGCAGGCGCAGCCAAGTGGCTGATGCCGGAGCTGGATGTGGATGAATAAGTGGAGTTTGCCAGATTAAAGAGTGCGGGAGGGCCATCTCAGCAAAGGGAATAGCATCGCTTGGGTGACAGGGTGACTAGGGTGTCACCCTGAGAGAGGAATACAGGAGGAATGGTGGGGACGGCACAGGCTGCATCTGAGGTGTCGCAGGGCATCAAGTTCAAGTGTCCTTTAGTGGCTGAATGTACAGGACTAGAGCCCAGTGAAGAGTCTTGTCAGTCAGTGCAGAGTTGAGGGTCATGACTACGTGAGCGATTGTGGATCAGGCCCCAGGGAGATCGTGCAGAGGGGGAAGGGCAGAGGCTCAGGTACTGAATCCCGGGCAACACAGACACATTTAAGGGAGGAGCAGGATAAACAGCAAGGACCTACTGTACAGCACAGGGAACTCTATCCAATGTCCTGTAATAAACCATAATGGAGAAGAATATGAAAAAGAATACATATATGTATGTGTGTATAACTGAATCACTTTGCTGTACAGCAGAAACTAACACAACATTGTAAATCAACTCGACTCCAATACAAAATAAATAAATAAATAAAGGAGGAGCAGAGGAAGAGCAATGACAGAGATGCGATGACTCGGAATGGGAAGGATTGGATTAATATGAGAGCCGGAAGGGAGAGTGGTTAACTGGAATCCGAGAAAAGAGAGATTCGCAGGAAGAGGATGGTCAGCGTGTCAGATGCCACACACGGTATGAGTAGAAGAGAACCCACCAGCTGAGCAACGTGGAAGGCACTCATGTTTCTCGCTGGGCCAATTACAATGTGGTGGGAAGGTCCGGAGTCAGCCTGCCGGGGGTGGAGGGGGTTGGTAAGGAGAAAGTACAGAGCATGAGTGTACAAGGGCCTTTCCAGAAGGTTGTCTGTGAAGGGAAGGAGAGATGGCAGAGGAGCTGAACAGGAGTGTGGAGAATGGCTTTCCTGTTTGAACTATTGGTTTGTGTGAAGATGCAAGCGATGGAGCCCACGTGTTTGCAGGGGAAAAGGAGCCCAGAGAGGGGAGCAGTGGATTCCAGCTGCACTTCCAGGGACCTGACCTTCTAGGTGAACAGACAAGGGACCTGACCTTCTAGGTGCACAGACAAGGGAGCTGACCCTCTAGGTGCACAGACAAGGGAGCTGACCCTCTAGGTGCACAGACAAGGGAGCTGACCCTCTAGGTGCACGGACAAGGGAGCTGACCCTCTAGGTGCACGGACAAGGGAGCTGATCCTCTAGAGGCACGGACAAGGGAGCTGACCTTCTAGAGGCACGGACAAGGGAGCTGACCTTCTAGAGGCACAGACGAGCCAATCGACGTGTGACACAGTGATGATCATGAGTGCTGAGGAGAACTGGGGAGGAGAAGAGAAGGGTCAGGGGCTGTTGTCGGGTGGCAGAGAGCCCCCTGCTGAGGTGACATCTGACCAGAGCCTGAGGGAAGAGGGGGAGAGAGACCTGTGGGGAAGCATCCCAGGTAGAAGGAACATTGAAGCGGAAAGCCCAGGAATAGGAGTGCACTTGGCATTTCCAAAGGATCTCGAGGAGGTAGGAGGGGCGGGAGAAGTGAGCCACATGAGCCCCGGAGAGTCAGATGGGGGCCAGGTCACAGAGAACCTTGTGGACCACTTCAAAAACTTGGTTTTTCACTTAAAAAAAAAACCCACTTTGGGACTTCCCTGGCGGTCCAGTGGTTGGGACTCCGCGCTTCCACTGCAGGGGACATGGGTTCAATCCCTGATCGGGGAGCTAAGACCCCATATGTCACGTTGTGCAGCCAAAGGAAAAGAAAACCACTTTGGTTGCTAATATAAGCGTAGGATTATTGTCTGGGAGGCTGGTGGACAGGAAAATTTGGAAGAGAAGAAAAATCTTCATAGTGGAGACGAAGAGGAAAGGAATGGTGAAGATTGGGGTCCTCCTAGATGGAGGGGGATCTGAGAGTCATTGCCTAATGGCTTGACTCTTTTTTTTTTCAGTCATCTATGACCGAAGGTAGTGAAGAGAGAGTGACATTGAGGGGAAAGGTTCCAGACAGAGAGATTTCAGAGAGAGAGAGGGTTTGGAAGAGCTGCCCAGGTTATGGAGGAAGAGTTCACGGGGCCCTGACGAGAGGCCAGCCTGCTAGGACCGCACCTTGGCGGGAGCCCTAATCAGACCACGGGGAGGGTTCTCTGCCCACTCAGCAGTCTGGGTGAGACGGAGAATGAGGGGGACACAGTGAGAGTGACTGGACCAGGGCCACCAGAGGTCTCCCAGACGGGGCGAGAGATGACGCGGAGGGGGCTCACAGACAGGGCAGATGTCATGGCCAGAGACAAGTGGTCTCAGCGGTGTAGAAATTTCCTGGTTTCTAAGAGTATTTAAGTTCCTCTTTGAGACCAAGATCCCTTTGAGATGAGATGAGGTTGATCCCTTTTTCACTAACCCAGAGGCAGCACGGCATCAGGGCAGACGATGGTGAACAGAGGAGAGTGATTCTGATCTCCGTATTCTGTTCTTTCCCAGCGAAGATGCTCTGTTTTCAATCAAAAACAAGATCATCCTAAATGTCACTGCTCCACACCCATCTGGGCTCCTGAAAGCAAGCTGCCTTGTTTCTGAATCAGATGTCATCACCCACTGAAAAGCCTCCTGCCTCCAAGTTTGGCTGGGTGGGAAAGCCTTGCACATCGCTCCCAGCGAGGCTGGCCCCATGGTTACAGGCGACCGTTTCCTGCAAAGGAAGAGGATGGAGCAGAAACAGGTAGTAACAGAGAACCATTTCATCACGGCTTCTCTGAACCTTCGGAGACCCACAGTTATATAAATATTAATGAGCTGATTTATGGGTGTGAACATTTTACTCCCCCAGAGCCACATGAAGCATTGACATTTTCGTGGGGCGTCCAGAAGGGGCAGCAGGAAACCAAACACAGCAACGTAGTCTATAAGCTACGACGGATTTCCCAGCTAAAACCCGGGACATTGTGCCTGAAGGTACAGACACAAGTCACGGCAGGCAAGCAGCAGGGCACTGAGATGCCAATGAAATCCTGCAAAGATCCGTCTTGGGAGAAATGTCCGGGTTCCCTCTGAGATATGGCCACACTCTCCTCAGACCCTGCTGCTGAGCCTCCTTCCAGGAATGACAGAAGAATATGCTCAGGACCCTGCACCTGCCTGCAGGCGGGAACTTTGTGGCTATAAATACATCACCCACTTCATGGGGGCACGGTGGGGCAGGGGGAGTGGAGAGGTTCCAAAAGCCCAATCACCCTCATGAACTCGTGAGGTAAGTTTCATTCATAAACATTTATATCCAGCAAAAGATTTCAAAACAGACTTTCTTTACATCAAGCATTCCCACAGAGGGAAGGGAAGCCGTGAGAAATTCCTCTACTGGTAGCCAAACGCTTTCCCTCACAACAGGAAATGATGCTCTAACACATGATGGTTGGGGGGTTATAACATCTGCAGATGTTTTCTGTAGAAGTGTTGTCGCATGAAAAGTTCTCATGTAGCAAACAGAAAGAACATTCAACATTTAAAAACATGTAACAATGTTTGTACACCATAGAGTTGTGCGTACACGTGTGTGTGTGTGTATGCATGTCTGTGTTTGTGTGTGTATGTGCTTTACACAACAGAAATGTGTATTTCTTCTTCTACTTAAAGGCATCAGAAAGACTGAGGTTTCTTAACATTGAGGTGTGCCAGATGCTTTGCATACCTCATGTTCTCGTTTCATCCTCACCACAAGCCCGGGAGGTATGGACTATTACTGTTACCATTTTATACTGAGGAAATGAGGTCCCTGGGGGTTAAACCTGAGGTCACACCAGCAGCAAAGGACAGAGTCAGCCTGACTCCAAAACCCATGTTCTTCCCACTATATGGCTTCCCCTTCTCAAGGTCCATCAAATACTTGTGCCCTTTCCTGTACACATATGTAAACGTTCCTGCTGGAGTAATTTTTATAGTTCATGGGAAAATGCTGCCAGGAGAGCTGAAGAGGAACAGAAGGAGATTTTTGAAAGCTACAGAAAGGATAGAGTTCCAACACGTATTTAGGCATTTCCAGAAGGTACAGCGCAAGAGTACAGTCTCAGCATTAATTAGCATCTCATGCATATGGGGTAAGGTGTCCTTCTATATCGTATTTAGGAGATATTCAGTTGCATCCCAAGCACAAACTATAGCTCATCTGCGTCCTACTGTTTTTGTCCACAATTTCCTCCACCTGTCAGACGACAGTCTCAGTTTCAGTGGTGGTGGTGTGGTCTTCCGGGCGCCTGGGTTGCATCTCATCTTTGAAAGCCCTCGTCAGAACCACTTTTAAAGACTCCTTGAACCGCTTCTTCCTGCTGCTGCCCACGAAGAAGTAAATAAAAGGGTTGGCGCTGCTATTGATTGTAGAGAAGAGAAGAGAAATGTGGTGCAAGTTCCTGAACGTCGACCAATACTCATAATAGAGCAGGTAGAGGAGCCTCATGGGCATGGCGAAGATGAAGAATATGATGATGGTGACCGAGATGACAAGGTACAGCTTCGAGGAATGGGACGCCCATGCATTCTTCCGAATCTTCACTACCAAGATGGTGCTGGACGCCACCATAAGTGGAGTGAAGACCAGGAAGCTCAGAATGGCTATGAAGATGATCACCGCCCTGCAGTCACTTCGGGAGTGAGTCTGTCCTTCACTGTCAATGCACATGACGTATTCCATGGTGGTCACTAAGCAGGAAAGTGCCCACAGGAGGGCACAGACGAATGCTGACTGGTGCTTGGGGCGATGGCAGCGGTACCAGATGGGGTACAGGACGGACAGGCACCTCTCCACACTGATGGCTGTCAGCAGATACAGACCCGTGTTGTAGCCAAAGAGAAATGTCACTGACAATGTGACAATCGTGTAGTAATAGCCAGAAGAGAGCTCGTAATCTAAAGCATAGTCGACAGACAGAATAAAGATGCAAAAGAGTAAGGAGATGTCCGCAATAGACAAGTGGGTGATGTAGACGGTGAAGGGGTTTCTTCTCATCCGGAAGCAGAGGAACCAGAGGAGGATTCCATTCTCAACAAAGCCCAGTGGGGAGATGCTCATGATCACCCAGTGCACGATGGGAATTTCCCGACGCGGGTCTGCTTCTGAGGTGTTCCCGCTGGTTGAGGCGTTCGAGGACTCCTCAGCAACAAATGATGTCCCGTTTGCCTCATCCATGAGGGGACCTCAGCCTGGGCTCTTCAGGTATTCTTCTGTAAATAAGTTTAAGAAAAAATCAAGGTTGATGAATTGCAGTAAAAGGGAGATTTCAGCTACGGATTATAACCTTCAAGTTATACAAAAAGTGTTTACTAGACTGTACAATTCTCTTTCCAACGAAGGTAAAATTAGACATTTCACTGAGAGGGAACTGATTTAATAATCTTTTTTGATCCCCCCGATAGTCTTTGATTCTGTATTACTACTTGCTTGTGGTTCAGCGCCAAAGGGGATCCGCCAAAACAAGAGGATCAAATTCCTGGTGTCCATATCTGGTCTGCCCGAGCTTTCTGAATGGTGTTTTGAAAACCATCTCATCTTCTGGGCCTTCATCTCCTGGTCTGAGAGACTAGGTTCATCACATTAAAATGGGATGACAAAATACATCTTTGGGCAATGTTGTTGTTGTCACTTTTTAATGCATAACGTGCCATAAATGATGGGTGATTGAGAGGGTACCAATATTTTCAAAAAAGTGTGAACAATTAGAAGGTATGTGTTTTATGTGGTTCAATAGGGTACCAATATTCAATATGGAAAAAGTATGTTCAATAGGGTACCAATATTTTCAAAAGTGTGAACAATTAGAAGGTATGTGTTTTATGTGGTCTCAATATCTGTGACGAAGCTGTGCACCTACTCAGACCAGGTATGCCCTGCAAACCATCCCTGGGGAACAGATGGTGCGTTTCAACAAGATGTATTCATATCCTCGTGCTGCATAGTCCAGACCATGTGGCAAAACACTATTGACAGATACTAAACAAAGCACTAACCCAAAACCAATAAAAATGCTAAATATTTGAGACTGCAAAGCAAAGATTATCAGCAACTTTCCCTCACACTTTAGGAATTACTAAATAAACATATGCACGGCTCCCACCCTCTTATATTTGTATATGACAAATATACATAAGCCACTTCCACCACTGGGGAATGGAAAAGGGAGATGCCACAGAGGTCATCTCCTTTGTTCCAACTCATGACGTCCTTGGCTTTTTTTTTTTTTTTTTGGTGGTGGTAAAACATTGTTCTTTGCTTTTGGTCCTTCCAAAACAGGGTCCTATATGTGCAAAATAATTAACCTCTAGAAAGTTAATTTGTAGATAGATGCCTTTTCTGAAAGAGCTCACGTGAGGCAGAACAGTACATAGACGTGATATTGTGTGAGCAGGTGGGCTGGTGAAAAGGCTAGTTTCCTCTCCAGTGTTTGATCCAGGAGCCCACAGAGGTCCCTGGCTGCATGGTCCTGAGACCCCTCTCCCCACTAACCCTTCCCTCAGCTGTTCTGATGACATCCTGGAAATTATTTTTACTGGAGCAGATTCTCCTTTTGTTTCATAATTAGGTAAGATATAGACCCCAGTACCCTTAGGAGCCAAACACAAGGACCGGAATTCACAATTCCATGGCATGGCTGACCAAAGAGCTGCTGTACAGACCAGGCTTTATTTGAAGTTTGTAGGTAAGATAGCCATATTCCTCAAGTTCATCCACCAAATATTTTTCAGTGCCAACTTCAGGCCAGGCACTGTTTCAGGCACTGGGCTACAGCCATGAATGAAACAGACAAAGCATCAACCTCTTGGAGTTTATATTCCAGTGGGGAGGCAGTCAATAACCAATAACTAATAATGACAGCAACAAACAAATAGATGTCAGATCGTAATAAGCACCACAGAGAAAAGTAACGCACAGACCACGGCGCAGACC
Source organism: Balaenoptera musculus (assembly GCF_009873245.2). Lineage (NCBI taxonomy): Eukaryota > Metazoa > Chordata > Mammalia > Artiodactyla > Balaenopteridae > Balaenoptera > Balaenoptera musculus. Next base: position 8,167,874 of record NC_045796.1, read on the forward strand.
AGAGTGTGGTTTTGGAGACAGTGAGACGTGGTTGGATTCTGGATGCAATTTGAATTGCTTACAGGTGAGATATGAGTTATTGAAGGAAAAGGGAAGAGTTTGTAGCCACTTGCTGAATGGATAACGTGCAGGGGGAGCAGTTTGGGAGGGGCCATACGGAGCTTGGGAAGCTCATGCAACAGCCAAACGGAGCTGTCTCAGAGCATGTCGGGAGCTGCGGTGTGGGAGCAGAGGTAGGCTGTGTGCAAACAGGTGAAATGTTACTCAGCCATAAAAAGGAACGAAACGGTGCCATTTGCAGAGATGTGGATGGACCTAGAGACAGTCTTACAGAGTGAAGTAAGTCAGAAAGAGAAAAACAAATATCGTATAATATCGCTTATATGTGGAATCTAGAAAAATGGTACAGGTGACCTTATTTGCGAAGGAGAAATAGAGACACAGATGTAGAGAACAAACGTATGGGTACCAAGCGGGGAGAGGGGTGGCATGAACTGGGAGATTGGGATTGACATATATACACTACTATGTATAAAACAGATAACTAATGAGAACCTACTGTATAGCACAGGGAACTCAATGCTCTGTGGTGACCTAAATGGGAAGGAAATCCAAAAAAGAGGGGATATACATATATGTATAGCTGATTCACTTTGCCGTACAGCAGAAACTAACACAACATTGTAAAGCAACTATACTCCAATAAAAATGTTAAAAATAAATAAATAAAGATCATCATGCACAGACACACACACACAAAAACAAGGTGAAACGTAAAATCATGAGGCTAGATGAGATAACCTACGAAATATGGGTCATTAAAAAGGAGAAGAAGTCCAAGGACTGAGGCTTGGAGCGTTTCAAAGTTTAGCGCTTGGGGGAATGAAGAGAAGGAAGCAAAAGAAACTGAGAAGCTAGGAGCATAATTTATTCATGGGAACAGGAGGGAAGGCAGAGTGTGTGGTTTAAGATGCAGCCAGGTGGGTCGAGTGAAGAGGGAGTGTTACAAGTTGGAAGAAGTTCTCTTCTGAATGTGCAGTATCTCTTTTTTCAGCAAAGTCAGGAGCAAGGTCATCTGCTAAGAGTGAGGCGATGTTAAGGGTTTAAGGAGAGAGGGCAAGAAGTGAAGTAATTAGGTGAAAGAGGGAAAGGACTGGGTAAATATACAAAGAGCAAGATTTCCGGGCAAACCTTAGAGCTTGCCTGGATTAGTGCTCATGAATTTAAAGAGAGATGATTGGCATGACGTGTGCTTTTCTCCAGCTATGGCTCAGCTGTCCAGGTGTGAGTGTGCAGAAAGAGGAGAGATGGATTTAACCAGGATTGGGGTACTACCAGGCTGGTGCAATGGAAAGTGGGGGACACATTATAGCACATAGAAAGTGGGGGACACACTACAGCACATAGACTAAGGAATTCAAAAGGGTTAGGAGAAAAGTGAGGCCAGGAGAGAGGTGACAGAGGGTGAACAGGAAATAGGAGCCCTCGACTGTAGATCCCAGCAGTGTCAGAGAACTAACTGCTGAAGTCCAAGTACTAAAGGTAGAGAACTGGAAAATAGGAGGTGGAGATTGAACAGTCAGATGCTTGAAGCTGAGATTGCAGTGGTGTGGTTTGGGGGTTACTGGTATTGATAAATGTAGCACATGACCATGGAAATGAATGGCTGAGGGAGAGTGGAGGACAAGATCCTTTGAGGTGAGATCAGGACCTGGAGCCAGGGTGTTGGAAGAATTGTCTACATGGACATTGAAATCACGGGGAAATAGGCTAGAATACAGGAATATCATTAGAAAAAACTGGCTGTGAGCTAGGTGTTAAATCCTTAAGGAATTTGGAAGAGCGGCCCAGAGGTCTGTAGACAGTCACAGCAAGGAGGGTGGTAAGTAACACAGCTGGATGGTATGCACTTTAGAGCTGGGTGTTTTGTTGTTGGTGGTGATGGTGTTTCAGGGGGAGAGAAGAAGCAAACAGAAAAACCTGAAACACAAAAACAGTAGAGGGTATGAAGGGTCTAGATCAGTGTTGTCCAACAGAAATGTAATGTGAGCCATGTGTGTAATTTAAGGTTTTCTGCGAGCCACACGCAAAAACGTAAAAAGAAACATGTGAAATGAATTTTAATAGCATATTTTATTTAATCCAATGTGTTCAAAATATCATTTCAATGTGTAATCGATATAAAAAATATTAATGAGCTACTTTAGCTTCTTTTTTTCCACAGTAAGTCTTCAAAATGCAGTGTGTATTTTATTCTCATAGAGCATCATGCTTCAGACCAGCAACACTTCACATGTGCACTGGCCACACATGGCCAGTGGCTACCATATTGGATGGCACAGATCTAGGGCCATCACAAAACCAAAATAGCTTACATGAGGGAGTCAAATGTTTTCATCTTTTAATAACAAACCTAAATCAAAGAATAGAAATGTAAAATCAGGACCTAGTAAGAATTTTTAAGAAAAGGGACAAGAACATCTTTCTGACTCAGTTCACAGTCTGGAATCCCTCACGGACCACAGCATCATTCAGCTTTTAGTTTCTCATTATATGCAAGAGAGCTCTCGTGTACTCCTCAAAAAAATCAGTCAGGAATTAATACACAGAAATCTCTTGCATTCTTATACACTAATGATGAAAAATCTGAAAGAGAAATTAAGGAAACACTCCCATTTACCACTGCAAGAAAAAGAATAAAATACCTAGGAATAGACCTACCTAAGGAGACAAAAGACCTGTATGCAGAAAACTATAAGACACTGATGAAAGAAATTAAAGACAATACAAACAGATGGAGAGATATACCATGTTCTTGGATTGGAAGAATCAATATTGTGAAAATGACTGTACTACCCAAAGCAATCTACAGATTCAATGCAATCCCTATCAAACTACCAATGGCATTTTTCACAGAACTAGAACAAAAAATTTCACAATTTGTATGGAAACACAAAAGACCCCGAATAGCCAAAGCAATCTTGAGAAAGAAAAACGGAGCTGAAGGAATCAGGCTCCTGGACTTCAGACTATACTACAAAGCTACAGTAATCAAGACAGTATGGTACTGGCACAAAAACAGAAATATAGATCAATGGAACAGGATAGAAAGCCCAGAGATAAACCCATGTACATATGGTCACCTTATCTTTGATAAAGGAGGCAAGAGTATACAATGGAGAAAAGACAGCCTCTTCAATAAGTGGTGCTGGGAAAATTGGACAGCTACATGTAAAAGAATGAAATTAGAACACTTCCTAACACCATACACAAAAATAAACTCAAAATGGATTAAAGACCTAAATGTAATGTCAGACACTATAAAACTCTTAGAGGAAAACATAGGCAGAACACTCTATGACATAAATCACAGCAAGATCCTTTTTAACCCACCTCCTAGAGAAATGGAAATAAAAACAAAAATAAACAATTGGGACCTAATGAAACAAAAACTTTTGCACAGCAAAGGAAACTATAAACGAGATGAAAAGACAACCCTTAGAATGCAAGGAAATATTTGCAAATGAAGCAACTGACAAAGGATTAATTTCCAAAATATACAAGCAGCTCATGCAGCTCAATATCAAAAAAAACAAACAAGCCAATCCAAAAATGGGCAGAATACCTAAACAGACATTTCTCCAAAGAAGATATACAGATTGCCAAAAAACACATGAAAGAATGCTCAACATCATTAATCATTAGAGAAATGCAAATCAAAACTACAATGAGGTATCACCTCACACCGGTCAGAATGGCCATCATCAAAGAATCTACAAACAATAACTGCTGGAGAGGGTGTGGAGAAAAGGGAACTCTCTTGCACTGTTGGTGGGAATGTAAATTGATACAGCCACTATGGAGAACAGGATGGAGGTTCCTTAAAAAACTAAAAGTAGAACTACCATATGACCCAGCAATCCCACTACTGGGCATATACCTGAGTAAACCATAATTCAAAAAGAGTCATGTACCACAATGTTCATTGCAGCACTATTTACAATACTCAGGACATGGAAGCAACCTAAGTGTTCATCGACAGATGAATGGATAAAGAAGATGGGGCACATATATACAATGGAATATTACTCAGCCATAAAAAGAAACGAAATTGAGTTATTTGTAGTGAGGTGGATGGACCTAGAGTCTGTCATACAGAGTGAAGTAAGTCAGAAAGAGAAAAACAAATACCGTATGCTAACACATATATATAGAATCTTAAAAAAAAAAGAGAGAGGGAGAAGGTTCTGATGAACCTAGGGGCAGGACAAGAATAAAGACGCAGACATAGAGAATGGACTTGAGGACACGGGGAGGGGGAAGGGTAAGCTGGGACGAAGTGAGAGAGTGCCATGGACTTATATATACTACCAAATGTAAAATAGGTAGCTAGTGGGAAGCAGCCGCATAGCACAGGGAGATCAGCTCGGTGCTTTGTGACCACCTAGAGGGGTGGGATAGGGAGGGTGGGAGGGAGACGCAGGAGGGAGGGGATATGGGGATATATGTATACATATCACTGATTCACTTTCTTATACAGCAGAAACTAACACAACATTGTAAAGCAATTATACTCCAATAAAGATGTTAAAAAATAAATAAATAAAATGCACTCACATTAAATATAAAAAGAAAATCAGTTAGGAAAGGTGTTTCCACACATAAGACCAAATTGTATTTTTCTATTATAGTCAAACTCAAGTAACCAAATTCTCTTTCTAAAGAGAGATCATCTTGTTTCCGTTGTTTAACCAACATGTAGGTTTCAGTCACTGCACTAGGAGTTAAAGATACAGAAGGAAATAAGACACAGTCATCTGCACAGTTTTACAGGGGAGGCAGACAGAACTAAATCTAATTCAGTATGGGAAATGGAATAAAGGAGACTGACCGCATCAGAGCAAACACGCACCAGGAAGCCTTGTCTCAGGGTTTCAAGGCGGGCTTCACAGGGCTGGGCCTTGAAGGGTCAGTAGGAATTTGTTAGCTGAGGAAGGAAAAGAAAGGCATTTTAAGAAAAAAGAACAGATGGACAAAGGCATGGAGGCAGGAGGGCACAGAATGTTGGTTGTGGAGTTTGAGGAGACTGGTGGACCCGAGGTGGAGGTATGACTTAACGAGAAATAAACAACTAGACTGAAGCATGAAGGCCTGGCTATGATGCTTCTTTAAATATCAGGCTTATTTTATAGGTTATGCTTATCCAACATTAGTGCTTAAAAATTATATGGGGGGGCTTCCCTGGTGGCGCAGTGGTTGAGAGTCTGCCTGCTAGTATAGGGGACACGGGTTCGAGCCCTGGTCTGGGAAGATCCCACATGCCGCGGGGCGACTGGGCCCGTGGGCCACGACTGCTGAGCCTGCGCGTCTGGAGCCTGTGCTCCGCAACAAGAGAGGCCGCGATAGTGAGAGGCCCGCACACCGCGATGAAGAGTGGCCCCCACTTGCCACAACTGGAGAAAACCCTCACACAAAACGAAGACCCAACACAGCTAAAAAATACATAAATAAATAAATAAATAAAGTAGCTATTAATTAAAAAAAAAAATTATATGGGGGTGCTTCCCTGGTGGTGCAGTGGTTGAGAGTCTGCCTGCCAATGCAGGCGACACGGGTTCGAGCCCTGGTCTGGGAGGATCCCACATGCCGCGGAGCAATTAGGCCCGTGTGCCACAACTGCTGAGCCTGCGCGTCTGGAGCCTGTGCTCCACAACAAGAGAGGCCGCGACAGTGAGAGGCCCGCGCACCACGATGAAGAGTGGCCCCCGCTTGCTGCAACTAGAGAAAGCCCTCGCACAGAAACGAAGACCCAACACAGTCAAAGATAAATAAATTAATTAATTAATTTAAAAAATATATTATATGGTGTTGCTTATTAAAAATGCAAATTCCAGGGCCCCACTGTTTCAGGAAGCCTGGGGTGGGACCCTGGAATCTGAACTTTCATAACCCAGGGCATTCTGATGCAGATGGGTCCTGGGCCATGGTTTGAAAAACACTACCCTACTGTATAGCACAGGGAACTCTACTTAATACTCTGCAATGACCTATATGGGAATAGAATCTGAAAAAGAGTGGAGATATATATATATGTATATAACTGATTCACTTTGCTGTACAGCAGAAAAACTAAGACAACATTGTAAATCAACTATACTCCAATAAAAATTAATTTAAAAAAAAAAAGAAAAATACTACCTTTTGTACTAGGGAGCCATTGAAGTTTCAGTGCAGGGCTGGGATGTGACCTGAACTGTGCTTTAGAAAGGCTACCCTGGTCATAGTCTACAGGCTGAAAGGAAGGGAATGGTGGATGGATCAAAGAATCCAGTAGGGGGTTGTTGAAATAGTCCCAGTGAGAAATCAGAACTAGGATAATGACTGAAGGAAAGAACGGATTCCAGAGACATTTCAGAGAAGACTGGCAAGGCCCCAGTGACCATGAAGGGGAAGAGGAATGGAGGAATCAGTGGACTGAGCTTCCCGTCTGAGGAGGCTGTGTAGACAACTCCTGTTGACTGAGATCAGGAGAGCAGGAGGGGCAGCGGCTGGGACAACAAAGAATTAGGTTCGTTGTGTGTTGAGAATGAAGCATCAGGAGGACACGCATAAGGGTGGATTCCAGGTGTGTTAGCCTGTGTGTTCTCTGCTCCCAAGGGCCTACATCTTTCAATAAGCAGAACTTCACAAAACAAAGAATAATCGACACACGAGATCTTTAGAACATTATTCATTACTGTGCATTTGCCTGATTATAAATTTCAAATGCAGTATGTATATGCATAACTGATTCACTTTGCTGTACACCTGAAACTAACACAACATTGTAAATCAAGTATACTCCAACAAATATTTTTTAAAATATAAGTAAAAAAATAAATTTCAAATGCACAAGTCACCTAAGATCACACGCTCCTCTTCTATTCCCATGTCTCTGGCCTGGGCTCCTGGGATCAGTCTCCTCATTTCCTGTTTTTGCTCCCTGCACCAATCTATCCTTCCCAGACCCTCACATTGCCATTCCTTCCTTTTCTAATACTCTCTCCACCACTCTGGTGTTCCTCATTAATTACCTCTATAGCCATGACATTCCTCCTTATAGAGTTAAAATTATATCTTTTCCCATTAAACTGCAAACTCTTCCAAGGCAAAACTTTATTATTCACGCCTGAATCTCTAGGACTTGACATAGCCATTCAATAAATACATACTGAATTATTCCAAGAGATAAAGGCCATCACCATGGCCCTGAGGATGCACCCTGGTTACCCATGAAAGAAAACCGCCATCCTGAGCCCAGGCCATCACATGTGTCTTGATCATGATGTGGTTGGAAAGCAAATAAAAATCCCATTGAAACTAATTCTCATTAAAAACTAACAATAACTCTGGGGACTTCCCTGGTGGCACAGTGGTTAAGACTCCACACTCCCAATGCAGGGGGTCCGGGTTCAAGCCCTGGTCAGGGAACTAGATCCCACGTGCCGCAACTAAGAGTTCGCATGCCTCAACTAAGGAGCCAGCCTGCCACAACTAAGACCCGGCTCAACCAAATAAATAAATAAATATTAAAAAAAAACAAACTAACAATAACCCTCCAAACTGATTTGTTATAGCGTGGTTTTATTTAAATGAACACATTGCTAAAAGTTACATTCCCAGTCTTACCAGACCAAACTGAATTTCAGTCCCTCAGGTGAAATAGCAGATGGCAAGAAGTGCCTTGAACGCAGCTGGTCCTACCTGCTCACCACCCCCAGACCCTTTCTTGCTCCAGGCTCCTGGGTCATTTTGCATACTATTCATCTCCATTGGTGGATGACTAAGATGTCTGAGGTGGGGAAGGGTAAGGAGAGTGGAAGGGTGAGTGCTGCGAGCTGAAAAGACCGTCTAGCTCAGAAAGCAGTGAAGATGAGGGGAAGCAATCGCACTGCAGGATTAACTGCTATGGGTAACCTGTCTCCCTGTCAACCCAGTTCTGGTACCACGGGCTCTCTGTCCAGGCACACACAGCATCTTCTTTGTGCACCTCTCTTTCTAGGCAGCAATCATCTTTGCAGTGATGCATGTTTATCCAACCGTGACTGTCCCGGATGGAAGGAGAGTATCCTAACAGCACTCTGTGTCCCTGACGTGGTTGGTAACACAGCAACACAGCAGTAGAAACCCCACTATGCAGGAAATGGCATCATTCCGGGAAGCACTATTGGCAGCATCAGAGAAGCGTCTTCCCAGCCTCTCTTCCCTACAAGTCCTAGGGAGACAGCAGTAAGGTGGAGCGTGAGAATGCCATTGCCTAGGACTTCAGGGTTCAAGGCACCTTCCCTTTGTGTTAGCTTTGGATCCTTCAATCAGCTTGGGAGGCTGTTAAGTATGAAGGAAAAATATCGCCTGCCTTATCAGTAAACAAAGCATGTTGCAGCTATCAAGTCATCACATTACAGCCACCCTGATGGTGAGCCTTGAGGGAACTCAGGATGGAGGCAGGATGCTCCCCCCGACCCCACCCCACCCCCCACCCCCACACCCCTCCCCCACCCCCACACCCCTCCCCCACCCCCAACCCCCACCCCTCCCCCACCCCCAACCCCCACACCCACCCCCACCCCGCCACCAAGCAGCCAAACCCAAAATGATGCACCCTGAGGAGACTCCGGATGAGAAAGCACAGGATACTGGCCTCAGATAGCTGAGGTGCGTATGAAAGGAAAGATTTCAGTGAGCTCAGAGAGACTGTGAGATACACACATTCTCAACTAATTTGAGGGTTCTTACTCTGAGCTCTTCCCACTCTGCCCTGGGGCTGAATCCTCTTTTTAAGACCTTACCTTTTATAGCCTCTCTGTTATAAATCTAATCTAATCTGCCTCTAATCCCTCCTATTTAAGGAGTTGAAGGCATCACATTTCCTAATGTTACAGGATTTTTTTTTTCCTCCAAAGACTCATCTAATTTCTGATTATGACTTTGCCAACTTAGGACTGAAATCACTGTGTTGTCTCCACATTCAAAGTCCACTGTGAAGTAAAGTAGCCGCCAGTGCTGTTTAAATGGCCCCCCAGTACCCAAGGGCTCACCCCAACAGGCTCATTTTATAGTCTGTTTAATCTTTATTTATTTATTTATTATTTATTTATTCATTTTTGGCTGCGTTGGGTCTTAGTTGCTGCTCACAGGCTTTCTCTAGTTGCAGCAAGGGGGGCTACTCTTCATTGCATTGAGTGGGCTTCTTATTGCAGTGGCTTCTCTAGCTGCGGAGCACGGGCTCTAGGTACACAGGCTTCAGTAGTTGTGGCACGCGGGCTCAGTAGTTGTGGCTTGCGGGCTCTAGAGCGCAGGCTCAGTAGTTGTGGCGCACGGGCTTAGTTGCTCCACGGCATGTGGGATCTTCCCGGACCAGGGCTCAAACCTGTGTCCCCTGCATTGGCAGGCGGATTCTTAACCACTCTGCCACCAGGGAAGTCCTATAGTCTGTTTAATCTTAAAACAAAATGAGGGATTTAACTTTTATCATTGCCTTTTTTCTAATTATAAAACAATATTTGTGTTCATTGAAGAAAATTTGAAAAATTCAGTAGGAAAAATAAATCACATAAAACCACTACTCAAAATTAACCTGATCTAACATTTTGGGTTGTTTCTTTTTAATCTTTTTTTCTCCATCTCACACACATTCTCTTTTAAAACTGAGATTGCATTTTATAATCTGTTTTGGTTGCCTGCTTTTTTTTTCGCTCAATATCATACTGTAAACATTTTCTCTGTCAGCCTTTACTTTAAAAAACATGACTTTAATCATCGCTATTTGGATGTACCATAATTTATTTTTAATAATCCTCTAACTTTGGACATACCAGTTTCTTCTGATGTTTCACTATTATTTTTTCAAAATAACAAAACGCTGTAATGAACTCTCTTGGATGCAAATTTTGTGCACATCTTTCATCATCTTCCTAGGACATATTTCTAAAAGTGGAATTGCTGGATCAAAGGGTATAAATATTTTTCAAGATTTTAAAACATTTTAACAAGTTGTCTTCCAAAAACGGTATCAATTATACTGACATCACGGTATGAGAATTCTTTTTTTCACAGCATATATACTTTTTTGTCCCCATACATCTCCGTTTTTAAAAATTCCCAACTTTGATAGGTGATTAAAAAGGTATTTTGATTTAATTTGCATTTATTTGCTCTCTCATGAGTTTGAATATTTTTCATGATAACAGTCATTTGAATTTCTTCTTCGACATTATTTTTTCATTTCTTTTACTGAGTTGCAAGAATTCTTCGTAAATATAATACTTTGTCAAATATGTTGGAAATTCTTTTCCCCAGAAACTGGGGTATTTGATAGAAGATGTAAGAGGATACAGCTTGGAGTTTTCATAAACACACTTCCTGACTGTTACAAATCTGCCTGTCCTCTGTTGATAATTGAGGTTTAGAAGTTGAAGGAATCACGTAGATACTGCAAACCACTCTTTAATTTACATGTGAGGAAGCTAGCTCATAACTAGCTCGAGATTACATATTTAGTTAGCAGCCAAGCCAGAACCAGAGCCTAGATTGCCCAGGTCCAAGTGGGCACTATTTCTCCTCCCCACTCCAGTCTTTTGTCAACAGTTCATCTATGTGTGAAGTTCACTCACCCACGCATGTGGCTAGTAGAACTTTGGGGACATTTAACAATGGCCTTAATGTCACCAGAAGTGATTACCACAATCAATTTGACTGTTAGTAAAGATTTTTATTAAAAGCCTCAAGGACTGGACTCTTTGTTTATTAAAGGATGCTATTATTTATTAGAAGATGGATTTTTATTTATTAAAGCACCATCTCATCTACCCAGTGCCAAACACTGAACAACAATAAAAACAGAAAGGGATGAGTTGCTTTCAGTTTCTTCTCATCCGACTTTCTTCTGCAAAGTGGAGTGACCACTTTGGTGATAGTAGTCGTCACCACTATCAACAAACACCTCTATTAGAAAACAATAAAAGTGAGACGGTCCAGACAGCAGCATCACGCTTTTAGACAAGTTCCCCAAAAGGGAGTAAGATGTAATCTCGTTCCCGCATCCCTGCCCACACACAATACAAAGTGTGTTATGAGATTCTACTCCATCTCCTCGCTGTGGTCTCAGAGACGACACCATTGCCTAGACACGCTTTCTCCCCTCTGGCTCTCTTGTCTCTTTGTAGTTTCTTCTCTGTCTCCTTTCCTGGATCTGTTCTCACCCTCCCTTTGGGCCACTAGGCTCCATTCCTGACCCTCCTCCCTTCTCACCCTCCCTGGGTGGCTTCATCCAATCCCCTCATTTCAACTGTTACCACATACTAATGAAATCCAAATCTACAGTTCTAAGTCAGACAGCTCTCCGGAATATCAGACCCTATAACTAATAGCCCTGGGTATCTCTTACTGGGCCTCTCGTAACAGCACACCAACCTCAGCTGATCCAAAACAGAAATCAGACCTTCCCTGCTGTTCCGTACTTCCTCTGGTAGTTTTAGTCTGCCAAGCCAAAAAACTGGATGTTCTACCAGGCACTACTCATCTCGTATGTCCCTGCACCAGTCCCTAGAATCAGCCATTTCTCCAAGGAGCCCTGGTTCCTTTGAGTAGAGATGAGTATATAGAAGCCAAGATCTGGATGTGGGGTGTACCCGTTGCTATTGAGGCGTCACCGCTCCCAGGCCCTCTCAGGGGACAGAGCTAAGGAGTATATGTATATAAATATATAGGTACAGGCATACATATATGCACTGACATCCATATTTCCATAACTTTCTACATATGTATTGATTACCAATGACTTCACACCAATATCTCCAATTTTGCTCCAGCATCACTGAGTTCAGTTTAGTGTTCTTCCTCTCCGTATTCGTAATTCTCATCTCTGATGGTAAGAAACCTGACTCCCATTGTCCGCAAGGCATTTACTTGTTAGATCAATCCACGAATAGGGAAACCATCTCCTCTGTCTGCCGCCGCCCGTCCTCCACCCCCACCCGGATGCCCTCCTCATTCTGTTGATGCCCTTTCACCTCATGCCGCTGTCTCCTGCCCTGGGACACACTCCTCACCCAGCAGGAGCTCTGAACTTGGCTCCTGGTCCCCTCCCCCGCCACGCAGATGCCCTCCTTGTCCTGCCATGTCGCTGCTACCTCTCTCACCCCAGCTGGGCTGCTCAGGCTCCTCCACCTCATGCAAGCCCCAGGCTGTGAGAGAGGGTGTACTTAGCACCAACCTCCCTCCCCGCAAACATCAAAAGAACTGTAGGCAGTAAGGCATCTGAATGCAAAAGAGATGTTTGAAAAAAGAGGTTGGACATTGTTCCAACTAAGTTGCAGGGTGACTGTCTATTCTGCCTGTGCTTAGCCTGCTTTGCCTCGGAGCCATGCTTTCGCTCAAACTGACCGTAGATGTGAGTCCTAAACAAAGTAGATTAGCCCCTCTGAACCTCAGGTCCTTCACATAGTTGGCACATAGTTTACTGTATTTCTGGAAGCCTGGGGTGTAAAAAAAGCTAGAGACTGAAGAGCATTTTGCCAATACGAGTCTCATGGAAACGCCAAACTGAGATCATAAATCAACAAACAGGGAAAACAAGAATGGTGGTTTCCATAGATGTTTAAGGATGTGGGCTGGCAGGTCTACTCCAAATTGCTACCTGCATTTACTTCTCAATGAAAGTGAGAGGAACAGATGAGCAGCGAAGGTGATACAAAAGCAAGAAGAAGGAAAGAAGGCAGAGTTGTGGGGAGTTTCAGCTTTAACGAGGTATAAGGCAGAGTCTTAAGTGCTCTACGTATAGGCTTGCTGAAGTTTTCTCTAAAGATCTAAGACGCAGGCATCCTCTTCCACATTCCCATTCAGTTGCCCACAGTGCTCCCATGATCCTGAATTCTCAGTCTACCACGTCAGTCTTAAAAGGAAGGACAGAAAGAAGGAAGGAAGGAGGGAGGGAGGGAGGGGGAAAGGAAAGGAAAAGAAAGGAAAGGAAAGGAAAGGAAAGGAAAGAAAAGGAGAGAAAAGCCAACCAAATGAGTGCCCAGCGTAGGCCATCTGAAACCTTGTATGTTCCTAGGCAACAAAAAGGAGAGGCCTGACCCGAGGCTGGACCTTCCAGGTGTGCAGCTCCAGAAGAAAAGGCAAATTCTCCCCTCTGTGTGTGTGCAGTAACCTGGACAAACAGAAACCCATCTGTGAGATGGAATTTCCATGGCAGGTACGGGATCTGATGGGAATGTGCCGGCAGGAACATCTGTCCTGATATTAAACGCCTCATTCCCAGCTTCCTAACCCTTGAGCCAACTGCACAGAGAAGCAGGAACTCCTTGCTCCCTTTCCAAGTGTACAGCAGGATCGACTTAGACCACTCGTCTCAGAAGTGGGGGGACTGGGGGTAACTTTCTCTCCTGGGGGACATTTGGCATCTTGATGGTCCCACTGAGAGGAGAAGCCTACTGGCATCTAGTGGGCCGAGGCCAGCGGTGCTACTAAACATCCTACAGTGCACAGAAGAGCTTCCCACAGCAAAGAATTTCTGGCCTCCCGTGTCGCGGCGCCAAGGCTGAGGCAGCTAGAGGCAGGCTTGCTTCCACCCTCTCACTGCTGCCTACATAGCGATCGGACAAAATCCCGCACGTTCTCTCCCCAGTTTCCCCTCCCCACCCTGCCTGGGAAATATTGCCAAGATACTCACATCAAAGAGCAGGAGATTCTTTTCAACGCAACCTCGCCGCCCGTGGGCCGCACACCTGTCTTTAGAAGCCACAGAAACCAATACTAATGCTGGTGCCCCCTGAGGAAAGGCAGAGGAACATCAATCCAGCCTCCAGCCAAGAGATTTCCCCGGAGGAATCAAATGCACTAACAATCCCTTCATACCCCAACCCCTTTATCGTTTATCACATCCCATTAAACAACCTTGAGCACCTCCAAGTCCACCATCAGATTCGTGAATGGATCCTAAGACTCTGGTCCCCTGTCACGAGTCAAAAAGAAAAAGTTAACACAGAAGTTTCAACCCCGAAGTTGAAAAACGACGTCTGGGGACAGCTAACGCAGCAAAGAAGCAAATTTTCCAAAACAAAGGCAGGAGGAGACAGGTTTTTGCCAACAAACACCAAACATCTAACACACTATGAAAACAACCAGCACAGAAAGAGTGGCCCGGGCAATGGCTTTTTGAAGAGGGAAAATCTTACTCTGGTTGTCAAGAGTAGCTACACCATTAGAAACTGGGGTGCAGACTCACTAGGTCCACTTGCTCGGGGAGAGTCAGAGGTGGCAGCAGGAAGGCTGGTCATTCGCGTCCTGGGGCACTGCTGTCCCACCAGCCCGCAGGGTCTCCGGTCCCAGCATGTCCTCCAAGGATGGCTGCAGCCTCCCTTCTCCGAAGAAATCAGAGCCGCTCTCCCACTGCTGAAAATATTTGAGAAGTGCAAAGCAGATGGTCCCACGCTTATCAGCAGAAGCTGTGCTTCAAACGGCATCGTTCGGTGACACATGCAAGTGAAAATCTTCACGCTGATCCGCGATGGGAAGAAGCTGGTGATCATGTGAGGTGGTTGACCCCCTTGAACGACCAGCGCCAGCCAGGGCTGAGGAGGCAGATGGCCCAGAGACATGCTGCACGGAAGGGCGGCATCGCGTGTGCGGCAGAAAGACGGACCCAGCTCGAATTCCTGACTCAGCCTGTAACTAACCAAGCGATGTCTGCCAAGCTCTGGAAGACTCAGTTTTGTCCCCTGTAAAATGGAGCTAATCATGACCACCCAAAGTTGCAATGGTTAGGGACTTCCCTGGCGGTCCAGTGGCTAAGACTTTGCCTTCCAATTCAGGGGGTGCAGGTTCGATCCCTGGTCGGGGAGCTAAGATCCCACACACAGCTAAGATCCCACATGCCTCGCGGCCAAAAACACAAAACATAAAACAAGCAATATTGTAACAAATTCAATAAAGACTTTAAAAATGGTCCACATCAAAAGAATCTTAAAAACAAACAAAAAAAAGTTGCAATGGTTAAATGAGGCATAGGTAGACAGACACCTGCACAGTGAGGGACATTTTGTTAAATAATTAAATATTCGTTCCCTTCCTACAACCCATTTTCAGAGAGTCTCATGCCCACATGAGAGTGTAAGCGTGATGCAGTGGAGGAGAGAGAGCGAGCGAGCCCAGAAGCTACGTCCCAGGGCTGGACAAGCATCAATGCCCAGCTTGCTTCTCAGCCCGGTTCACAGACAATGCCTGGGAGCAGCTGCTTCTGTTAGGTGCAGATTCGCACCCAGGCGGTCAAGTTCCTTCCCTCCCGCCACCCCCGTTCCCTTTGTCAACAGACCCGAGGTGAAGGCGCAAAGGCCAAGCCGAGGCTTCTGCATGGTCTGAGTAGCCAAGCCCTGTGGTGAAGACCCTTCCCCGCTTCATGGCAGCATTTATTTCTTTTTTTTCAAAAGTATTCCTTCATGCTTATTGTGTCAAAGTAGTCATGGACTCCCGGGACTGATTACATCAAAAGAGGGCAAGGATGCAATTTCAGATTCTGTGGGAAAGCAGACTTAGGAACCCACAGATGAAGCTTTCCTCGGACTATTTTCATAAGCAGGAAGACGAAAGGCGAGCCAAACTGGTGTTGTGGGAAACCTGACCTGGGGCTCTGTCCTCCGTTGGGAAGAGGAGAGGGGTGACCAGGGCACGTCCCCGAAGACCCTCAAGCCACAGGCAAAACAAGGTGAGGTCAGGGCATTTACTAGGTAGGCAGGTGCTGAGCAGCAAATCAAAAATCGGGTGAACTCAGTGCGTTTTCATTACCTGGATTTGATGTTCCAAGGGAGGAAAGGTCAGCCTCCTGAAGGCCTTTACATTTCCCAGAGGATCATCAGAAACTGCAGGGAAAACCAGGACAGCCTAAGGCAAATGGCCAGGTCGAGAGGAAGGAGCAGTCAGAGGAGAGGGGATCAGACACGGGGAAGCAAATACAGGTCGGGAGAGAAGGAACAGGCTGGCTGAGAAAGTGCCAAGGGCACGGGCAGGAAGGAAGAGACCGGAAGGGAAACAGGAGTGAGTGAAGGAGAGTGGCGTGCTCTGCTCCTGGGCTCCACGTTGGCCGCTTCTCAGAAGCTCAGGGACCGTCCAGATCTTATGAACGTTTCACCCTGTTCCTTCGGGGGCTATGAAACCCTGAGCCGAGGGACCAACGGGAAGGAAGCCTCCAACGTCATGATTTAAGTCGACAGAACAGAGGGCCTCACCGATCTGCTTCTCCCAGCTCCTAACAGAACAGAGGATTCCGTCCATCCTGCAGAGAACGACAAGTTGCCCCATTAGGAAACTGGTAACGGTCAGCAGGTAAAAGAGGAGCAAGGCAGCAGGGAGTGGTGCCTGGAGGGGTCGGATGGAGTCCAGGCAGGGGGAGAGGACCCGGGGTGGGGGGCAGCCGCTCGGGGGGAGCCTGGAAGAGATGGCGCTCTCTGCCCCCAGATCGAGTGGGCAGTGGAAGGCACTGATTGTTTTGTGAGTACTTGGCACCACGAACGCAAGCAGGAACCCTTGCAGATGGAGCCGGAATTTCACTGTGGTAGCTAATGAGTTATACTTAGAGAAAGTACGGCAACTCTGTAAAAATAAAACTGCTTGCATTTAAGCCACAAATAGGTTGGCTATTTCTGTGCCTGGCTTGTCTTTGTGAGTAAACATCCTCCCCTTGAGAGGTAGGGAGAGTTTGGGCAGAGGGAGGTGTAGAGAGAAGGGGTAACGGAGCCCACGGAGCCCCGGAAAATGAAGAGTCCCAAACGTCCAGAGTGGAAAGAGCTTCCATCTTTCGCCTCCACAAGTTCCCTACAGAAACAAGATCCCAATTTCTCCCATCAAACAACAGGGAAACATGGTGGAGAAGGCCTGGGGAAGGACCTTATGGGACCAAGGGAGGAGGAAGCTTGGTAACCAAGGAGGCCCAGAGTGGATCCATGAGTGGGAGAACCCATGAGTGGCAGACCCATTAGGTGGTGGAACCCATAAGTTGACCCCCACGTGGGAGAATTCCTTTCTTCCATCAAGAGTTTACTCTTAAGTTTTAAACCCTCTCAAGGCCACGTATGCTTTGCTCAGGGTCAACCCCAGGGACACCCAGTGAATTCCAGTCACATCCTAGAATGTTCTCCTCATCTGGAAGGACCTCTACTGTACCCTAGATATTGAGCCCTTGGTTATGAGGAGAGCTCCCCGAAAGCCCAGCGCTCCCCTTAGTGTTAGAAAAACGGAGCGTTAGCATAGCAAGGGGGTAGGCCGCTCAGACTGAGAGAAGGGCAACGGTGGGGCAGTTGCGGGCGCTCATGTCCGTAGGAAAAGGACAGAACTCAGAGTCAGGGCTGGAGACAGCAGGTCCTCAAAATGGTGGGCAAGTCATTTAGCAGCAATTGTCTTGGTTCACCATTTGGCCTCAGAACAGCTTCAGGTCTGCTAGAAATTTGGACTAGCGAACTTGACTGGAGCGGTGAGTGAAGCCTTATCCCATCCATTTGATTGACAGGGTCTCAGAGCAGGGCTGGCCCCGCCCTCTGTCCTCCAGTCCTGCAAAAGGGACTTCAGATCTCACTGGCCAGATAAAAGTCCAAGATAAAACCCTGAGAACAGAGCTCTGATCTGAATCCCATCAGCCTCGGGGACTCTTCGCCCTGCTTCTCCTCGCCTACCCTGGCCCGGCATTGGTTGGGTCTCTCCCAAGTAAGGATCTTTACTTTCAGAGCGCGTTTCTAAATCATCAAATCTTAAAGAGAAATGCATTTTCTACTCCCTGCCCTTTGTTTTCCTCCAACTAGACAGGCCAGTGTGGCAGGGCCCGTGAGAACACCATGGAGCAGAGCCCATAGCAGGTGCCGCATGGGGGGAAGCAGCCCCACAGGAATCTGTGGAAGCAGCCCTCCTGGGTGCACCTTGGGAGGAGCCTGAACCCAGATTGGACCCAGCTGTGGGAGGCTAGGTCCCCAGCCCTGAGCCTCCCCGGACCTTCCCTCGGTATTTGGAATGTTCCAGAAAGACTCTTCCTGCCCAGCACCTTTGCAGGGAGAATGTAAAGTGACCCACAATGGGGCGAGCGGTCTTCAATCAAGTTGGCTCTCGGCACCGAGGGGCAGTGGGGACACTCATCGTGCGGTGGTCACCCGTGTAGACACAGCACTGGGCAGTTTCCTTAACGGTAATAGGTGGACCGTCTCCTCCTGCTCTGAGTCAGCACCAAATCTGCAACACAGACACTTTGCCCTCTAGATTCCTTACCTAGATTGTAATCATGCGCTCTCTCTTGTCCAAACATCATGAAAAAATCCACTTGTGAGAAAGAGTATTTTTGGAGCATTGCCTTGGGACATGGAATTTGTCCATCACTCTGGATGTTCTAAATATTACCCTGGGTTCAGCCCTGCATTCTTGGCCAGCATTGTCTCGGCCCTTCATAAAACTGCAATTTCTAAATTGCCCTTTGGAGATATTCATCAGCCAGCAGTTAGAGGCTCTATGAGAAAAGAGACATGAAAAGATCAAAACCGTGTTCGTGTAGGAACCGGCTAGCACCCTTCCCGCCGTACCTCCAGAGTCTCCTGTTGGAGATTCCTGTGTCAGGAGTAGCTGAGTTTCTTCTGAGCAGCTGCCACTTCGTTGATGTCAATAGAACACAATAAAGAGTGTAATTGGGGGGTTTTCTGTCCCCGCTAGGAAGCCTGAAGACACATCATTGACCTGCCTTTGCGAATGCCCCACGTGGCTTAAAAGAAGAATGTTCGAAATTACGAATTTAGTCAAAGGTCAAGTTTGGACACATTAAACTTGTATTCATTGTGCTTTTTCTGCCAATGACTGCGGATTTTGGCAAACAATGTTTTTCTACCTACAATTTCCTCAAGGAGACTGAAAAAAATCAGTCACCTTCAAATGACAGAAACTTAAATATTGGGACTACCACAAGTAGCTAACCTAAGTAGCTGGGACTCTGGACTCATGCAGAAGAGTTCTCTAACTTCTATGACAGTACCTACTAAATTATTTTATTAGAGGTACTTGTTTATGTGTCAGTTTTCCCCCAAACACTTAGCTCCTCAAGGCAGAGGTCATGCCTTTCTCATTTGGTACTGGCTGAGCAAAAGAGTTAGTCGAATAAATCAATTATGTGTAAAGTTGGTACCACAATTTTAAGTATTGGTTGTTTATTAATTGTTTCTTGAGTATTAGTCTAATTTCCCCAGCTGGACAGCACGTCATCTGGGGAAGGAACCACATCTACGCTTCCTGAGAACACCAGGGGCTGAACACTGCTAGATGGTTAGACAAATATCCGGCTTCACGTAACTGAGAGTGAAACTCCTAAGCCCTCGGGTGAGAGTTTGCTGAAGTAATCTGTCTCCATTCATCACAACTAGCACCTAGCAAACCCTTTTGAATATATCACGATATCATGCTGCTGACTTCCGTTTGTTTAGGGTATGAGAGGGTCCTCGGTCATCACTCCTGCTGTGTTTTAGAGGGACTTGCTACTCTCTTTTTAAAACCAGAGTGCCCTATCGTGGCCTACTGTGTACTTGCTAGGTGATTTAGGTGGCAAGTAACAAAGGTGAAAGCGCATCCAACTAGCTTTGCTCAGTTGTCTGAAAATAACACGTACGACAGGCTCATTATTGGTAAGTCAATCTCCATACGTTGCCCTAATGAAGGACGCTCAGCGTCCGCAGCCGAGAAAACAATAGTTAAATATTTCTGGCAACCGTGGCTCCTTTAGACCTACCCAGTGGCCCTATGCTTGGTTATAAAAATTGTATCAGACAAAAATGAAAACATCCAGCCTACAACAGTGTAAATTAGGCAAAATAACTAAAATCAACCTTAATTTGTCCCAACTTTAATCACTGTTCTGGGTAAAGAGGAAAGTACAGTCAACTCCCATTCGTTCAGACTTGACCGCTAGGTGTGTGGTTCTCCAAGACCTTGACCTTGTGCTTTCAGTGTTTGCTCCTTCCTCATTTCCGCAGACCGATCACCATGCAAGGGTGAGCCAGGGAAACAAGATGGGGGGGACGCCCACCGAGCTCATGTTCTTAGCAGAATGTGCCGGAGGAGAAGGAGGTTGTGCTATTGGCCAAAATGAGATTAGGGATTTTCAACATTTTCCTTTGAACATTCTTCCTGTGCTCTGCTGACAAGGATGTGTTAGGTCACCTCTGGTCACCATCCCTGAGTCAGAGAGGTTGGCTTTTATACGCCCTCCGAGCCCCGAGGTGGGTGGCGCAGAAGTGGTCCCTAAGAGCTGAGAGGAAAGCAGTGGGTGATGGAGAAAGCAGAGGCCTCCGTGCACAAGGCAAAAATGAGTGACCCCTGGGACGTGCACTTCCACCCCTCAGAGAATCCCTGGAACCCCCGGGGAGAGGTCGGGGTGGTGGGCAGAGACCTATCGATACAGGTCAAGCCAAGCGCAACCTAGGTTAATTTTATCATTAATCTGAGTTGCGTTCCAATCCCTTAAATAGTTCTGATACCCTGGAATTGTAAAAGGAGTAACCTGAGGTGGAAGTTCTAGAAAGTTCTAGAACAGGAACATTCTAGGCTCAGAGCCTTTCCTGAAAAGAGAAAGAGGGAGAGGGTAGGAAACTCAGGCATATTACCCACTGGGCATTTTTGGCGGACGGCTTTGTAATAGCAAACATGTAGTCCATGTATCACCTGACCAGTCACAGAGAGGCTCTATTTTGTCCCCCGCAAGCTGGGATCAGGGTTTTCCCTGCGTGCTTTTATCAGTCCAAAGATGTCAAGTGTCCCACTCTGCTCTAGAGGACTGCGGAGCCCAAGGCTGTCCGCTCAGCAAGGGGTTGGCAGAGCAGGGCAGTGCCCCAGGCTCAGATGGACAAGCGTCTCGCTGTGCCATGGGCGACAGCTGAGCTCGGGGACAAGCCGAGAGGGACGGCTCAGGGCTGAGTCCCGCCCAGGCGGCTCCCGCCTCCCCTGCTGTAATCCAGCACCTGCCCCCACCTCTCTGGTCCACAGGGTCCTTCTTCCTCCCAGCCTGTTACCATCTATCTAGTCACTGTCAGTGGAAAAAGTGCTCTGCAAATAGGCGCCTGATCTTTCTGTCTTGGGCAGATTGCAGCCTCTTTCTTCCCCCTGTAACTTCAGTCAATGATTGTACTGAGCAATGCGGGCTGGGGGCTGGGGAGGAGCCGTCAGGGCGCAATGGTGAGAAGTTGGATTATCAGAAAACCTGTGGGCCCAGGGTTCCCCCAAGAGAGGAGCTGGGACTCTATCTCCAGTCTCTGCCTCCAGAAATGGACCAGCAAGGGGCTGCTTGCGGCCCCTTCCACTTGACTCCCCAGTGGCAGCAGATAAGCCGAGGTGCACAATGGCTTATTGCACGCCCCCCGAAGCGCTCTTAGCCCTACCCCCTGCCCGCAGGTGCTCTGACTCTACTTCCTGAAGCAAGGGTAGGACGCTCCCTAACGGGCAGCAGGTTTTTCTGTGGATTATGATGTCTTGCCCTCTTTCATCCTCCTCCCCTACTTATGGGTACATTCATTTGCTAGGGAAGCCATTACAAAATACTACAGACTGGGGGGCTGGAACAACAGAAATTTGTTTCTCACAGTCCTGGAGGCTGGAGGTCTGAGGTCAAGGTGCCGGCAGGGTCGGTTCCTCCTGAGACCTCTCTCCTTGGCGTGTAGACGGCCGTCTTCTCTCTGTGTCCTCACGTCCCTCTGTGTGTGTCTGTGTCCTCATCTCCTCTTCTTATAAGAACACCAGTCATCTTGGATTAGGGCCCACCCCAAGGGCCTCATTCTAACTTAATCACCTCTTTAAAGAACTTGTCTCCAAATACAGTCACATTCTGAGGTGCTGGGGGCTGGGGCTTCAACACCTGAATTTGGGGCGACACAATTCAGCTCACAACAGTAACCAATTAGGATAAGGCCCTAAACTGTCCCAGGACAGGACACAGAGGGGCTTCAGCAGTTAACCGTCTTGCTCCTATACTGCAGCCGCTGGGTCCCCAGCAACATTCTGTCCCCCAACAGCCCCCAAGCCCTCCCTCCAGCCCCCAGCTATTGCCTATTCCCATCTGAGCAGCTCCAGGACGCGGCAGCTGCCACTCACGCAGTTCTTTGCTTGTCCCTAAAGTTAGCTGCCACTGGATGAGGTTTCCTGTGTCTTGGCTCTTTCCAGACAGAGACAGGCAGCCTAGGTTCCCCCGACCCCCAAACCTGAGACATCTGTGGCATCACTGCCACGGATGTTGTGGACAAGCAATCGTCCAACATCTTTAGGAAGTTTAATTAAATCTCCCTAGTTGAGGCCCCCTTGGGAGTGGCTGCTGGACGGTTCTGGATTTCTGCCCTTCCCCAGCTGAGGTCCATGCCGTGTGCATCACCCCCATGTGAGAGGATTCTCGCAGGAGGTCCTTACCCTGAAATGTTGGGATCCTGGCCCAGGGGGGATCCAACTCGTGCATGACGCGTGACCGGGGCAGACATACCAATGCATACCCAGGCTTGTGCTCCGGAGTTCCTAGGACAAGAGGTTTGGACACATTAATACCTGTGACGTGCTGTCTTGAAGAGTCTACACCCAAATGTCCCTGGGGTCAATTGTCCCCCTCTGGATACAGCAAGCTCAAGGTGCTCAAATACAATCACCACATTCTGCCATCTTGAACCAGGAACGTGCCTTCCAGAAGTCCACGATCATCATTTGATGCCTCCAGAACCATGAACATTTATCAAGAGGAAAGACCACCCTGGAAAACGGCTCTGAAGCTCTACTATTCTACTCTAGTTCGCAGTCAAACGTTGAGGTCCCCGGAGACAAAAGCTTTACTAACACCCTCAGCTCAGGACCATCCCACCTGCATCCGCCTCCATCTCCTGCCCTGGCTGAAGTGGGACAGAGCTGCCTAGTTCCACAGAGTTCTCAGCTTTGGGGATGGGGGCTCTCAGCCATGAATCCTTACCAGACTTCCGGCAGGAATATCTGCTGACCTCTTTGAGTCCCAAATTTTCTCAAGCCTTTCCTGAGGAGGACATTCAGTGACCTACATACGGGACCTGCAGGAATGGGCATCCATAGCTTCAGGGCTGCGGCTCAGTCCATGCTGAATCCTGAGATAATAGTCAGCTAAGACGACCTCATCTCAGACCATCTGCGTCTGTTTTGGTTCCAGTGAGCGGTTACGTGAGGGGACCACGGCCGGTCCTTACCACAAAGATGGCCCCCCACACATCCTCCTGCAACCAGTTTCTAAGGGCCAACTTGACTTAGGAAATCTAATTTGATGTAGGGTTCAAGTCTCACTATCAGACAGACTCTGATACACAAAACCTTCCCTGTGGAGGACATCTTTTTTTGTAATTTTTATTAAAATATAGACAACATGAAATTTACCATTTTAACCATCTTTAAGTGTACAGGTCACTGACATTAAGTTAATTCACGTTGTGGTGCAACCATCACCATGATCCACCTCCAGGACGTTTTTCATCTTCCCAAACTGAAACTCTGCCCATTACACAAAGACTCCCCGTTTGCCCTTTTCCCCAGGCCCTGGCAACCACCCTTCTACTTTCTGTCTCTATGGGTTTAACTGCTCTAGGGGCCTCATATAAGTGGAATCATGGAGTATTTGCCCTGCTGTGCCCACACAATGTCCATCTTAGCACGATGTCTTCAAGGGTCATCCGTGTTGTAGCATGTGTCAGAACTTCATTCCTTTTATTATTTTTTAAAATATTTATTTATTTGTTTGGCTGCCCCAGGTCTTAGTTGCAGCACGTGGGATCTTTTAGTTGCATCATGTGGGATCTAGTTCCCTGACCAGGGATCAAACCCGGGCCCCCTGCATTGGGAGCACAGAGTCTTAGCCACTGGACCACCAGGGAAGTCCCAGAACTTCACTCCTTTTAAAGGCTGGATAATGGTCTATTGTATGGAATGGAAGGTGTATGTAGCACATTTTGTTTCTCCATTCATCCAATGGTGGACATTTGGGTTTTTTGGAGGACGTCCTTTTTTAAGAGTGCTACATTATAGATCAATGCCCAGATACCCTTCTTTCCATCTAGTTTTCAGGAACGTTTCTGCAATCAATAGCTTGGTATACTTCACTTAAAACTACACAGGAGGTACTTTGCATATACTTCTGGCCCTGGACTCCACATGTGCCGAGGGACCTGTATCAGGGTTCTTAACTGCAAACCACAGAAATAGACTCCAGCTAATTTGAGTAGAAAGGGGATTTATTAAAAGCACATTTGCTAGCTCACAGAATCTCCGGGAGGACAGAAAAATCCAGGCTAAGTAAGGACGCCCAAAACAACTGCGTGATGCTAAAATCGTGCAGCGGAATTCGCTCCATCAAGACACCGCTGCATCGTTCGCTAAAGCCACAGGCGGTCCAGTTGCTGCCTCACCCTGCAGGCGCCCAGTCCCGCTGCCCTGGGGCCCCCTAAACACCCCCCCCACCAGAGAGGATCCTCGGTGTCCCTCCTCCTTCTTGTCACCAGCAGCCAAACAAAGCCAAGACCAGAAAATCTGGTTAACTGAGCCAAGGTCAAATGCCTCGATTCACAGGAAGGGAGCCTGGGAAAGTGAGACTCTCATGAGGTGCGGAACGCCATCAGGGTGGGCAGGGGTCCGGGTTCTGCGGGTCCAAAAAGAGAAACAAAGGTCCGGGTCAGGCTTAACGGCCTCTCCAGTCTGAACTGCATCCTCCTCACAGGGAGCAGGTGTCCCAGACTGTCCTGTGCTGCCTTAGGACTGATGAAGTGGGGCCCCTGCCCTGAGCCCTGCACTTTAAAGGCCCCCAGTGACCCTTCCCTATCCAGTCCCACCACCAAAGTTCACGGACCCAGTCCATGGGTCCGCCTGATGCCGGAGGTCATCCTCTGGGTACCCAGGACCCTGGAGCACCAGGGCACCAATGGCATTAACTACAATCACCATACTGTGCAACCATCACCACTATCTAGTTCCAGAATTTTTTCACCTTCCCAAACTGAAACTCTGTACCCATTAAACACTAACTCTCCATCCCTCCGTCCTCCGTCCCCTGTGACCTCTAGTCTGCTCTCTCTGAGTTTCACTGCTCTGGGCGCCTCCTGTAAGTGGAGGCGTACAGTATTTGTCCATGTCTGGCTGATTTCACTTACCATGATGCTTTCAAGGTCCATCCGGGTTGCAACACGTGTCAGAATGTCCTTTTCAAGGCTGAATCATATTCACGTATGGACAGACCTCATGGTGTTTATCCATGTGGCAGTCGACGGACATTTGGTTGTTCCCACCTTTTGGCTACTGCGAATAATACTGCAAACATGGGTGCAGAGTCCCTGCTTTCAATTTTGGGGGGTATATACCTAGGGGTGGGATTGCTGGATCAAATGGGAATCCCATATTTAAGTATTTGGGGAACTGCCAATTTGTTCTCCACAGCAACTGCACCATTTTACATTCCTACCAGCAAAGTATGAGACTTCCAGTTTCTCCACATCCTCACCAGCACTTGTTATTTTGTAGTTTTCTTTTTTTAATAATAGCTATCCTGGGGGCTTCCCTGGTGGCGCAGTGGTTGAGAATCCGCCTGCCAATGCAGGGGACACGGGTTCGAGCCCTGGTCGCGGAAGATCCCACATGCCGCGGAGCAACTAAGCCCGTGTGCACCACAGCTACTGAGCCTGCGCTCTAGAGCCTACAAGCCGCTACTGAGCCCACGTGCCACAACTACTGAAGCCCACGCACCTAGAGCCCGTGCTCTGCAACAAGAGAAGCCACCGCAATGAGAAGCCCGTGCACCACGAAGGGTAGCCCCCGCTCGCCACAACTAGAGAAAGCTCACGTGCAGCAACAAAGAAGCAATGCAGCCAAAAATTAAATAAATAAATAAATAAACAAAAGCTATCCTAGTGGGTATGGAGGGTAGCTTGTTTTATAACATTTAAGTATTTAGATGTAGAGGGTGTGGGCTTCCATTTGTACTCTTATCTGAGCCTCAAAATTGCTAGGGCTGGGCCTGTTCTTACCAGTATAAATTTATTAGAGAGGTGTACTAGTTTCCTGGGGCTGCCATAACAAATTACCACAATGTGGGTGACTTAAACAACAGAAATTTATTTTCTCATCGTTCTGGAGGCCAGAAGTTTGAAACCAAGGTGTCAGCAGGCCCTGCTCCCTCCTAAGGCTCTAAGGGAGGAAGCTTCCCGGCCTCTTCCAGCTTCTGGTGGCTCCCAGCACCCCTTGGCTTGCGGCAGCATCACTCCACTCGTTGCCTCTGTCTTCACGGCCTCCTTCCCTGTGTCTGTGTGTCCTTTTCTGTCTCTTATGAGGACACCCCCATGGATTTATTGTTATGCTTTAATCCAGTATAACCTCAGCTCGACCCTCAGTTACATCTGCAAAGACCTTGTTTCCAAGTAAGTTCTCATCCTGAGGTTCTGGGTGGTTGTGAATTTGGGAGGGACAGTGTTCAATCCACTCTCAGAGGTAATTCCCTTCCCACTGCTCCATTCCAGCAGCGACCCGGAGCCAGCCCATCGCGATGGCGCCACAGAGGTGAGAGGCAGCTCAGGTGGCCCCAAATTCACAGTCAAGAGCGGCCCAGACAGGCTCCGTGTGCAATGACTCAGGCAGAGGTAGAGCCACTCTGACTCAGGTACTGAGAAATACATCCGTCTTTAATTTTCTAGAACCAAGCTTAAACTCCCGTAACCACTTTGTTCTGGAAAAATCCTTAATCTTGGCACCCCAATGTTACTCATCTCTTCTAGCTTAAATTGCTTCTTTCAGGTAAGCAGGCAATTAAGATGTTCAGTTCAGTCACTTCAGAGTCCCACCCAGTCTTTCTCTCCCTTCCCCTCTGCAGAGTAGAGACAGCACTGCACGTAAGGGCAGCTTTGGGACCTCGTGGTGTCAGGGGGCTGTGTGAGCCCAGGGCCCCTGAGAGGCAAACAAGAAGGTAGGATTAAGGTACAAGGACAGTATGGGGGGAATGCCTGTGTAGAGGAAATGGGAAGGGAGCAACGGCTGGGAGAGGTGCCAGACCACGAGGCAAGTCTGACCCTGAGTGAAGGGACGGGGAGGACAGTTGGTGGACATGCCCTGACCTGCTGCAGAAGGCTCAGCAGGGCCAGTGGGGCATCCCTGAGCCCAAGCTGGCTGTCAGGGGAGTCCCACTTGCCCCAGCATCCTGCAGCTCAGCCTTGGCTGGGAGCGGCCCCAGGGAAGTGAGGCCTCGGGCGCACGTGGAGGGGGCGTCCCTGCCCCGGACACAGCGCTCCCCACAGCTGCCACCCGAGCTGCTGGTCTGGGGGCCTCCGTAGCGCCCTCCTGGCCTGGCTCTGGAGCGTCTCCCTGCTGCATCCCGCCTCTAGCCCCAGCGGAAACGCAAGCGCTTGTTCTCACCCTGCGCGATGAAGCAGGGGCTCATCCCAGGCTGCTACGGGACACCGGCCCACCACGGTCACCCCCGGGTCCGTGCAGGGCGCCCAAGGGCCCCTCCAGCCAGGAGGAAGCAGCAGCGTGGGGCCACCTCTCCTGCAGGTCCCACACCCTCTGGGCTACCCTCCCCTTGGGGTCCGTGTCATGCGTCCCCCTCTCTGGTGCCCCTCGCCTCCCCAGGCCCCGCGCCAGCTCTGCTAGGACTTCCTGACCAGCACTAGCCCCTGAGTGTCTGCAGTCTGTCTTCAAATCGACACTCCAGGCTGTAGTCCTCCAGACCAGACCTACTGACGTTCACAGCCCCGCCTTCAAGTACCCAGGAAACCTCCTCCTCCCTGTCTGAGCCATCATTTTCTAAACTGTTTTAAACTCCAGCCTGGGCAGTGATGTCCGTCCCAGGCAGGGGAAGAGAGAGTCACAGGTGACAAGCTCTTCCGAGAACAAAAATACATCAAAACTGGGGCTTCCCTGGTGGCGCAGTGGTTGAGAATCTGCCTGCCAATGCAGGGGACACGGGTTCGAGCCCTGGTCTGGGAGGATCCCACATGCCACGGAGCAGCTGGGCCCGTGAGCCACAACTACTGAGCCTGCGCGTCTGGAGCCTGTGCTCCGCAACAAGAGAGGCCGCGATAGTGAGAGGCCCGCGCACCGCGATGAAGAGCGGTCCCCACTTGCCGCAACTAGAGAAAGCCCTCGCACAGAAACGAAGACCCAACACAGACAAAAATTAAATAAATAGATAAATAAAAATTAAAAAAAAAAAAGAAAGAAAGAACAATGTGGCCCTTTCTTAAAAAAACAAAACAAAAAAAACCTCAAAACATATTTCAAAGAAAAGCATCCCTCCCTCACACTAGGGAAAAATGGAGTCTTAAATGACTCTACCGGTAGGCAGTGAGAAGCCCTTTGGGGTTTCTTATTGTTTGGTGCCATCAAGTGGTGATTTAGGTTTTTACAAAATGGAAGTCATCTAATGAATATTTTTATTCTTCTGTTTCCCTGCTTCTGTAGGACACTGGATTTTTATCTCTTCAACGGTTACTTTAGGGAAATTTTTCCCAAAAGACAAGGGAAGGTCCCTTTACCTTGGCAAACCCCAAATTAGTTAAATAGGCTATTTTTAAAAGTCGGTGACTGAGATATTCTGAATTTCTAAGAGGCAGCACTCAAAAGGGATTTTTAATGAAGTTCCTTCGTTTTCTGCTCAGGATAACATCCTGATATTCTGCTATCACCCACACTTCTCCTACACCCTAGTTGATGTTTGTCCTTGAACTGTTCCAAAGGTCAAGTAGAGATTGGAGTGCTGCCCCACCTTGCAAGGGTGGGCGCTCAATAAATATTTGTCGAATGGAATAAATGGATGAGTGGAGGAATAGGATGATGTGGAGATTAAACAAATAATCTCTGTAGAGAAATGTACACCTAAGTATTTAACGAGTAGTAGCTATTATTATCATTACGATTATGCACTCAATGTGAAAATTCAAAGCATCCTTGGACAACATAACATCCTTAAAAGCATTTAAAAGATCCTGAAATGATCTTATTCTTCTGAATCCCCTTATGTCGTCCTGGGTAGGGATAAATAGTAGGTCTTGTACGACAAGAGTTGGGATGAGAAAAAAATGTTCTCTTCCAGAAAGTCTAGAGTATCCATCTGAATAAAGAACATAGAAAGGATATAAATATATTATAATCTAAACAGGCCCTAAATTCAGAAATAAAAAAGTGGAATTTCACCCATATTTGTCCCACAGGCAGCCCAAGTTTCTCCCATGAGTCACTGTGGTGAGAAGTTCTCGGTTTGGTGACATCGGTCCAGCGCAATCTCCCCTCCCATCCCCCGGGGTCCAGCGCTTCTGTCACTCAGACCTGCAGGGTGAATCTTCCTGACCAGGAATGCATAGGTAAGTAAAAGCTAAAGGGATGCAGGAATGTGATCAAACCTCTAAACAAGTCGTGTGAACCTCAGCAGGAAGGATGGACCATTGGAGGCCACTATATCTAGACTGTTCAAGAGATAAACCAGGGCGGTGGGAATGGGTCCCTGTCCTAAGCGTCAGGAGACACAGTACTAGTTCTTCCGGAGTGACAAGTAGTGGGCTAAGGGGGCTGTGACAGAAATGGCTGCAGGGGGGCCTCCCGACAAAGCGAGGTGCAGTGGGGATGCAAGAGATCAACCAGCGTTTCCATCTGCCCCCCAGGAAGCAGGGCGGGGAAGAGAGAGAGAGAGTGAGCAGGCCCCGGGGGCCCCGCCTGGGGTCTTTCTGAGCAGGGATTGGGGGGCCCATCCCGACAGAGACCGGCTAGGGATGCACCTGCTTCCCAGCCCCTACACGGGAGGGGATGTACGGGGACATCGAAATAACCTTCTAGGCCCAAGAGGGAGCGACTCCTGCCCTGGGTTCCAAGTCAGCAAACCAGAACTTAGGTCACTTCCGTGTCCCTGAAAATGCCCTGCTTGACCAGAAACGCAGGAAATTCACCCAATTTGCCAATCCGCAAATGGCAGCCCAGCTCTGGGCTCTCCACTTATGTCCTTGTTCCTTCTCATCCCAAACAACATTAGCTCAAATTCCCAGAGGTGTGGCTTCTCCCCAGTCATTTACAGAAAGAAAAGTTTTGGCCACACACAAAGGATTTATCGTTGATAATATTTACAGAATTTCACATTCAACACACAACAAAACTCCTCGTAAGGACCGCGCAGGACCCATATGCAAGCAGGATGTGATCTGAACAAACAGAAGCCGGGACAGCAGCCCCGGGATCGCGCGGAGACAGGACGGGACTGCAGGCGGCCTTGCTGCGCTCAGGGGCGAGCTCTTCCCAGGAGAAACGCGATAAAGGCCCAGGTGGTGACTACGCCACAGACCCTGCAAGACAATGGCACGGGTCAGCGGCCTGGATGGCGCGGGAGGCCCCGCGTGCGCCCAGCAGGCGTGAGAGCGCCGGCGCAGGCTGGCCCCTCTTCCTTCCCGACTACGTTCGCCCGGATGTTATTTTCTCTCCATCCCTCTCCCGGCGCCAACATTCTCTCGAGGCTAGAATGGCTCTGGGACACAGAGGGCACCTTCCCTAGTGATTTACGTTGGAGGCTGAGGAGGAAGCAGACTGCTTAGCAGCCAAGCTTTCTTCTTCAACGATGCGGTTTTCGACGGGTCTGGCTCCTAACGGGAAACCTAAATCCTTCAAGCTCATTTAGCAGCAGCTCTGCCTTCCCAGTTGCTCAGACCAAAAACCCTGGGTTTCAACTTGACCCTGCTCCCGCCTGTCCGGTCCCACCTTCACCACCCCCGACTCCCCCGCTCTGCCACCAAGCAGTCCAAGCCGCAGCCCGACAGTGTGACCAGGTGACCTGGCTTCCTGACGTCCCCCTGCCCTGTGTCCTCCAACGTCTCCACGCAGAGCCCTGCGCCACCGAACCTCCGGCGGACGACCCAGCTTCTCCCGCAGTCCTGAGCCGCGCCCTCTGCTGGTCGCAACCCGCCGGCTTCCGCAGCCTTGCCTGCTACTCCTTGTTCCCATCTAGTAGCTTTCTCACCGCCCCTCCTCACACCAGGAGCACCGCGCCCCCAAGAGGGCCCCTCCCGCTGCCTCCTCGGCCTGGACACCGTCCCCCGCCCGCGTCGCCCTGCCTGGCTCACTCCCCACCAGCGACACCCCCCCCCCACAGCCTTCTATGAGGGCCCCGATCTTCTCCTTTAAAGACCAACCTGCCCCCAGGCCAGCCCTCCTGCCTCCCAACCCCTAACAGACCATGCAGGTCACTCGTTAATAACCCCCCCACTCCAGTGCGAGCTCCACGAGAACAGGGGGTTTTGTTTCATCCACAGATGAAGTCCTGGAACCTAGGACGGTGCCGAAGACAGCACATGCTCGAGCAACATCTGCTGAGCGTTAACTGAATGACGTTTGGTCCAGCGTGCTGGTCAACGAGCCCTTCCCCAGCACACGCCGGCTAGTGAGCTGTGCTCGACTCACACCCAGCTGGGACCACCGGCAAGTCCGAAGTGGCCTCAGTCCTGGTCACTTACTGTAACAGGCAGCTGACGTTCGGGGAGTGTCTCCAGTAGCGGTACACGGAGACCTGCAGGGTGGGGTGGCACCT
Source organism: Balaenoptera musculus (assembly GCF_009873245.2). Taxonomy (NCBI): domain Eukaryota; kingdom Metazoa; phylum Chordata; class Mammalia; order Artiodactyla; family Balaenopteridae; genus Balaenoptera; species Balaenoptera musculus. The sequence continues at coordinate 8,199,456 of NC_045796.1, forward strand.
GTACTCCTTCAGGACGCTCCGGGTGCTGCCGGAAGAAGGGCTCGGTCAGGCGCGCAAGCACCACACCTGCTCCGAGAGGCTGGAGGGGCCGCGGGTGGGAGAGCGGGGGGCTGAGAGCCGAGGCACCTACTCCTTAAACTTCTTGGTCAGGAGCAGGAACTGGCTCCCCGCCAGTCTCCTGACGTCAAACTTGCCGAGGTTCTGAAACTCGTGGTAGACTTGCTGCTCGCTGACCCTGGGCCACCTCCTGACGGTGACGACGAGGATGGGAGGGCGGATACTGGGGTCATCTGGACCCGAAAAATTCTAGAAGACAGGGAGGAGGAGAACAGATTTTCCACAGTTCCTACTGACTACCTACCCAGCTGGAAAGTCCTGAGAGAGAAACTAGGACAGGCCCTGTGTGCAGTGGGGAGGGGGAGGGGGAGGGAGAGGAGAGGAGGAAGGAATGAGCGAGCTCACCTCGGTTCAGGCGGGAAAACACAGGAGACAGTAACAGGCTTAGTGGGGCGTGCGGGCCCTCTCTGGCTGCGTTTGGTGGCCGTCAGAAGCCCCTGATAGACCCCAGAGCCCCAAGCTGCCTCCAGCCTCCGAATGGGGGGAGCGAAATGAAGTCTACTCACGATCGTGGGGACCCCGGCTCGGATAAGATTCACCTGGTTCACATGGGGAGCCAGCACGTCGAGGTACAGCGGGAAGGAGGGCTCGGGGATGGGAAGAGCCCTACGAGGACAGAAAGCCCCAAAGCCTTCAGGCCCACGGGGGGCTGTCCCACGTCCTCGGCCGCAGCTACGGCGCTGGTGACAACAGGCGAGGCGCTGCCCGAGACGCCCCTCCCTCCTCCCCTCACAGGTTCTGGGACTTCTGTTGGGGGGCCTCCCCCAAACGACCCATGAGCTCTCACCAAGGCCTGAGCCAAGGTAGAACTTCCAGGGGTCACCACCTGTTGGTGGCCGTCTGGTAAAGGTCCCTAGGCTCACAAACATCAGCCCCAGGCTCAGAGGATGACCGAGGGCCCTGTTCAGAGGAAGGTCCACTCCATCGCCCCTCGACGAGACTCCCAACGGCCGTCCCTCGCCCCACAGCCTTGTCCAGCCTCAGCCTCGCCTCCACCCAGACACCACCACACACCTGAGCACAGGTCCGTGAGAAAGCACAGCCCTCGGCACCAGGCAGGCCTGGCTGCTATGGAGCTTCTCTAAACCTAGGAGGGTTTCTAGGTTTTGAGGATTAAAAGAAATTGGGGCTTCCCTGGTGGCGCAGTGGTTAAGAATCCGCCTGCCAATGCAGGGGACATGGGTTCGAGACCTGGCCCGGGAAGATCCCACATGCCGCGGAGCAACTAAGCCCGTGCACCACAGCTACTGAGCCTGCGCTCTAGAGCCCGCGAGCCCCAACTATTGAGTCTGTGTGCCACAACTACTGAAGCCCGCAAGCCTAGAGCCCGCGGGCCACAACTACAGAGCCCGTGGGCCACAACTACTGAAGCCCGTGAGCCTAGAGCCCGCGGGCCACAACTACAGAGCCCGTGGGCCACAACTACTGAAGCCCGCGAGCCTAGAGCCCATGCTCTGCCACAAGAGAAGCCACCGCAATGAGAAGCCCGCGCACCGCAATGAAGAGTGGCCCCCGCTCGCCTCAGCTAGAGAAAGCCCACGCACAGCAATGAAGATCCAACGCAGCCAAAAATAAATAAATAAATAAATTTAAAAATTTTTTTTAAATTTAAAAAATTAAAAAATAAATAAATTAAGGACACAAGGTCCAGGTACCAAGGCACCAATAAGCTCCAGTGCTCTTAGCTGCCCTCACAGTCAGAGCACAGGGAAGAAGGAGACGGGGGCGGGGGTTTCTTACTGAAGCTATAAGCCTCACATCAATGTGTCACAGGCTATTTCTATGTATAATACCCTTTACCAAAACAGACAAATTAGGCAGTACCCACATTAACAGGGTACAGCCTGAAAATGTTTCAGTCAGTCCCAAACAACACAGTTTTGATCAGCTCCTTCCCCTGGCCTGCTAAATCCTACTTTTTTTTTGTTTTTTAAAAATACCCTCTTGAATTTATGGCACAAGGTGTCTCATGTTGCATTTTTTTGTTTGTTTCTGTTACTTTATTTCGGCCGTGCTGCGCAGCATGTGGGATCTTAGTTCCCCAACCAGGGATCGAACCTGTGCCCCCTGCATTGGAAGCTCAGAGTCTCAACCACTGGACCACCAGGGAAGTCCCTAAATCCGACTTAACACGTGTACGCAGCAAGGATGGTGCCACAGAACGCACAGTCCACGTGAGGGGCTGGTGCCTACGAGCCCAGCACTGCAGGCATCCAGGATGACGACGCCCCGAGAAAATGCACTTCAGATTCCAACTTGAGGTTTTAAGAGCCCTTCCCCTGTGTGCCTTACTCCAAGTCACTGCCCTTCTCCCCAGCCTGACTGTGTGAACCCCGAGGATGGATCATGTGTTGGTCTATATGCTTTGCCCTCCTACCTCACCGCGGTTTACACGATATGAGGAAACGGGAGGGCAACAGACAAAGCAAGCACACTGCCCCGGGAGCACTGGGGCGGGTGCGGAGCCCAAGCCTGACCCACTGCCTCGGCGTCCTGACCGTGACTTTTCCCAAGGCCGACACAAGAGGCGGGGGGGCCGGGACCAGCCCCAGGGCGGGGAGGAAGGCTGGGAAAGGCCGCCTATGGAGGAGGGCTGCTTCCATTAATGTGTCATTTACACAATGACACTTGCATCCTCCTTCTTTGGGAGAGTGTGGGAGCCCCAAGGTCTTGGTTTACAGTGAGGGCTCAACAAGTCCTGACCACTGATGAGATCACAGGATGAAGGGAACACTCACCCGTGCACTCTCCACAGGAGCAAGTGGGCCACTTTCAAAAGAACTGGAAAAGAAGAAGCTAGAAATGTGACAGACACCAAGGCACAACCTGATCACCTTATCAAAATATGCAAACTCAGGCCTTATTTCCACATGTGCCACCCACCTGGAAGTAAACGGGGGGGGGGGGGCCCAGGGATGGTGGGGAATGATTGAAAACAAGACAGGGGTCTCCCCTTAAAAGGGCAGCAACTCTCACCTGATCCGCACAGGAAGGCATCGTACGCTGCTTCATGGGGACACTTGGTCTCAACTGAAGTGTTTTTCCAGAAGCAGGAGAGACAGTCAAGCAGCGATTAGAACACAGCCCGGGAAAGGACTCTCCCCCAACCCCGCCCCGGTTCCACACCCACGTCGGCTGTGCACACACAGTCAGCTAACGGTTGTTCCTGCAGAGACCACGCACCCTTCTCTCAGCCATACCCCACTGTGACCTAGGACCTCCCCACGGCAGCAAGAGCGCCCACGGGAGGCGGAAGCACAGGGCTTCCGGACAGATGGACGCCCCCGGGACCTCCGACGCCGTCTGGCATGGCTCCTTTCGATCGGGCGGTTATAACACAGACACGGCACAGGAATAGCCCCACCCGGCCCTCCCACACCTGCCACGTGGAGACCCGGCTTGAGCTCCAGCACCTCAAAGCCGTGCCAACCTCGGAGGAGCATGGCTCAGGCGAACATACGTACCGTATTTTTCACATCTGCTGGCGTGAATAATCACTGGCCCAGAATTCTTGGCGGGATTCAAGTCACTATTAGAGAAAAAAAATAGATAAAAAACGTTCACTGACAACAATCCTTTCTGTTCTCCCCTCATCCTCTTAACAAATAAAAATGTCCTCAGTACTGGGACTCCTTGAAAATCACAACAAAACACAGCTCTAATATAAAATAAAACAAACAAACAAAACAAAACACCGATCCAGGCATGGGCAGACAGGTCTTGGTAACCAGGCGACGGGACAGATGAAAGAACAGCAGAGCCAGAGGCTCCAACCGTGGCATTCTGAGCATGTACCAGACGCGGGACCCCAGCCTGGGCATCAGGATAAACTCTATGCTGGCTCTGCCCCCGGGAGCTTGCTGTCCAGCGCGTCCTAGAAATGCGACGCCCGAGGCGTGAGCGGTGCACGCCTAGCTATCGAGGGACAGGCCTTCGGGAGGGAAGGCTTCCTGAAGTCGGTGGTCCTACAGGAGAGTCCTGAACCCCCGTGACTCACCTGGTTGAGGAAATGGGGCAGTGCCAGGCACATCAAGCCAAGAGAAGAGCAGGCAGAGACAGTGAGGGAAAGGGCGAAGCCCGCAGTGAAGGGCAGGGGCCAGGAAAGAGCTCGAACGTTATGGGGGGGCTTCAGGAACCACAGGAAGACTCTGACCAGAAAAATGGTCAAGTTCACATTTTAAAAGATCACTCAAGTGGCAGCATGGCAGATGAAGTAGGTCAGGCCACCAAGCTAACCGGGGAGGGGCTGCTACCACCACTGGAATAAGAAATAAAGGCCTCAGGGAAGGCAATGATCCTGGGGGTGCGGAAAAAGGAACCGGTTTCCAAGATATTTAGGGAGTAAAACCGACAGGCCTTGACTAGAAGACACCGCTGGCCCAGCTCTGGGTCCCCTTCCAGGTCTCAGCTCTGGCACGTGGGTGAATGGGGCTGGCATTCGACAGGGAAACCTTCCCTCCATCTGTTTTCCAACAGAATCTATCGGTACCTCTCTATACGCTTCACATCTCTGAAGCCTAATTTCCTCATCTGCTCCTAAGCCGCAAGGCAGCCATCGCTCTGGGGGCCTGCCGGCCACCACCCCAGCGGCTGACGTTTCCCAAGTGTGGACCAAGCGCAGGGCACGGCTCGAAGCCCCTCCCACGTGTGAGCCGGTGGAATCCTCACGGCCAGCCTGGGAGCTACGCGCAGTGCTTTCCTCATTTCGGATGGGAGAACCGAGGCATACAGAGGTCAAGTCGCACTCTCAAGGTGACTCACAAAGCTAGTGAGAGGCAAAGCTGGGATTTACACCCAGCAAGTCTTGGTGCGGAGCCTGCGTACTGAAAACAAGACTCTCTCTCACACCTGCACACGAGCCATCGGCACGGCGCCTGGCGCCGTCAGGACGTGACAGAAGTTGCTCCAGACACAAGAGCGGGTTTGATGGACAGAGGGGAGGGCCGAGCAGAAGGTGTCTGCGGCCACGTGGTGCAGGAACAACCAGAAGACGGTCAGGACGCGAGGAGTCCGGAGCTGCGGCGGCACAGACGTGGTGGTCGCCGAGGCTGGGGGCGGGTGGATTCGGTCACCCAGGGGCACGGTAACGAGGACGAAGAGGGCAGTGGGGACCCTGGAAAGATGTAAGGGACGCGTGGACGAACGAGAGCCCGCAAGGAAGAGATTAAAACACTCACCAGAAAATAAGAGAAAGCCGGGAGAGGGCGCAACAGCAGGGAAGGGGGGCGAGGGGCCCAGGGTGTCAGACGCCAGAGAGAAGTTAACACTGAGCACGACCGCCTGCCGCGCCCTGTTCCAAACGCCTGTGTGCATCTTCCCATCAGCTGGGCCCCGACACCCAGATCGGGTTCCGTGGAGGGGAGGCAACCTGACCTCAGTGGGCCCAGGAGAAGGCGAGGCCTCTGAAGAGGCTTGTTGTAAAGACAGGACAAGGACAGAGGTGGCAGGAGGGGAGACCGAGGGGAGCTTCACGTTTTCTGAGTTAGAAGAAAAATGCTGATGCAGAGGGAGAGGCTGAGGACGCGGCGGGGGTCAGGGGGGCGCGAAGGGCAGGGACGCTGCTGAGTGGAGGGAAGGTGCGGGGCCGGGAGGACGGACAGGCCGCGGGAGGGCAGCCCTCCGTGCCTTGGCCCCGTACACGGTCGGCGTTCCTGCGTGCGGGCTGACGGGAGAGACAGTGGCGAAGACGACAGCACTGCACACGTGTCTGCAGTAGGTTGAGAGACTCCCGCCTCTGGCCTCTTGTTTCCTTCTTAGAAATGAGGACCAGGAGGGCCGTCTGAGAAAGGAAGAGATGAAGCACAAGGGGCCAGAGGAGACGAGCACGTCGGAACTAACTGATGCCACGAGTAGAAAAGAGCATCTATTGGAGAGTCAAGAGGCCAGTGAGGCTCCGGCCAGGCATCTGCAGGGGCCCCCGTGCCGGTGGCTGGAGGACAGTGAGCCGCAGAGACACAGCTTCTTTTCAAGAAGGTCTCACCTTCAACTGCCGCCGACGCCACCCTCTCCCCACTCTGGTTTGCTGGTCCCCCCAGTTGGGGACAAAGGAGCGGGCAGAGCGGCCCCCATCCACTCCAGCCCTTCCAGGCAACACACTCCCGCCAGCACATGCCCGCAGCGTGGCTGGGACATGAGGGAAGACAGGGTCGCTGCTCCTGTAGGAAGGGCAGGAACTCACCAGGTACTAGGACCGTTCACTCACTCCAGTGTTTAATGTGCACCTACTATGCTTCGCACTGCTGTAGGCCTGAGAGAGACATCAGGGTCCAAAAGAAGAACAAAATCTGTTCCCATGGAGCTTATCACTCCAATAATCAAACAGATCACAGGAAAAATAAAACCCTGGCCAATAGAAAACACCAGATAATTAAACAGCTGTAGGTATTTTACCAGGCCCCTTCCCCTCCAGAAGGGGGTTTCGCAACCTCAGCACCAGTAACATTTGGGGCTGGAGAATTCTTTGGGTTGGGGGTTGTCCTGTGCATCCTGGCCTCTACTCACTAGGTACCAGTAGCACCCCTGATCTGTAACGACCAAAAACATCTCACTGTTGCCAAATGTGTCCTGGGGAGCAAAATCGCCCCAAGTGAGAACCCCTGATCTATAAGCAGCTCCGAAAAACAGCTTCCTTACCTGTTTAGGAATTCATAAACTTCTGAAAGATTTGAAGCCCTCGGGAAATTCAGTTCCTATAATATGGAAAACAAATTTGGGAGAATAAGACATTTGTGGTTATGTTTATTATCTGCTTCAGGTATTACCAAATGACCATTAAAATGACCTGGAAAATGCAAACTCCTATAAACTCCTCTCTCTTCACACACACCTATCTTTATTACTTAATTCGGATGTCAGGGTGCCTAGTGTCCTTGGGTTTCCTATAAGGGACCCGGCAACCCAGCCTAAGAAAACTGCCACAAACATAACACAGCAACTTCCTTCAAAGACAGCGTTTTAGGGGTTTGAGGAACACAGGACTCCAAGGCACAAGACCGTGGCCAAGGACACACTATGCAGGGCACTAGGTACTCTAAGGGACTGCCAGGTCACCAAGGCCTAGAGTTCACCTCCTCTCGTGTGCAGAGGAGACTGGTTTGCACTAGTTGCCTCAGATCAGCCCCCGCGTCCTTCCCGCTTCGCCCTAGGACTCCGTTCCGTGGAGATGGGCAGCGTCACAGAACACCGTCAGAGCTAGAAATACGTGAGGTACGAGCAATACGTGTGTCTCTGGGCAAAGATGTACCACGTAACCCAGTGCCGTTTTTGTGGTTTCCTTACTGAACAGTTAATTCTGATCAGCTTAAAGCTTTATTTACAACACTGATCTGGTTCCCCTTTCTTGGTTCCTCAGTTTTAACTTCTAAACCAGCTGGGTGCTTCCCTTCTCCACACAACCTCAGCTGCAGAACAGAAGTCACCTGGCAGCTGCAGAAATGCCACTCCCGGCCCCTCCACACCAGAGGAGCTGAAGGTGGGGTCTGGGTGTCAGTATTTACCCTCCCAGGTGATTCTAATGTGTCTGCGCTGAAATCCCACGGCCCTAATGCTCAGTAAAGATAAAATTTTTCAAGTGGGATCCCTGCCCCCAACCCTGACACTCTTTAAGCACGTTGCAAACACTCACTGTGTATACACCAAGCTCTAGAGCAAGTTGTTCTGCTGTGCCATCTAAATAAGCCCGTGAACTACACACCATAAGTCAAAACATGAGAACTTGAATGAAGGAAAGAAAAAAAAAAAAAATCACACATAAGCTAGTATCACTCAGAGGTGGTAGAATAAAAAAAGAAAACCAATACTGGTTGTAAAATACGAGAAAAGGGTTCAAGGAACAATTTTTGAAAAGAACGAGAAAGCTAAGTGTCAGTGGAACAAACGAAGCATTCCTTTCCCCAGAGCAGTTTAACTTATTACCTTCCAGATATCCTTTGTCACATTTTTGGTATCAATGAGAACAGGAAATAGGTTGTGGATATTCAGCTTAAATTCATCATAGCTTTCTGAAGGGAAAGACCCAGATAGTCAGAAGTGAGTTCATTGGTAAAAATGGGAAGAAATTCTCCAATCTAGCTTGTCACCAACACTGGCTAATAAAGCAAATAAAACAAAATAGGAATTGAAAACATCCTTACTCCTAATCCTCAAGGATTTCTGAATCTCAAACCAACCTGACATCACCATTTGTAACAGCAAAAGCTAAACTGTTTTCCTAAATTCAGGCCAACATTAGTTAATGCAATTTGCAAAGCTCTAGCCAATGGAAAAGGGAGAAAGAGGTATTACTGGAAAGACAGATATGAAGTCTGTAAATAACTGTTCAAAGAAGAATCCAGTAAGTTAAAAATTGTAAGTGCCTTGATTAAAATTACCTATTAATTCACGTATTTATCAAAATTATACCTGCATATAGTTGTCTGCAAAACAAACAAACCCAAACCCCTCTGCTAGCCCTCTTCTCACTACCCTCCCATTTCCTATTCCCCAAAGGCAACGACCTTCAATTTTTTCTTTGGGTGTTTATTCCCACATCTCTAAATAACACGCTTATGCTGCTCGGTGATTTCCCGGTTTGGGGCACTCACTAACTGTTGACTCCCACGAGGTAAGAAAATAATCACCCATTCTACCTCGTACCCCTCACCATTGCCAGCACCTGTGCATTATTAACCAAGGGGCCAGGTGGTCTCCTCCAATGACTTCCTTTCTGGCACAGCTTTTGTTCCAGCAATTTTTTTGTTTGGTTGTTTGCTTAGTTTTTTGGTGAGTGATTATTTTACCCTTAATTCTCCCCCAGTTCTCTCAAGATGCTCAAACTGAGGTGTTTTTTTTATCAATTCATTTCCTAGAGAACTCTCTCCCAGAACCTTCTCACCCCTTTCAATCTACACTAGTGTTCTCTGTACATCGTTAGTTCATTTAATTCCCAAACAGCTCTGATATCGATACCGTTGATATCATTTCCCCCGTTTTACAGACATGGGATCAGAACAGGCAAGTTAAAGTAACTTGCTTGAGATCGCACCTAACAAGGGTGGGATGAGGACTCAACATGACGTCTGAATGCACGCTTTTAACTGCTATGTCACACTTCTGTGTGTCCAATGGCATCAGTCATGGAAAAGACTGGGACAGGCATAAGACAGTACCACGTGGCCATTAAATGATTTTAGGTTAATGACATAAATAAATGCTTTTGGCAAGTGAAAAAAAGCCAGAATCAAAATCATATACGCAGTGTGGTCAAATATGTAAAAAGCCACAACAGAGGGAAAAGCAAAAAGTGTCAGGATTATAGCTGTGATTACACGTCCCCTGCACGTCTCTGATTTTGCTAAGTCTTATGCAATGAGACTGAACAACTTCCGTAACAGGGGGGGAAGAGTATCAATTCAAATGTAAGTTCTTCTCCCGGAGAAAGTCCCCCAGCTCCAGGAAAATGGTAACAGACACAGATGTACCCGACCTCTCCGGAAACCTGTGAGGCCCTGGGGATGGCTGTGTGTATAGGTGCTCCCTCAGGGGCACGATTCTGGGCCAATCCCCTTGCCAGATGGCAAGCTAAGATCACAGGAAGGAGAAGGATGGTCTGTCCCTACCTGGGAGAGGTCTGAAGAACTTCTCGTGGAGATGCAGCAGATCCATCATCATATTATGTCCCACTAAGGGCTACTTGGAGGAAATCGACGGGTGAGAGAAATGAAATTTTAAAAATAAAACAGACGCCATAGACTAACTGCTGTCTCCGGCAGAGGGTGTAGCTTTAGAACCCACTGCATTCTGACAACATGGTAATCCCATCCCCACCTGCATTCCACTCCCATGAAAGGCAGCCTGACTGCTTAAATGCCAGAAAAGCAAAGCAGCGAGTCAGAGGGACTCGGGGCCCGGGCCGCACTGGGAATCTAAGCTGTGAAGCAGACATGTGCAGTCCCCAAGTAGTTTTAGGTCAATTAGTATTGAAATGCCCATGTGTCTGAAAGGAGCAAAGAACTAGTAATATTTCATAGGGACAGTCTTTCCCCAAATTAATCTGTCATGATTTTGTGAAAGCAAGGTTAGATCCATAAAGCCAGTTAACAAAAAGGAAGTCACTTATCTTAAGGAATCTTAGTTTACTGTCGAAGGACCCATTAGTACCTACAGCCAAAAATACAAAAGACTGCTAAAGACCAAGGAAAGAGATATTTTTTCCCTGCCTTCTGGGCTTTCACCAGCATCTGGAAAAACACCGAAAAACCCCTCGCAGAGAGAAGAATCTTCTCCTTCCAACAGCTCTCTCGATCGCAAGAGGTGTTCTCAAGATACCAGCGATGCTGTTTACTCACTTTCTTCACTGTCACCTGCAAGGAGAAGTAGAGACAAGGTCCCTGTATCCTGGGTTCCTGGGAATGGGGCCAAAAAAGTGGTCCTTCATCTCAAAAGGGAGGAGAGGGAGAGGGGGGGGATAAGAAGCCTTTCACAGAGGCCAGATTTGGCCAAATGAGAGAGAAATGACAGAGCCACCGAGGCTGCCCCCCTCCAGGTGGGAACTCACCCCCTCGTCTTCCATCACCGTCCAGATGTCAGGGAGGGCCTTCCTCAGCACAAGCTGGACCTCGAAGGCCTGGAAGCCTACAGCAAGGAAACAAGGCTTGCAGAGAACCACTGCAGATCCTGGAACAGCAGTCCACCTTCCCCTCACGAGAAGCCCGAGAGGAAAAGCGGCTGAGAGATGGCTGGATCAAGTGGAAAGAAAGCTCTTAGGTATACCCAAGCCCACAAGGCCAAGCGACAGGGATGGCACGGCATGATCTAGGGCAGCTTTCTTGAAGTTTCTGATCTCGGGGACACTCTTAAATTGAGGACCCCGAAGAGTCTTTGTGTGTGGGGGGTACAGGTCTTGATATTTATCATGTTAGACATTAAAACTATACGTGAAATTCAAAATAGCCAAGTTTTAAAAATAATAAACCCATTACACTTTTGCCCATGATTTTGTAGCATCCTGCAGTGGTTATTTGGAGAACATTGGTTTCCTGAGTTATACACATCGTCCAAATGTTCACATATCATACAATAACATCAAAAGACACTTGTACATATTGCCACTGATCTCATTAGAAAGGTCTCATAAAGCTGTCAAGCTTACGGTGACAGATGCAAGTTTTCCAAAATTCCAGTCTTTTATTGAAAGCTCAAATTTCATCTCTAGCAAATACTGTTAGTCTCCCTGAAGACAAGGCTTACTTTTTTCACTTGAGGAAGTGATTGAAAATACCCACATTGAAATAAACAGTCAGTCCCTTCAAGTAAAAATTATATTCCTCAGGGGAATTCCCTGGCGGTTCAGTGGTTAGGACTCGGCATTTTCACTGCCGAGGGAGGGCCCGGGGTTCAATCCCTGGTCGGGGAACTAAGATCCCACAAGCCATGCGGCATGGCCCAAAAAAAAAAAAGAAAAAAAAAATGTGTGTGTGTGTGTGTATATATATATATATATATATATATATATATATATATATATGGCTTTAAATAAATAAGTAAATAAAAGGGAGCTAATTCAGCTCTCAACACAAAAACCTGCACAAGTGCTTTTGCTCAAGACAACCACTGTACTTCGGTAAGCAGCAGCAATGTTTCATGAACATTTATTTTTTCTGTACTTATTTTGATACACGGAATATTTTAAAAGATGAGCAATCAAATGTTGAGATTTAATAAAATTAAGAATTATTATTTCACTACAAAGAATTATTATTTCTCTAAATTCCAAGTAAAACTGGAATTTTTTAAAACTGGAAGCAGTAACAAAGAATACGACTACCAGCGTGGTCGGACGCGCCTCCCTTCACGTGTGCTGAGGTGCCGGCCGCTTTACCCACCGCTGCTGCAGGGCCGTCAGCGCAAATGGCACAAGGATAATGGCATGTGACAGCCGAGTGATATTCTGACAAGAGTTTTGACCTTGTGAACCCCTTGGAAAGGGTCTCAGAGACCCCTGGGGTCCACCGACCAGGGCTGAGAACCGCTAATCTAGGGCAGGCTCATCGTGATCCCACATTGTACCGTTGGGGGAAATTCAGAGAAATTCAGAGATTGACAACAGTAAAGCAAGAGTCCATAGGGCACCAAGGATTGGGATGAGAAGGATGGCTCTGAACGGAACTTTACTCCCTCAACCTTAAAATTCAGGATTGGTTGAAAACCCTTCAACCTCCGAATTGAGGTCGGGGCTCTATCTAACCACAAGGACCATGTGCCTGCTGAGCTGCCGCCCAGGATCCACCGGGGGAGAAGGGAAGCTCCCCCGTCCTCCAGCATGTGACAGCGGCCGGTTCCACAGCTCCCAGGCCGGGGAGTCACCTACTGCCTACCGGTGACACCAGGGAGGGCCATCCAGTCGCCTTCCTCTGCCAGGTCCAGCCAGCGCGTCACCTCGTCAATCACCGCCTTGATTTGGTCTTTATCCAGAGAACTGAAAAGGGGCACAGTGAAGTGGGGATGCTGGGGAAGACCACAGAACCGTGAGACAACGCCAACGTGGGAGAGGCTTCTGAAGGCTCCCGTTTTAACACCGTGATCTCGGCAAGAAAATGGACCCCCAAAAGACCATTTCTTTTCCGAGTCGTGTTTTGCAACAGGAAGCCAATCGCTTGGCCTCTACCCTCCGGTCTGTCCTCAGGAGCCCTTCCGTCCCTCCCTCGGACGGGCCTACGGGCGGGAGGGCACCGGGATGCAGCCAGCACTGCGCGACACTATCAGGCCTGTCTTCTCAATTCTGCTCTCAGAGGTGAAAAAGCACCATCTGGTGAAGCACGGAAAAGACAGGAACTTTGGTAAGTACATCTTCTCCTGCGTTAGACACAGAAGAACACGATGTTATGTTGAGAAAAGGAAAGACTTTTCTCCAACACTTGAAAATAACAGAAGATTAAAAATTCAAGTTGTTTTTCCCTTCCAAAAGGTATTTTTATATAAAACCACAAACGGAGATAAAAAAAAAATTCCCACATTACATAATTATCTGGACCAGATAATCATAACATCCCAGAACTAAAAGCTGTCTAATTTAACCCCTTCTTGATACAGGCAAAGAGTCTCAAGCTCAAAGGGCTTAGAGGACTGGTTCAAAACCACACAACTAGCGGACAGCAGGCCCTGTGTGGGCCCGGGGGACCTGCTCCTTCCAGCACACAGCGCGGCTGTGCAGGCCTGGCCCCAGCTCTCCAGCACGGCTGGGTTTCAAGTACAACAACAGGTACTGGAGGCCAGAGAAAAAAGGCAGAGATCCTGCCCTGGGGAACACAGCCGCGTCAAGCACGTGGGGCAACACGCCCAAGCCAAGGCATGGGACTACCTGGTCAAGGCTACCTGTGATTTACCTTGAAAAATCCCTAAGATCACGTGGGAGGCCAACACAACATCTCACAGGGAGGCCAACGGAGCCATTTTCCCCTCTAGCGCTGGAATGGAGTTCCTGCCTCTTTGAGTACCAAATTCACAGTCAGTTCTTTCTCCCCTTCATTGTTAAACACTAAAATCACACGCTACACAGTGAGAGGTTTCTTATCTCAGGCCTAAGAACGGCATCACCAGCACTTCGGGCTGAGCGCAGGTCGAGGAAGCCACGCCGGCTAAAGGTGATGGTGTGAGGTCACCCTGCCCTGGAGACGGCACGTCTACACACAGGAAAGCCAGAAACACACCAGCAGCAAAGAAACCCGCAAAGCACCCGGAGAAGCAGGCTTTACCTGCGAACTCTCCAGTTCCCAGTCAGGATGCTGTGTTTAATTTTCTTCTCCTGTTCTTCGTTCATATACGGGATTCCGTTTTTGAGAAACTAAAGATAGGAACAGACAAGGAAACTAGTCAGCGGCACCCTCTGTGCAGGCAGCAGAGTGGAAAGAAACCTTCCTTGTCCGCTTTTCGAGGACAAGTCAGAAAGGGGACAGGAAATGGATTCAGACCAGGTGGGCTAGATAGCCTTTCAACCCTTACCGGTCCCCTCCTCCGATGCTGTACCTTGTTATAATCGAAGCCATACTGATTCAAAAACTGAACACTAGAAGCCTGGAAAGAGAACTCTGAATCCAAAATCCCAAACGTTGTAGGGAAGAGAAAGAAGTTACACGAATGGGCTACATACCTAGAAAAAAAAATACACATAATGAGAAAAAGACGAAAACCAGTTTTAGAACTCTGGCTCACACAGCAGGCTTCAGAGTGGGCTCTTCCCTCCACTTGAGAAGTACCGTTGACCCCTGAACAACACGGGGGTTAGGGACGCCAACCATTCATGCAGTCAAAACCCACGTATAATTTACAGTCTGCCCTGTGTCTACACATGGGTACCGTCATTTTAGTGAAAAAAATCTGAGTATAAGTGGACCCATGCAGCTCAAACCCTGTGTTGTTCAAGGGTCCACTGTATTTGAATGTCAGCTATATTTCAAGCACTGTTACTGGCACGGGGGCGGCCAATGAAAAAAGGCAGAGATCCTGCCCTTGGGGAACAAAGTCTGACGCCCTATTTGAGACAGTGGGGCTGCCATTCAGCATCCTTTCTGACTGCTGGTGCCTGGGAGGTACATCACCCTCATTATAACGCTGTTAATTGCAATCCTGAAGGCACACACAGGAGACAAGGAAACAGGAAAGGAGCACCAAAGGTACAGGGGTGTTGGGAAAGGCCCCCAGAGATGGTGCTGCTTTGAGAGACTTGAAGGAGCAGCTGGCATCGGCAGGGGAGGAGGGGTGGAGGACACAGAAGCAGGAGAGTCTACAGAGCACCCGGGGCCAAAGCGCTTCAGAGCCTGACGCAGAATTTGAAGGGGGAGCAGGTGGAGAAGATAAATGGGCAAGAGCCATGCGTTTTGCCAAAGGTCTTTATACATACTTGTTTGACTCGCCTTCAATACTGGAAAACACAGACAATCCTAGAAGAATGATGGTAAAGGGAATGAATACCAAAAGAAAAGCTACCAGAAGTTAACTACAGAAAAACTTCTGAACAGTACTTTGCACCCAAAGTTATTGTACAAGCTTTAGGAAAACTTCTAAAAAAGAAAGAAATGAAGAAAAGAGTCAAAACATGAGAACTGTCAAATTGTAATTCACCCGGAAATTACTGAAATATAATTGTGAATGGTTGTTCAAAGACAGAATATTAAATTGACACTTTTATGGCTTTAAAACTAGTAAGAGGAAACACTAAGGAAAAAAAAAGAGAAAAAAGGGATAATAAAAGAAAAAAAAGAGGGAACACTAAAATCTATGAAGATTTATACATTTAATTGCTTTAAAATGTCTGTACTGCTAAAAAGACCACAAAGTGAAAAAGACTTCGAAGTAGGGGGAAAACAATACAAACGCATCGAAGTGCTGTTTCCCTTACTTTCAAAGAGGTCTCACAATTAAGAAAAACAATCACAATAGAAAAATAGCAAAGGACAAGGACACAGAGCAAAACACACACACACACACGGGTGTTCACCATCATTCACAGGAAAAGAATCAGTAAAATGTCTCATGACCTGTTTTGTAAATAAAGTTTTATTGAAATACAGCTATGCTCATTCATTTGTGTATTAACTACAGCTGATTTCTCATTAACAAGGGCAGCACTGAGTAGTTGTAACAGAGACAGTATGGCCTGCAAAACCTAAAATACTTAGTTTAGCCCTTTACAGAAAAAGTTTGTTGATCCTGCATTAAAAATGTAAATCAGGACAATAATTTTAGATCATTTTTCCTCTACCAGGTGGGCAAAAAACTAAGACTGGTAATACCCAGTGTGAGTGAGGGAAACAGACACATTCCCTGTTAGTGTAAGTCTCTGTAAACTTCTCAGATGGTTGGTAGGAAGAGCGATAGTTTGACAACAAATCAATACTTTAATGCACATACTCCACTGCTACAAGTATACCAAACTCATACATTCACAAATGCACGGTAATATATAAACACCAAAACAGTCAATGCAACCCTGTTTCATCACATACAAATGGTAATCAAAGTACTCATCATTAGGAGAGAGAGCCAACAGATACATTCAGTTTGGAGTGCTATGCAACTGTTAAAATCAAACAGGAAATCTGTATAAGCTGATATAGAAAGATCTCTAAACCCCAGTAGTGGGGAAGAAAAAAAAAGATGCAGAACAACAGGTTTATAGTATGATCTTGTATATGATTTTTGTTTAAAGAAAACATACAAATTTTTCCCTGAAAGATGGTACAAGTTCCTTAATGTTGATTTAGGCATGGAGATCACGTTTCTGCTTATTCTGAAGTGTTAGGTCTCGCAGGCATGACACGGCCAAAAACCAAATGAGCATGCAAAACGATAGCCAGTGTCTCACAAAGGCGCCAGAGCCGTTTTACCAGTAGGAAACACAAAGACAATTTAAAAAAAGAAAACAAGTCTCTAGTTCAGTAACTGATAAGAAACAGCTGAAGATTAAACTCACCAATCTGACAGATGGTGAACTGCTGAACACTCTGACGGGTCTTTAGATACCACTCCGATGGCAAGTCAAACAGACTGTGAAAAAACAGGCATCTCAGTGCAGAGGCACGCAGATGACATCAAGGCAGCACAGCCTCCGTGCCGGATCAGCGCCTCTCAACCACCGGCAGCCCCTTCCTTGTTACAACCAGGGGACCGGCGTTTCGTGGACAAGGGCCAGGTCCCCAAACCCCACACAAAATGTTGTCCTGCCCGCCCAATGCCAACAGGGTGCCCGTCGAGAAACAATGCCGGCCGGCCAGGGTGTCACCCAGAAGGGCGCGGCAGAGAACCTCTCCAGTTCAGCTCTAAGGCAGTTTTAGCTTTACCTGATCTGCTGGGGCCCGGACAGGTTAGAACGAAGGCCGGTGAACTCTATGTCTAGACCTGCAGGGGAGGCGAGAAAGACAAGAGTCCCCAGGCGCAGGCCATCGCAAGGCTCTTGGTGCTGTAAACGCTGCAGGCGGCAAAAGTCCTGGCTCACCTTCTTGGTGCTCAAGAGGCCAGGTGAGGTCAAGAAGGGAGAACAGAGGGAGCCAACGCAAGGACAAGCCAGGCCACCCCGTTCCACCTGGACCACACTGGGGCCGAGGCTGTAACTGCTGCCTAACATCCCAACCCCCAG
Source organism: Balaenoptera musculus (assembly GCF_009873245.2). NCBI lineage: Eukaryota > Metazoa > Chordata > Mammalia > Artiodactyla > Balaenopteridae > Balaenoptera > Balaenoptera musculus. The sequence continues at coordinate 8,216,683 of NC_045796.1, forward strand.
GCCCGAGAAGGAACCCCCCTGTCCTTCGGAGGGGCCCTGTTTGAGCCCCCTGCAGCCTGGCAACCACCCGGCCGGGCCTCACCTCTCCGCCCTGTCCCGCCCGAGCCACACCCTCCCGCCGGCCAGGGGGCTGCGGCGACGAGGCCCGGAATCCCGGCGCCTACCCACGAGTCCGCGCCCAGGACGAGCTCCTGCAACAGAGGGAGGCTCTGCTCGAACTCATCGGCGCCCACGTCCATGGCCACGCAGTTCGGCCGCGGGCGCCCAGTGCGGCCACGTGCTGCCACGCGCTTCCGCCGCGCCGCCGCCTTAAAGGGCTCGCGGCGGGGAGGAGGAGGGAAACCGGCGATGCCCACGCGCGCCACTACCAGCTCCGGGGGCCTCTGACCGGCGGAGGGCGGCGCCGGCCACCTCCCCCCCCACGGGCGTTTGATCTTACACTTGGCCCCCTAGGGTGAAGGGAAGCTTAGTTAAGACTCCGCCCTAGCGCTCAAAGGCCATTTACCTTGCTCCGCAGCAATTTCTTCTCAATCCCTGCAAGGGGAGAATAGCATTTAGGTAGAATGTGAAGAGGAATGGTAGGAAAAAGAAGAGCCTGAAACAGTAGGAACGGACCAGTAAACAGCACCTGAAGGAATTGCAGTAGATCAGGTACTGCAGCTACGGTGCGGGGATAGAGGGACCGCATCTTGTCGGTTTTCCAAATTCGCACTTCCTCCCAACTTGGCCATCGCCGCCAACATCGGTCTATTCCATCTCCTCCCCAACACCCCGCCTTCTCCCTCTCTATTTTGCATCATTGCTGCCTTTGTAATACCTTGCATCAAACTTGCCACACGAAGCCTCAAAAATTGCCCATCAAACTGAAGGAGTTCTTGGTACAGAGATGATCTACATCATACGCCTTGCAGAACAAATCCCTACCTATGTCGTCCCTTACAGGTGAACCCTATTTTGGTCACTGTCAATTTCCAAAGCCACACTACTCCAGTCCGTGGTCCTCTTTGCATCCTCCCCTGAATTCTAGACTTGTCTGAACAGCCTTCTAGAACTGTGGTCTTCAAAGTGAGATGCTCCAATCTTTAAGATGAGGGAAGAAAATATTATACTTATACTATATACTTGTAAATGTCTCCACTGGGGTATCTGTTGATCAAAAGGGGACTACTAAGCCATTGCACTCTGAAGGCCTCTCAGAATGAATCAAACTTTTAAAAAGTGTTGGTGCATACATATTTCTTGTTAAAATAATACACTGAATACTCAGATTAACAATAGCGATGTTATTTCACTTCTGTATAAATATACAATTGGGAGTACACATTTCAATTGTAGGGGGGAAATGCTCTAGAAGCCACTTTAACTGCTTACTGGTTCTTCCTCTTCGCATTTGTCTTAAATAGCCAAAATCAGCTAACACCTTACTTTGATTTAGTCACTCATTTAAGAGACCCGCCATGATTCCCATCTACCCCACTTCAATTTTAAATTAACCTCAATGCACTTCAAGCTTCCAATCCTACCTAACAAATTTTCACTTGACGGCAAACTTAGCATACACTAACCCTGTCCATTTCCTTTCCTCATTGCATTCCTTTCTTCTTTCAAAGCTGGTTCTGTTAGGATCCAGGATCCCAACTGAGGTTAGGATTTGCCCCTTTTATCTTCACATGACTGTTTATAATAAAATGACTGATATTGACATCTCCTATTAAAAAAACACCTCCACACCCTGAGCGGCAACCCACTGTGACCCAGCCACGGTGACAAGTGCATAAACCTATGTGTACCCATGTCACAGTGAGCTCAAAGGCAGAGAAAATGTCATAACCAGAAAATAAGAGTTCACAATATACCTTTATTCTTTAACTTATAAACAACATTTAATTTGTTCCTCAAAAGTTAATTATAATTGGCAAAAGCTCTTCTCAGATACTTCTCACGTCCGAGAGAGAAAAATTTAGCCCTGGATTTAAAACAAACACACAGAAGGGGAGAAGATGACAACCTTAACTACTAATAACATTCCGCTGTTAGGTTATTGTACAAGACGTCCAAGCTGGCGGTTCTTCTAGAGGCTCTCTTCTGATGAATGAATAGCTGACAGCTTTACATTTACAAGTATCAAACAACGCTTCTGCTTCATTCATAGATTCTCCGAGGCTCCTGCAGCACCACACCACCTTCTGTCATGGCACTCTGCAGTCGTTTCATCTGGTTTTGAAGATCAGGAAAAAACAGAAAAGATTAAGTCAACACCACAAGCTGACAATAGTTCACTTCCCAAGAGAAAGAGAAATAAACAACTGATCTGATCCTTGCTAACTTCCCAGCCTACACTGGTTTTTCAGAAAGTGACCTTAATAATGACACAGATAAGAAAAAAGAGGATGTAGAGATGTCAAGGATTAGCAGCATTTTAAAATATTCTATAGACAAGATGTTACTGTATGAATAGGAAAGCAGAGTGGTCAACATTATGGCTATGGAATCGGTCACGTGGGTTTGAACCCTGCCCCGTGCCACACGGACTGGGCCAGCCAGCCTCAGCTGACCTACAGAACATGAGTCCTGACACGCTATAGGCTGCTGTGAGGTAATGCACATCAGGATACTCACCTCAGCGTCTGACACTTGGAAAGTACTTAATAAATGGAACTATTATTATGTAAGTATCTAGTGTCAAGAATTAACACAATACCTTTTAACTAAGTACATGAAAACAAAAATACCGAGTCTGAGGCTGCCTCCCAAGGAGTTGGCTGGTAGACCATGAAGTTGATTCCTGCTTCCAAGCACCGCTCTGCCAGCACTCGTCCTACACTCTCACAAGCCACCACATTTCTGGTGCTATAAAGGTGCTTTTTAATGGCCCATTCACGAGTGGATGCCGAAACCACAGCCTGGCCATTGCGATGCTCAACAAGCGCGTCTATGTGATGCTGACTCCTTATAACTCGCAACCTAAACGAGGTGAGAGAATAAAATCATAAAAGAATTCTAAAGATAAATGATTTCAGGTGAATAAATGCCAAAATATTTCTCAAGAATGTAATGTCTAGTTCATTTACTTCAGCATACTTAACCTGGCTTTTGCTTGGGAAAGGTGTTTTTCCCTTGCTCTTATGAGAATATCATCAGCAATAAACCAAACATTTCTACTTAGCCTCAAATATCCAGGAGAAATTTGGTATTTCTGACTGCTGAGATTTACACAGCATCTACTTCAAAAAAGGATTTGAAGAGGCAAAGCTAAGTTGCTGACCTTGCACTGGATAAAAATATACTTACTACATGCTATTTTTTTTTTTTTTAAAGGAAGGAAATACTTTATTTTTTGGCCACGCCATGCGGCATGCGGGATCTTAGTTCCCTGACCAGGGATCGAACCCGTGCCCCCTGCATTGGGAGTGTGGAGTCTTAACCACTGAACCCCCCTGGGAAGTCCCCTTACTATATGCTTTTATTTTCTAGCTAATGATTTAAATATAAAAACAGAAATCATAAGTGTACTAGAAGAAAACATGGGAGAAGTTTTAAGTACTGTCAAAGTAAGATAAACCTACTTAACTATATCAAGCTATTTAACATGACCTCAAACTACATCATATGGCTTTTGTTTAAAAAAAAAATTAACAAAGTTTTCTGCATGCTAAGAAAAACAAAAAAACAAAACAGTAAAGTGAAGTCAAAAGGCAAGCAATGAAACAAAAAATATTTTTAAATCCTATATTGTTCTAATTTCCATAGTATATAAAAAGCTTCCTATAATCAATAAGAAAATGACCAGTAACTTAATAGGCAGAGGATGTGGACAGACTGTTCACAGAAAAGAAAAATATTAATGACTCTTAAACCCATGAAAATATGCCCAATCTCACTGCTAAATTGCATGGACAAGACAATTCATTTCAACACTGTTTGAAATCATAAAAGATAATCATCAATAGGGAGTCAGTTAATTAAAACAGCCATGCAACGGTATTTTATTTTTATTATCTTTATCGGAGTATGATTGCTTTGCAATGTTGTGTCAGTTTCTGCTGTATAACAAAGTGAATCAGCTATATGTATACATATATCCCCATATCCCCTCCCTCTTGCGTCTCCCTCCCACCCTCCCTATCCCACCCCTCTAGGTGGTCACAAAGCACTGAGCTGATCTCCCTGTGCTATGCAGCTGCTTCCCACTAGCTATCTATTTCACATTTGGTAGTGTATATATGTCCATGCCACTCTCTCACTTCGTCCCAGCTTACCTTTCCCCCTCCCCATGTCCTCAAGTCCATTCTCTATGTCTGCATCTTTATTCCTGTCCTGACCCTAGGTTCATCAGAACCTTCTTTTTTTTTTTTTAGATTCCATATATATGTGTTAGCATATGATATTTTTTTTTCTCTTTCTGACTTACTTCACTCTGTATGACAGACTCTAGGTCCATCCACCTCACTACAAATAACTCAATTTCATTTCTTTTTATGGCTGAGTAATATTCCGTTGTATATATGTGCCCCATCTTCTTTATCCATTCATCTGTCGATGGACACTTAGGTTGCTTCCATGTCCTGGGTATTGTAAATAGTGCTGCAATGAACACTGTGGTACATGACTCTTTTTGAATTATGGTTTACTCAGGTATATGCTCAGTAGTGGGATTGCTGGGTCATATGGTAGTTCTATTTTTAGTTTTTTAAGGAACCTCCATCCTGTTCTCCATAGTGGCTGTATCAATTTACATTCCCACGAACAGTGCAAGAGAGTTCCCTTTTCTCCACACCCTCTCCAGCATTTATCGTTTGTAGACTTTTTGATGATGGCCATTCTGACCAGTGTCAGGTGATACCTCATCGTAGTTTTGATTTGCATTTCTCTAATGATTAGTGATGTTGAGCATCCTTTCATGTGTTTGTTAGCAATCTGTATATCTTCTTTGGAGAAATGTCTATTTAGGTCTTCTGCCCATTTTTAGATTGGCTTGTTTTTTTTGATATTGAGCTGCACGAGCTGTTTGTATATTTTGGAAATTACTCCTTTGTCAGTTGCTTCGTTTGCAAATATTTTCTCCCATTGTGAGGGCTGTCTTTTCTTCTTGTTTACGGTTTCCTTTGCTGTGCAAAAGCTTTTAAGTTTCATTAGGTCCCATTTGTTTATTTTTGGTTTTATTTCCATTTCTCTAGGAGATGGGTCAAAAAGGATCTTACTGTGATTTATGTCATAGTGTTCACGCACATATGGTCACCTTATCTTTGATAAAGGAGGAAAGAATATACAATGGAGAAAAGACAGCCTCTTCAATACGTGGTGTTGGGAAAACTGGACAGCTACATGTAAAAGAATGAAATTAGAACACTTCCTAACACAGTACACACAAACAAACTCAAAATGGATTAAAGACCTAAACGTAAGGCGACGCTATTTTACACAGTTACTTCAAACAGTTATTTCACATAATTAAGAACAAAGTAGCAATTTATGACCCTGCTGCTGCTAACATTTATTGAACACTTACTGTGCCAGGGAGTCCTAATTGTTTACAGGTATAGCTCATGTCTCAAACTAATCCCATTATTCTTTCTTTCTTTCTTTTTTTTTTTCTTTTTTGGGCTGCAGAAACTGACACAGAAAGGTTAAGTAACTTAGCAAGGTTACAACTAATGAATGGTAAGTAATGAAGCTAGGTAGGATTTAAGTCCAGGGGTCTGGCTCCAGAGCCAATGTTCCCAACCAACACAAAATATTTCCAAGATGTATTTTTAAGTGTGTGTGTGTGTCTGTGTGTGTGTGTGTGTGTGTGTGTTGGGGGGTGGTGGTGAAGGAGGTGGGTGGGGAAATGCAGAACAATGTATATGATGTGGTAAGATATATAATGAAAAAATACAAGTTCATACTTATCTGCAAAGACTGGCTCTAGAAGGATACACAGAAACTATAGTCCCTTTTGGATTTTACAACATCTGTATACATTACACATTTAGAAATTAAGTTCATGATAAAGAAAACACTGAAATCAAACATTATACTAAGATTCTTAGTGTGAAATAGCATAAAAAGCACTAGATTTAGAAATGTGGGTTCTACTCCTAGTTTCGCTGGTAGCCCTAGTAAAAATCACAATCTCTTAATCCAGGGATCAACACACTTTCTCTGTAAGGGATCAGATAGTAAATATTTTATGGTTTGTAAGCCATATTGTAAGCAGAGAGGGTCGTGGGTCCCTGGAAAAAGAGAACTAGGCGTGGCTTTCTTCACATAAGAGAAGCCATTTTTGGCCTAAGCCATTTTGTGATCTAAGCTTGGCCACAACGCCTGCTCTTGAACAGGTCTCGGTAATTAATGATCTTAAGGGAAGTAAGGGAATGCAGGGACAAAGGAAAAGCAGTCAAGAAACAAGAGTTCAGCGGTAAAACAGAGTCCTAGTTCCTCCTCAAGGGAAATATATAACAATCTGATACTGTCTTTAAGTTTCTCCATCCTCAGGTGGAGGATGGAAATGACTATGTTGACCCCTGTGACTTCAATCAACTAACGCTAGGACTCTGTGGACCCTGGCCCCAATTCCATGCTGAATTCTCCTCTGCTCAAGCCCCTTCAGGAATATGCTTGTACCCTTAGCTTAAAGCTCCCCCAGTTTTGCTGTTCCTGGTGACCCTGCTTTGGGGAAGATCCCCGGGGTTCTCCTTACTTGCTGCAAGTAATAAATCCTTCCTTCTCCTGATCTTTGGCTTGCTTGTGTCTTCTGGCTTGACATCCACCAAGAGGCGAACCTAGTTTTCAGGTAACAACATGGGTCAACTGCTCAACTCAGCCACGGTAATACCAGAACAGCCAGGTAAGAATGAGTGGTGGCTGGCTGTCCATAAAACTTTCTTTGTGGATAATGAACTTTGAACTTTACACAATTTTCACATTGCAAGATATTCTTTGCATTTTTAAAAATCTTTTAAAAAAAATGTAACAGTATTTAGCCTGCAAGCCAACTTTGGCCCGGGAGCCATAGTTTGCTGATCCTTGTCTTAAACCATTAGTGCAACAAAGGGGTAGGACTCATTATCTCCAAGGTCACTTCCAATTTTATACTGATAATACTGTGAATGGAGAGATAGGGAAAAAAGGGGGGAAACAGATCTCCAATTATTTAAATAATCCAAATATTAAGTAAAAGTGATAGTTTGGGTATTTCAAAAAAAATTCAGGATTCAAAATTCAGATTATTTCGACGATGAACTGCCTGCCCCCTTTCTTTGACCCCCTCCTGTCTCCCTAAGCCTCAATTCCCCTGCTCCTGTAAAACGGGGGTAATTACTGCACCTGCTTCAAAAAGTACTTTTAAGGATTAAATGAGAAAATGCATATAAAGCACCTAGCACAGTTCCTGGCAAAGAGAAAGCATTCAATAACTAGCCATCTTTATAACAAAGAATAGACTCCTAAATGTTCTTCCTGCCTCTACCACTGCCCCCTTAAAAATTTGTTCTCCTCAAAGGAACCAGAATGATCTTCCATTCGGGCTCAAATTTTAAATCCCCTCATAGTTTCCCACTGCAGTGAGAATAAAGTCTAAAGCGCTTACTTGATTTACAAAGCTAATGATGTGTCTCCTACCTATCTCTCCATTTACCTCTTGGCCCTCTGAGCTCCAGGTACACAGGCCTTTCAGTTCCCCAAATGCGTCAAGCTCATTCCCACCCTAGCTGTTTCCTTTGCTGGGAACGCTCTTCTTCGAAGATAGTTTGGCTTCTTCCTACTTTCCGAGGGGTCTTAGTCAACCAGTCCCCCATTCTAACTTTATCCTCTTTCAGTGTCCTCCATGACACCTACGTATTTATTGTTTGCCGCCCCCCTCTACTAACCCCTTCTAGACCCAGCGCGAGTCAGCTTCCTGAGAGGAGAGTCGCCGGCAGTTACCTGGCACGTTCCTTAAATGAACTGATGAAAACAATTTGCAGGGCACCGTGCATGCTCTGTGGTCAATACCTAGCAGAGTTAATTACCTGTGCCAGAACTCGCGGGAGGGCCACACTGTCCCCCAGCCCCGCTCTTTTCTGGCTACAGCTAAGAGCTCCAGATTCCGGGGGTTCCGGTTGGTGAACTCCGGGGCAACAGCTTCATTTCCTTTGGGGTCCGCTTCAGGCTTCACCGCTGGCTTGGAACTGGTCGACAGCGCTGCCACCCGACACCCTAAGAACGTAAACAACCATACGGATCTTTCAAAAATGACGAAACGGACAAAACAAAAATGTGATCTAACTTGTCCCCATCCTCTCCCCCTCAGTCTTCGCGCCCTGGAAGGGGGACAAAACGTATGTTCGGTCACGGGGTGTAGTCATCACAGACCCTGGTTCTTAATTTTCTACTAGTGTCATCACGATGCTGTTAGCTCGTTTACTTTTCGATGGTATATGTTGAATGCAAAAGACGACCTGCATGTGCACGTTGTGCTGACCCTGGGGAGTAATCAGAGACGTGGGAAGATGAATTACCGGGGTTCTTGCAAACCGACAACAGCTCCCAGAACCCCGACCGAAGCGCCATTGCTGAGGGGAATCGTAGCCAAAACCTCGGAAAGACTTTGCCTCCTTTCCTCACCGGCGTCCCAGCGGCTCGCCGGCCGCAGCCATATTAACTTAGGGAAAGGCCTTAGGAGAACGTAAGGTCATCGACGCCTCGAACCCGCGCTAACAAGCCCCCTGCCGCTGAGTGGCGGACAGGGCAATCCGTCATCTCCGCTCCTCCAATCAGCGCTTACGCTGGGGCGCACGCAGGCGCCGGATTCAACCAACCACCTCGCAGCAACGCGCTTGGTGGTTGGCTCACGGTCCGTCAAGTCGGGCCGAGCTCATCGGGGGCGTCCCGGGTCCAAGGTATGGATGGCATTATTGTTACCTCGTTTGGGCCCTCGGGTCGCAAAGCATAGACCGATCGTTGTCGGACACACATGCACACAGACACACACGCACACGCCATTTGGGCTCTGGGAGGACGGGGCAGCGCGAGATGCAGTTTTCAGAAAGGGTGGTTGTCGTTCTCCCACATGATCCATGGAGCTTATACCCGTGAGCCGGGAACAAAGCCTGCTACTTGTCGCGTGCTCTCCTAGCTAGCTCATACATTTAAGGAAAACAAGAGCGCCGGTTTATACACCACCAATTAAGACTCGCTCAGAACCCCGGCTCTCCCATACAAGGCCCCACAACCCCGTTCCGTCACAGAGCTCCGGCCTACTGACCACCTTTTCTAGAAGGCACGAGAATGTGCAAACGCGCACGCGCAACCTGTGCCTAGTAGGGAAAACTTCGGCCCAGCACCCCCTTCCTCCAGCGGTCGGAGATACCGACTTCCGCCCTCCTACCTTCGCGCCCTTCTCATTCGCTCTCTAATTGAGCGGAAGTGCTGGATCCGCCCCCTTCAGGCTCTTCACTTCCTGCGCGTTCACGATTCTCCACCCTCCTCCCCATTTTTCTTTCCCGCCCGGCCCGGAAGCGGGGAGGAGTGTGGTTCCCAGCAGCCCCTGCGGCGTCGCTCGGGCCTGTTCCACGCCGTCGCCGCTGCTGCGGTCGCCGCCCGGCCCAGGAACAAGACGCTTGTTGCCCGCCGTGTGAGTGAAACTCGACGTGTGCCCTGCCGCGAAGATGGAGGGGCCCTTGTCCGTGTTCGGGGACCGCAGCACTGGGGAGGCGATCCGCTCCCAGAACGGTAAGGGCGGGCGAGGCCTGCGGCGGGCCCGCGGCAGTGCGCCACCCTCCCCTGCCTCGCTGGGGCCGTGGCTGCCGTGGTCACGTCTTTCTTTCTCTCCCCACAAAGGGCCCCCCGGGAGGCACGGGCGGCGTCTCCGACCCGCGGCGGGTCTCGGCACTTCGGGGCGGCAGCGCCCTCTCCCCGCAGCGCGGTTTTAACGAGAACTGACCGGATGCTGCGGTCGTGAGGCTGGCGAGGCGCGCCCCGGCCTGGAGGGCGGGCTCCGCGCACGGACACGTGCCGCCGCGCCTCGAGTCCCAGGGAGCCGGGTGCCCTGCGCCTTCTGTCGTGATGTTAATCAGGAAGGGCGTCCACTGCAACCTCTGGGTCTTCTTTTAGGGCCATTCACCAGGAAAAACTGGCTTTAGTGGCTCGTTTTACTGAGGGGCGAATGGCCATCGGCCACTCTTGAGATGACTTGCCCGTTGTCCCCCCGCAGATTCAGTCCGTACCCGACCTGTCGCTGACCACTTCTTGTAACAGAGCTAGCTGACGAAGTTTTTGTTGAATGTTAAATGATAAACTCATTTTATCTAGTAAGCTTTAACCGCTTAAAGCATTGTTGAGATTGTTTACACTTCAGAAGTCACGAATGCCAGTCCATCGTATCGTCATTTGATAGATTCCTATTTTTTGTCATGAACAAATTTGAAGTATAGTCAGAACCTTTGGATTACCGCTTTTTTGATTCACAAAGACTTGTTAATTTTAATAAAACTTTTTTTTTCTTAAACCTGCCAGAGTCTGAAGGAAAAGGCTGATACGTGTCTTTTCCTGTTCTGTGTGGAGTGGCAGAATCTGAAATGACGACGGGTAGATTATGTTTTAATTCTGTGAGACAATGGAGTGGGTACTCTCTACAACACTTGGCGTCCCCTTGGCGGTTGAATTCAGACTGTATGTTACTAGCCACTCCCCTCCCCATATTAGACTTTTAATAGCTGATTTTCAAATTGGGACGGATTTGTAGTTTTGAAAAATTCAGAGGCTGTTGCGTGTCACTTATTTTTTTTAGGGTGAAATGATTGTTTCTTGGAATCAAGGATTTTTCTAATTTCATTTCTTTCTTTCATTTCTACAGTCATGGCTGCAGCTTCGATTGCCAATATTGTGAAAAGTTCTCTTGGTCCAGTTGGCTTGGATAAAATGTTAGTGGATGATATTGGTGTAAGTATATCTAAATATCGTGTTAGTCACTTTAAGGAAAAAAAAAGGTTCATAAACACCTCGCTTTGTAAATTCTTTGTTTTTATCAGGATGCTAGTGGTGAAAGGTATACCGAAGGTGAATGTATCATAATGGGGTGTTCTAACTTAGGGGATATTCTGTTTCTGTGGGTGAATATGTCATTTTTTCTTCCCCGGGAAATTTCTTAGGATGTAACCATTACTAATGATGGTGCGACCATCCTGAAGTTGCTGGAGGTGGAACACCCTGCAGCCAGAGTTCTTTGCGAGCTTGCTGACCTGCAGGACAAAGAAGTGGGAGACGGAACTACCTCCGTGGTAGGTAAAGACTAATGGACTAATGGCTAAATACTAGTATTCCTCTTAAAATCAAATTTTCAGAAAGTGAAGCCAGAGGTAAGTCATTTGTTTTGAGGGTAGTGGTTCAGAAACAAAATTTGAGACTTGTGGTTATAGCTAGTTTGTACAATTCAAGTAGAAAAGAAACTTAAGAGATAATTTAATGTAATCCTCACTTTAAATGTTTTCGCGAGTTTTACGAATTTTTTCTCAGCTGCTATTCATGCATCACGCAGAATTTTTTTTAATGGTGTTTTTTTAAAAGAAAAAAAAGTGTCGTTTTTTTCCTCCTCCCCTCACAGCCTGAGGCCCAGGAATTCCTAAAACATTACCAGTTTTTTAAAAACAACGTGTTTTTATATTTTAAAGGCTGACAAGTGATCTCATGAGTTCAAATGGGAGTTTGAGAAAGTTTGTAAACGCGATCAGTAACGTGATTTAAACTCCTCGAAGATCACCCAGCACCCTGATGTAGTAGAAACACTATTATTTGGTGAGGAGCAAATAATAATTTGCTGTAAAGAAACAAGCAGTGGTTTGTGGTAGAAAATGGTTGTTTCTAGATTAAACTTTAAGCCATGGAAGAATGGAATCTACCTCTTCTAAAATAACGATAATGGTCTTTGTTAAGTAACTTGTTTATGATAACATAGTTTTTTAAATACAACTATAATTTCCCCCAAAAGATGCAGACAAAATTTTTTCAAAGTTTTTTTTGGTTAAAAAATAATTTTTGGTGTCCTTAGAAGGATGATTTTTTAAATAATAACGTAAAATAGTACAGATCAAGAATTCCCTGGCGGTTCAGTGGTTAGGACTCCGCACTTTCACTGCCGAGGGCCTGGGTTCAATCCCTGGTTGGGGAACTAGTATCCTGCAAGCCGTGCACAGCCAAATAAATAAATAAATAGTACAGATAATCTGAGTGGTCAGGCTCTTCATTTAGCTTATGTTGAGCACTTCATCTTGAAGAGTAACAGATGTGTCTTCTGCTGTTGTACTATAGAAGTAATTTATTGGCCAGAACACTTTTCTGACTCTTATCTGGCTTTAGCCATTTGCGTATAAAATACCGTGTAGGGGTGTCTTTTTTTCTGGTTTCTAATAAGCAGTTATGCATTTCACCACCGTTACCATTCTGGTTCTTAATATCTGATGCGTGTTAGTGTTGTTTTTACATATGTGTTGCACATAATGTCAGGCTATTATGAGAGTAATGGATGTTTTCTCTGCAGGTTATTATTGCAGCAGAACTTCTAAAAAATGCAGATGAACTAGTCAAACAGAAAATTCATCCCACATCAGTTATTAGTGGCTATCGACTTGCTTGCAAGTAAGATTGTTTACATTCAGAGAAAATTTTATATATTATTTGATGTAATAGTTGCCAACAGTCTGGTCTTTAAATGTTTCAATTAATGGCTAAATTTTACTTTGAAAAAGTTGTATTTTAGGATTTAAGTAGTTAACATTTGAAGTAAGAAGTTGGGCCAGTATCCTTTTCTTCCCATTTGACTACCACATTATCTCCTAATAATAGATTTAGTGGCTATGCTTATGGGATAGATTAAAATTGCCGTGATCTGAAGAGGGAGGATTATTTGTGTCCTCCTCCTATATGAAATGGCTGAACAGAAAATTGATGCCTCTGACATCCTGACACAATGATAAAGCAAAAATTTTGAGTAGTGAATTTATGTTTTCTTCCCAACACTTCAAACAGGGAAGCAGTGCGTTATATCAATGAGAATCTAATTATTAACACTGATGAACTTGGAAAGGATTGCCTGATCAATGCTGCTAAGACATCGATGTCTTCCAAAATCATTGGAATGTATCCTTGTGATGGTCCAGTAAAGTTTAGGCTTTTTAAAAAGTAAGATGCTGTGTTAGTTTTTGTGCCAGATGATGCTGTATTGAAATTGCCTGTTCCCTTCTTTCCTAGGGGGAAAGGTAATACAAAGTATGTGTAAAAGTAGTATGCAGATAGTGATAAATAGTACTCTAACATTTTGGTGGCATATATAATGGCTGTTTCTTTGATGAGATTGCTAAAAGGAAGTGCCTTTGCATCACCCTTGATTTTCATGTGCACCCACTGTCCATCCCGAGTCTCTTGTTCTCCTTAACTGTTGGCTTAGAAGTGGTGATTTCTTTGCTAATATGGTGGTAGATGCTGTACTTGCTGTTAAATACACGGATGTCAGAGGCCAGCCTCGCTATCCAGTCAATTCCATTAATATTCTGAAAGCCCATGGGAGAAGTCAGATGGAAAGTATGCTCATCAATGGCTATGCACTCAACTGTGTGGTGGGATCCCAGGGTAAGGCTTATGGTTTGATTTGGTCATGTAACAAGAATACTGAAGGATAAAGTTAGCTGTTTGTGGACTGTATGACTACATTTTCAGGTGAACTATCCAGGATGTGCATTTACTGTTCTTTAGTGAAGCCCAGAGAAAAAGGAAATGGTACATAATGTTGCCATTTCCTCTTTTGTAGTTTAATTACATATAACTTAAGAAAAACGCAAATTAAAAGAAAGCACGTGTGTTTAATGCCACTTAAGTGTTTGTTTCTAAGGTTAAAAGTAATCTAAATTCGTGTGTTTACATATAACAATTTAAAATATCTTCAGATCTCTAAGGATAGGTGTGTTTTATAAAAGATAACAATATTATAGTTACTATAAAGGTATTTAATGTTATGTTCAATTTTAGGCATGCCCAAGAGAATAGTTAATGCAAAAATTGCTTGCCTTGACTTCAGCCTGCAGAAAACAAAAATGAAGCTTGGTGTACAAGTGGTTATTACAGACCCTGAAAAACTGGACCAGATTAGACAGAGGTATGTTGAGAGATTCATTTTTGACCTTGGACAGGGGTTGTTTGTAAAGTACCCTTTTCTAGAGCAGGTGACAGTAAACTAAAAAGAATGAGTGGTAGGTCTAATAGGTAGCAGGGTATGATGATTAGGCAAGTAGTTTTTTTTTTCAAGTGTGAGTGTCTTGGAGGACTTTAAAAATTAACATTTTTAACCAAAGTTTTAACCGAAGTCAAACTATATTTTACCTAAACTGCCCAGAAAATTAGAAAACATGGTGATGATTTAAGAGAGATTTGGGTGATACATGAAAATCAACATTCTATGGAATTTTGGTTTTATGAGTATATTGATATTAAGGCTTTGAAGATACATCCAGGAATGTATTTCCTCAAGTGGTACAAGAACCAAACAGTATAGTGTTGACTCTGCCAGTTACCAGGTAGTTCATACGGCCGTATCTATCGACTGGCATGCTAGAGAGCTAGTTGGGAAGATGTACTCCCTTTTTTTTTCCTTCTTCGATTTTTGGTCGCACCATGTGGCACACGGGATCTTAGTTCCCCAACCAGGGATCGCATCCCCTGCTGTGGAAGCACGAAGTCTTAACTGCTGGACCACCAGGGAAGTCCCAAGATGTAGTCTTAAATTTATCTGCATGTGTACTCTTTCCATCAAAGGTCAGCCCCTCTAGAATAAGTGTTCCAGATCCTGTTCCCTTCTGCTTTTAGAGTCTTGCTTCCTCTATTCTTTCTCAACTGCATCTTCAACTGCTAATTCTACTCTTCGTTCCGTTCTGGATTCCACTTGTACCTCTCATCCCTAAATAAAAGCTTCTTGTGCCCCCACCTGTTCCAGTTACTCTCTATCCTTCCTCAGTTCTTTATAGCCAGATGTCACAAGAGTGATTCACACAAAAACCTTCCTGGTGTTCTATTTCTCATACCCTTTTCAACTGTGTTCTCCACTGGAGGACCGCTTGCTCGGGTCACTAGTGATCACTGCTGTGAAATTCATTAGGCATGTTCAGTTTCCACTTGACCTTTATCAAGTCTTTGCTTGAAAGACTTTCGGAGGATAGAGCAGCTTTGTGATACTACCTCATCTGTATTCCTGTGCCTGGGTGGCCAACGTCTCTATGCTGGAGACTCCCAAATCTATTTCTCTGAGCTTTAATTGAATGCTTCTTAAGCATCTCAAAGTCATTATGTCTAAAATTGAACTTGGGATGATACCCCCAAATCTGCTCTTTGTCATTTTAGTTAGGGACCCCTCTATTCAGGCAGAAGACTGGGAAGTGTCTGTAACTCCTTTTTACTTAATACTCTTTCCCTTTCTAATCTGTCATCAAGACCGCTTGATTTCTATCTATAAAGTAAATCTCAAATTCACCTGCTTTCCATTTCCATTTTCTTGCTCAGACTATTGCAGAGGCACCCAGGCTGGTCGTCTTGGTTTCAGTCTTGTTCCCGCCCAGGCGATTCTCCTCATAGCAGCCAAGTGGATCTCATTAGAACCTTTTGGAGGCTTCCCATCACTCTAGGATAGGTTTTTAAACTCCTTATGTAACTCTTTTTACTGTGCTCTAGCACGGCTGAAACTAGAATCCACCAAAGCTCTACTTCCACAGGCCCCTAAGAGTGTTCCTTCGTCTGCCCAAAATATATTCTGTGCCTACTTGTTTTGGCTGGTTAATTTTTTTTTTTTAATTTTTTAATAAATTTATTTATTTTTGGCTGTGTTGGGTCTTCGTTTCTGTGCGAGGGCTTTCTCCAGTTGTGGCGAGCGGGGGCCACTCTTCATCGCGGTGCACGGGCCTCTCACTGTCGCGGCCTCTCTTGTTGCGGAGCACAAGCTCCAGACGCGCAGGCTCAGTAGTTGTGGCTCACGGGCCTAGTTGCTCCGCGGCATGTGGGATCTTCCCAGACCAGGGCTCGAACCCGTGTCCCCTGCATCGGCAGGCAGACTCTCAACCACTGCGCCACCAGGGAAGCCCTGGCTGGTTAATTTTTGTTTATTTTTTAGTTGATAAATCTCTCAAAGAAGCTTTTCTTTCTCTCTCAATCTGAATTATTCTCTGCTATGAGCTCCTGTACTTTGTCTTCCTGGGGCTTAACCACAGTTTCTAACTATGTATTTGTCTTAAATTGTAAGCTCTATGAAGGTAGAGGTTGAATGATTTCCTTTGCTTTATAGCCCCCATCCTTAGTATCATGTTTGACATACAGTATTTGTTTAGTGTATATACAGAGAGTTTTATTTTGAGGTTCACCTTTAACTCATTTCACTTTAAAGATCCTTTGAGCTCATCTATTCTTTGAATAAGTAAAATGGTTTCAACTGTCTATATATTGACTATTTTTCAAATCTGTTTATGTTTCTCATAGTTTGTGATTTCCATTTCCTTCTGGCAGTTTCACCTGAGTATCCCAGGGGCTTCACACTCATC